>NW_017732518.1:369865-396154 GCF_001890085.2 Hipposideros armiger | reverse complement strand
CCCAAATGGTACGATTTCATTCTTCTTTATAGCGGAGTAATACTCCATTGTATAAATGTGTTTCTTGTACTTTTTGAATGAGGTGTAACTCATGCTGTATTGTGCAAAATCTTAAGAGTTCAGCTTGATGAATTTTTGCATATGTATAAACCTTTGTACCCACCACCTGGGCCTATATATAGAATATCTCCACACCCTCAGTAGTCCCTTCTCTAGGTCCCCTTGTTTAGCCTGTAAACATAGATCAGGTTTTTGTTTGTTTGTTTGTTTTTTAAGCTGAGCCATCTTGCCACCTGTTGGCAGCTCATCAGCAGCTCAGCTTGGGCCGGGAATCGAACCCACGTTCCTGTTGCTCAATGCTTGCACTCTTGAGCGAGCTCTGAACCAACTGAACCACTCGGCTGGCCCAGCATAGATCAGTTTTGACTGTTGAACCCCACAGTCTGCTATTTGTCATATCTGCCATATAATTCTTTTTGTGTGTTTGGAGTTTGATCACTTGGTTCAGTGATACGTCACTGTGAAAACTGCCATTCATTTATCCATTCCCATCTTGATGGGCATTCCTGTTGTTTTCAGCTTAACACTGCAGGATGTATATGTAAGCACTGATTTATGTTAACTTATTCCGGTACGTGTACGGGTCATGGGGTAGGTTTATGTTCAGTTTCAGTAGAAACTGCCAGAGTTGCAGTGTCTGCACCCTTTCCCATCCCCACCATTCACATGTGTGTGTCCGTCTGTCCCTTCCTGTCCTCGTCAGCTCGTGGTAACACAGTTCCCTTTGCTCTTTGAGGCCCATGTGGAGTTTCCTCTGTTCCATCCACAGCACTGAACTGCTCCTTCTAGGTCAGTGCTTTGCTCCGAATTTTCAAATACAGGAGTGATCACAATTGGATGGGTAATGACCCACAGCTTAATGAATGCTCCTACAGTGCCCAGCATGGTGCTAAGTGCTTTACAGGCATCTTCGCACTTAACCCTCACGACAGCCTATGAGGCAGAAAGAGAGTCTCTCTGTTTTGCAGATGAGGAAATTGAGATGGGAATAACTAAGTAATTTTTCAGCTGACTTTGTACAGGCAGAATTTGAGCTGCGTTGTTCTGGTTCCAGAGCTGACCTCTTAACCTCCATGCCATGTGAGCTCATGGCATAGCACAGACTCTCACGTGGAGCATTTGGCCTCCATGGATTCTCACTGGACCTTCATTTCATTCTCTTCTCACACTGGTTGCCATTTTAATGGCTCATCAAACATCACATGGCCCATTCTTTTGACTCTTAAATACTCACCAAGGTTAATCCACACTTTTTTTTTAAGATTTTATTGGGAAATTGGGGGAGGGGCACAGTATTGGGAAATTGGAGCGGGGGAACAACCAAGTTGCTGTCCTTTGATCTTAGTTGTGGAGGGCGCAGCAAGCTCAGCTCCAAGTCCAGTCACACCACTCAGCTCAAGGTGCTGTGTTCAATTAGTTGCAGGTGGGCGTAGCCACCATCTCATGTGGGAGTCGAACCGGCAACCTTGTTGGTAAGAGCACGCACTCTATCCCCTGAGCCACCCGGGTGGCTGCTCAGCTCAAGGTGCCAAGTTCAGTCTTTAGTTGTGGGTAGGTGTAGCCCATCATCTCAAACAGGCAACCTTGTTAGAAGCACGTGCTCTCACCAGCTGAGCCATCCTGCCACCTGTTGGCAGCTCAGCAGCAGCTCAGCTCGGGAGCAGCTCACTGGCCCATGTGGGAGTCAAACTGGCAACCCTGTTGCTCAGAGCTCACACTCTTCTCTTGAACAAGCTCTTATACTGACCGAGCCACTCAGCCTGGTATACACATTTTAAGAAAGGAAAAAACTATATTAAAATAACACTGATGGTAACCACTTTGAGCACCTCTTGTAATTGCAAAAGTCAAACGCTACTTGTATTCATCTTTTGTTATTGGTATAATTGCAATTTTAATACAGTTTTTTTCTTTTTTAAATTGTGTATACCTTTTTTTGGCACTCTTTGTATATGTAGTGTATAAGGCAGGCACTATTTTTAACTTTATTATTTAGAAAAGAAAGTGAAGGCTTATAGAATTTGAGTCTCTTACCAGGCACCACAAAACTAATGAGTTCTTCTGGAACTTGGGCCTACGGTTTTTGTGGCCAGAGACCATGATCTTGACCATAATACGCATGTGACCTCTAACTTGTTGAGTGGACCTCAGGTACAGATTTTGATTAATCATTAACCTTAGTTTATGACACATTGTCATCCTTTATTTGTGAAGGACCTTGATTAATTGATATATTAATTAAATTATTTGCTCATTGATGTCTTTTTAAAAATAATATGCTTACCATCACCAAACCCTCACGACAGCCTATGGAAGAGAATATTACTCATACCTTACTGTCTTAGTCGGTCTGGGCTGCTCTATCAGTAATGCCACAAACTGGGCAGCTTAAATAAAACATGTGTTTCTCACAGTTCTGGTTTCTGTGAAGTCCAAGATCAAGGTGCTGGCAGATCTGGTCAAGGCCCACTTCCTGGTTTGCAGATGGCAGTCTTCTCGTTGTAGCCTCATATGGTAGAAAGAAGAAGCAAGATCTCTCGTGTCTCTTCTTATAAGGACACTAATCCTATCTTGGGGACTCCACTCTCACCAACCTCATTGTCTCATGCACTGTTGTTCCCTTATTCTTGGAAGACTGTGCCTTTGTTCATTCTGTTTCTTCAGGCTGAGATGGCCTTCCCACTGACTATATACGGCCAATTCTACCACTCCAGTAGGACTCAACTCGTAAGGCATCCCGCCTGGGAAGTCTCCCTGATCTTTCCATCTCCCATCTAGGATGCATTAGGTGCCACTTCGCTGGCCCCTTGTAGCACCTTAAGATGTTCTTGCTTTGAGCAAACTCAGTGCATTACTTTGTACCCACCTCTAGCCTCCAGACACTCTGTCCCCCATCCATCCTGTCCCTTTGGGTTTCCCCTGTAAAGGTTTCAAGAGTCCAAGAACCAAAAAAAGAAATTGCAAACCTGGGTTTCAGAGATTGAACACAGCTGGTACAGGACCACTATCTTCATTTTCTTGCTCTCACTGAAATGGTGATCCTAGTTCTTCTGTGTTGTCATCACTAACAAGCTTTTGTGTATGTTGTTGTTCCCTTCAGGTGATATCACAAAACCCGAGACCACACAGCCTCCCCCTTCCCACCTGGCCTTGTCTGAGGATGTCTCACTCCAGGAGCAATGGACTCAGCGAGTCTCAGGGGACGCCTATGTGGGGCAAGGCAAAGGTCAGGATGGGCCATCAGAAGTTAAGGAAAGCCACTTGAGACCAGGGACTGACTCCCAGGGGGAGATGCTCTCTGGAAAAGTGATCCCTGAATGCGGTGGGTTAGAGAGAGATGATGGTTTGCACTCCAGGATTGTCCAGGAACCAGTCTCTCCTGGAGACATTCTATGTGAAAGAGACTCACGTGGACTGGTGAGAGATCCCGTAATTCATGAAAGGAAACAGCCCTATAAGTGCGAGGAATGTGGGAAAGTGTTTAACAAGAAGTGTTTCCTGGTTCGTCATAAGCAGATTCACTCTGGAGTGAAGCCTTATGAATGCACAGAGTGTGGGAAAACCTTTAGCAAGAGCACACACCTCCTGCAGCACCACATGATCCACACAGGGGACAAGCCCTTTGAGTGCCTTGATTGTGGGAAGGCCTTCAACCGCAGGTCACACCTCACGAGGCACCAGCGGATCCACACTGGGGAGAAGCCCTATGTGTGCAGTGAGTGTGGAAAGGCCTTCACCCACCGCTCCAATCTGGTCCTGCATAACAGAAGCCACACTGGAGAAAAACCCTTTGTATGCAAAGAATGTGGGAAAGCCTTCCGCGATAAGACTGGTTTCCTTCGACACTACATCATCCACACGGGAGAGAAACCCTTTGTGTGTGTGGAGTGTGGGAAGGCTTTCAACCGCAGGTCACACCTCACGTGGCATCAGCAAATTCATAGTGGAGTGAGACCCTTTGAATGCAAGGAATGTGGAAAAGCCTTTTGTGACAGCACAGACCTCATTCAGCACTACGTCATCCACACTGGAGAGAAGCCGTATAAGTGCCTTGAGTGTGGAAAGGCCTTCTACCGCAGATCACACCTCAAGCAGCACCAGCGGAGTCACACTGGGGAGAAGCCTTACGTGTGCAGTGAGTGTGGAAAGGCCTTCACCCACTGCTCCACCTTTGTCTTGCATAAAAGGGCCCACACTGGAGAAAAACCCTATGAATGCAAAGAATGTGGGAAAGCCTTTAGCAATCGGTCAGACCTCATTCGACATTTCAGCATCCACACTGAAGAGAAGCCCTATGAATGCAGTGAGTGTGGGAAGGCCTTCAACCGCAGGTCATACCTCACGAGGCATCAACGGATTCACAGCGGAGAGAAGCCTTATGAATGCATGGAGTGCGGCAAAGCCTTTTGCCAGAGGGCAAACCTAATCCGACATGCCATTATCCACACTGGGGAGAAGCCTTACATGTGCACTGAATGTGGAAAGGCCTTCACGTACTGCTACACTTTTATCTTGCATAAAAGGGCCCACATCGGAGAAAAACCTTTTGAGTGCAAAGAATGTGAGAAAGCCTTCAGCACTAGGAAAGACCTCATTCGACATATCAGCATCCATGCCGGAGAGAAACCCTATGAGTGCAGTGAGTGTGGGAAGGCCTTCAACCGCAGGTCAGGCCTCACGAGGCACCAGCGGATTCACAGTGGAGAGAAGCCCTATGAATGCATGGAGTGTGGGAAATCCTTTTGCTGGAGCACAAGCCTCATTCGACACGCCGTCATCCACACAGGGGAGAAGCCTTATGAGTGCAATGAGTGTGGGAAGGCCTTTAGTCGCAGCTCATCCCTGAGTCAGCATCAAAGGATGCATTCTGGGAGAAACCCTGTCAGTGTATCAGAAGTGGGAAGACCCTTCACAAGTGGGCAGTCTGCAGTCAACCTCTAAGAACTCCTTTTGGGGAAAGACTTTTTGAATGTAACCACTGAGGAAAATGTTTTGCCAGAAGAAATATCTACTCATTCATACCAAAGAGCAATTCCACAATTTTCTTCTCTGTGAGAAAACCTTTTATTGCAGGATATCAGTTGTCATCTAACGAGTCATGTTAGAAATTGACTCAGCCTAGAATTTCATTCAACATCCGAGAATTCATCCAGGAAAGTGATCCAATCTTTATTGTGCACTTAGCAAAACCGCCAGCCACATCCTCCTCCTTAGTTTGTACTGCAAAATTATCTCAGGGAAATTTAAATAAAGGAGAAGAGACATAGAAGAAACAAATGCCTACGGCAATTTGTTATCCCTTCCTTAGTTTATCTGGGGAAAGGGGAGTATTGTTTCGGAGATCAGAGGGTCTTGTCCCTTTTTCTTTTACATACCTTCACTTCTGTTCAGTATTGGGAGAGTTAGTTGCGAGTATGTCTGAAAACATGAATGGAAAGAAAAGCCTTCTGTGCTCTACAGTATTGTCCCTGCCTTTGAGCAGGATAAGTCTTGAGTGATGAACTGCTTTTATATGTCTATGAATGGGTCCATTTTACTGTACATTTAAGACTGCTTGAATTTTGAAAATCATGATGTTTCTTCATGTGTCTTCAACCACTCAAAAACTCATACTTCATCTTGATCTACTTATTTTTTTCTCTATTTTTCTGTGAGGTGAGGATGACAGTTGTTGAGTGACCTTCCCAGATAAAACCTAATTCTTACCTCTGATAGTGGTTTCTGAGCTTCTTCAATCCTCCTTAGAGACGCTTCCACTTCAACAATTTTATAGGGGTTGAACCAGTGAAAATAAAATAAAACATGGCTAAGTCAAGCTAAAGAATAATAATAAAGTCAGAAAAACACATAGAGAAGGCATCTCATTTTTAACTTTGCAAAAGATTGAAGATTCACTGTTTAATTAACTAGAATTTTAACAGATGAAATGGGCATGTGTACATGTAGTTGTGTGTGATTGGCACAGTTGTCACCATAGACTTAATCTTGATATAGACTAATAACTAGTATCTTTATCAGGGCATTTTGGAATTCCATCTTTGATATTTTTTTGAGCTACATGTGATAGTATTACCTCATGTTAAGAAATATACTGTAGGGAAAGATATAAATATCACGTATTCACTTGGAACCCTCCTCAGGGCCTTTTAAATGAGGACGTATGTAGTTTTGTCATTGTAGGCCCATTTTTGTTGTATTTACCCATGGCATTATCGTGAAAACCTTTCTTCATCCTTTTCATGTCATGTCTAAGAAGTCTTCAGAAAATTCTAGGTCTGGAATATTTTCTTCTATGTTTTCTAAAAGTTTTATAGTTTTATCTATTTTAAATCTCTGGTTCATGTTAATTTTTGTATTGCCATGTTACATTTATGTTGAGTTTCTTGTGTTTTTGCCTAAGGATATTCTCTTCCAGCACCATTTGTTGAAAAGACTATCCTGCCTCCATTGAATTGCATTTACTCCTTAGCCAAAAATCAGGTGGATATATTCATGCTAGTCTGTTTCTGAGTTCTCTATATTATCCCATTGATTAGTGTATCTTAACCTCTGCCAGTACAACATTATCTTGATTGCTGTAGCTATTACTAAGTCTTAAAATTGGATAAAATGGATCCTCCATATTCTTTTTAAAAATTAATTTAGCTTTCCATATCAGTTTTTTTCCTTTGGCTTTCCATATAAATTTTTATCATGTGCTTATCTGTATTTACAAAATACCTTGCTGGGATTTTGGTAGAAATTAATCTGTGGGTTACTTTGGTGAGATTTGGAATCTTTCTTGTATTGAGTCTTCCAGTTCATGGACATGGTATGCCTCTCCATTTATGTAGAATCCTCATTGATTTATTTCACTAGTGTTTTGTAATTTTCAGTTTATAGAGCCTGAATATATTTTGTTAGATTTTTATCTAGGCACTTATTTTTTGAGTCATTATATGCAGTACTGAGTTTTTAATTTCAATTTGCACATGATCATTACTGTTATACTGAAATATGATTTTTATATATTGAACTTGTATCTTACGCTCTTGCCGAATTCACTTATTAGTTCTAGCCACTGTTCTTTTTTCTTTTTTGTAGATTCCTTGGGATTTTTTTCATAAACAATGTTACCAGCAAATAGTGAACATCTTATTTCTTCTTCCTAATCTGGAACCCTTCCATTTCCTTTTCCTGTCTTTATCATACCAGCTAGAACTTCCAGTACAGTGTTGAATACAGGTGGTAAAAGAGGACACACTTGGGTTCATAATGTTAGAGAGAAAGCATTCAATATTGACCGTTAAATAAGATGATAGCTGCAGGTTTTTATTACACATGTTCTTTAGTTTGGAAAGTTTTCCTCCTAATCTGATAAGAGCTTTCATTATGAATGGATGTTGAATTTTGTTAAGTACTTGTCTCCTTCAATTGATGTGATCATGTGATTTTTTTTTTCCTATGGCCTATTGCTTTGACTGGTTTTTGAATGTTGAACTGGCCTTGCATTCCTGTAATAAACCCTACCAAGTTATGAAATATAATTGCAATATATATATATATATATATATATAAACAGCATTCCGTTTGGTAGCATTTTGTTGGGGAATTTTGTGTCTAAAATCATGTGCATATTTGTCTGTAGTCTAATATTTTTTATAGTGGTGTTGGTGTCTTAGTAATACTGACCTCCAAAAATGAACTGGGAAGTATTCCTCCTTTTTTTTTTCTTGTTGAGATTTTATAGAATTGGTGTTATTTCTTTTATTTCTGTAACATTATGTCTTAGAAATGTGACTATAAACAGAATATTGCTGGATATTTTTCAACCCACCAAAGTTACTGACTACTAATTCAAATACTTATTCCATACTCATTTCATATGATAGCTGGTATATTTGAGTTTAAATGCATCTTTCTGTTTTATGCTTATCTTTGCTTCAGTTCTGCTTCTTGTACTTTTCTTTAAAACTTTGTGTAGATAGTTTACATTCTAAACTTTGCTTTTAGTTGGGAGTGTATGTACGCCTATTAAAGTTTAAGCTAAAATTATAACACTTGTCCTTAACATAAATGAGCATAGAGTTAATACCTTCCCCTTACTCTTGCACAATATAAGGGATATTATTGAGGATCACATGGTAATTCTATCATTGTACTCAACAATGAGATACTGTTTGTTTTATACAGATAATGAATAATTGTATTATCCACAGATGCATTCTTTTTGGATCTTTATTCCTTCTATTGCTGCAGACCTTTCACTTGGTCACTTCCCTTTGACCTTAAATGTAACCTTTACCATTCATTTTCTGTGGGTTAGTTTTCTATTACATTTTTCATTTTTGGCCACATATAATCTTATTGTATGCTCTTTCTTGAAAAACACTATTGAACGTAGAAATCTTTGTTGACAATAATTTCTTCAGGACCATCAGTATGTTCTTTCTTTATGTCCCTGACCCACTATATATTGGGTGTGAGTGGAAACTCTTTTGTGTTGATAGTTTCCTGATGATAAGGAACAGTATTTGAACCTGATGCAAAGGACAACACACCTTAGAGATTGTCATCAGTGAGATAAGCTCAGTAATTAGATCAAGTTTTGAGTTGTAATAATAAAAGGGTGACAGTATAGAATACATAGGAGAAATAATAAAATATACATCTGGCGGCTACATTGATGGATTGTGACATAAGCTGGCTGGATGCTTACCAATCCCATCTTTTTCTGGAGACCTGGCAGAACCACTTCTCAGCTTTCCTTACACTTAATTTGGGACCATGTGAATGAATTGCAGCCAGTTAAATATAGGCAGAAATGACTGTGAAGTTGTGTATGAATTGTTCTTGTATTTGTGCACCATTCTGGGGATCTCCTTAGTGATTCTACATTTTATACCTCCCTAGGATTTAGTGCTGCCTTGGGGGCTGCAAGTTCAGGTGATGGGCTGATGATGGTGTTTTGATGAGGACAGGACCTGATGACCTGAAGCCTCTGAGCTTCAGGCTGGGCCATCTCATGATCACATATGTATACCTGGATCTACCTCCCCTGAGGGTCAAAAGGAGATGAAGGAGGGGACAAGGGAGGTCCTGGTTACTGTGAACTAGATGACATGTCATTCTATGTTACAAATGTGAAACCTTGTCAACTCCGCTATCCACTTAAGCCTGAGAGCTTCCCAAGATCTGAATTGTGTGGCCTGCAATCTCTTGGGCAACATGCCTACCTGTAGTTTAAGGAACCCTCTTGTGCTGTTTAAGAAATAACTAAATAGGGCCGGCTGAGTGGCTCAGTTGGTTAAGAGCGTGAGCTCTGAGCAACAGGGTCGCTGGATTCAATTCCCACATGGGCCAGTGAGCTGCACCCGAGCAACAGGCCGCCGGATGGCAACTGGACTTGGAGCTGAGCTAGCTGCGCCCTCCACAACTCAGACTGAAGGACAACAACTTGGCTGTTCCCCTTCCCCAACTCCCCAATAAAATCTTTAAAAACAAGAAAAATAACTAAGTAAACCAAATAGTATAAATGTGTGCATTTATGTAAAAATCAAAACTTATGAGACTACCTGCTGAGTCAGGGAATCATTGTATTTTTTGTTTTGATAGATAATGTCAAAGATCCTGCAGAGACGTCCCCAACTTCACCTCCCATAGCACATGAAAAACATTGTGATGTTAACGCTAATGACAATATTAATATTAGTAGTCCCCCTTATATGTGGGGGATACTTCCAAGACCCCCAGTGAATACCTGAAACGGAGGATAGTACCAAACACTATATATACTATGTTTTTTCCTATATAGACATACATGTACAGCACAGATATGCTGGACAAAGGGATGATTCACACTTCCCAGGTGGGATGGAGCAGGACGAGTTGAGATTTCAACATGCTACTCAGAACTGCGTGCAATTTAAAATTCATGAATTATTTCTGGACTTTTACTTTTTTTTTTTTTAAAGATTTTATTGGGGGAGGGGAACAGACAAGTTGTCCTTTTGTTCTTCAGTCTAGTTATGGAGGATGTCGCTTCACTGGCCCATGTTGGTATTGTGATAATTGTGCTCTTTCCGGCTGAGGCAGATTGGTGGCTGGCCATTGGACCGCCGCTCATGGCGGCTCACAGCAGCACATGCTGGTTGCCAGCCACTCACGGTAGGTAGCTCACTGCAGCCCCACTGCAGCCTTGCATTCTGCAACACAGCAGCCCAGCAGCAGGTGGAGCTGTTGTTCACCATCTTAGCTGTAGAGGATGCTGGCTGTCATGGGGGATCTGAACCTGGGTCCTGCTGCTCAGGGCTGGTGCTCCCCAGCCAGTTCTTAACAAATGTGCCACTGCCGGCCCTGGACTTTTCCATTTAAAATTTTCAGACTGGTTAACCACGGTTAACTGAAACTGCAGAAAGCAAAACCACTGATTGGGGAATTAGTGTAGTTATTAATTTATTGAGCACTATGTGAAAAGAAATTTTTATGTGCATTCCCATGAGAGACTATTAGGTCATCAGGAAAGTCATGATGTATTTTTGTTTTTCAATGCAAAAATGTGTCATGACTTTCCCGACGACCCTATATTTCCCATTGTAGTCACATTAGCGCCATGGTTCTCAATCTTAAGTGAGCTACCAGAGGATTCCGTAAAGCTGTGCTGCATTCGGTCCCCAACGTTTCTGATTCACTAGGTCTGGGTGGGGCCACAGAGCTTGCACTTCTAACAGGTTCCCTGATCCTACCGTTACATAACTGAGGGCAGGCTTTGCCTCCGTGCCTGTGGAGATTTGGGCATTTTTAAGAGGAAGCGAGAACCGCCGGTGTTCAGAAACCTGGAGCTTTAGTTCCCTAGCCTGTTCCAATACCGCCGCCTGTCGGTTGATATGGAGAAGGGAAACAGCACATGCGCGTAGACACGGAATAGAGTTGATTACCCAGAAGGAGATGCTTCATGCATGCTTTCGCCTGAGCTCTGGGCCAGTGAAAGCCTAGGAGAGGGGAGTTTCCTGCAGCGTGGGGCGGGACTTCTGGCCTTGCCTCGGGAGTACTTCCTGTCGCGCGCAATTGCTGGTTGGACCTGGACCGCGTGGATGGGAGTGCTGCGTTAGGGGGCAGCTCTGGAGCCGAGCAGGAAAGGAGGGTGACGTGGCTGGGCCGTCCCCGCTCCCATGCGATTGTGACTCCTGGCGCCTGCTCTGACTCCCAGAGACTGTCCGCGACTGTGAGACGGGAGCCCTCGTGCCTCGTGCTTGCCCGGGGCTTCAGCGATCCGGCGCCCCGACACCCGAAAGAGGTTGCCTGGGCCTTGTGAACGTGCTACACCCTCTTCTAGCGAGGCTCGGAGTGCGGCACGCAGCAGGAGGTGACCCCACCCTGGTCGCCCGCCACGCAGGGCTCCGAGCAGCCCATTCGGCCCGGTGGCAGAGGCGTGGGTGGCAGCGCTGATGAATACCGCGCAGGTGAGTGGAGGGTCCCTGGGCCTCACCCTCACATACCCTCGTCACCGCTCCTCATAGCTGATGGTGGTGTCCTAGGTCTCAACCTTTCCGTCTCTCGATTCTCTGTCCTGGAGGAGGTCAGTTCTGGACCAGAGTCCTGAGTCCAAGCCAAAGATTGTGTGGATGAAATAACGTTCGGAAAGGTGTCCCAGTTATGGTAACAGGCATGTACAAAGTCTTGGAGGTGAGACTGAGTTTGGAACGATCAGGGTTACTGTTATGGAAACAGACAGCAGTGAGGCAGAAGCCTGGCCTGGAATAGTAGCCCAAGGAGCAAAGCGTCCCTTCTGAAAGTTTGGATCAGAGAACAGAGATGATTTAACACAAATTTTATTCAACAGGTTTCTTCTGGCTGCGGATTGGAGACTGGAAATGAGACAGGAGGGAGGGAGACAAGAGAGGAGTGTGAACTGACAGCCTTAAAGTTGTGTCTGGGAGGCATGCTCTGGATGACAGCAGGAGAACTGACGGGCAGGATGGCGGTTAGGGCCCTTCCTGCCAGACCCATAGCTTACAGAATATCTGTCTGCCCACTTGCTTGGTTCTGTTCTGGGCTGGACACAGTGATCAGAGGCCTGGTGTCTCTGAGTTGGGAGGCTGGGAGGAGAGGGACCAGGAGCTGGGTATGTGAGCAGACAGATTGGGGAGTCCTGTTGACTGTGGGCTCAACTGTCCTCATCATAGTAGGGCTGTGTGACCTTCGAGGACGTGTTCGTGTACTTCTCCCGGGAGGAGTGGGAGCTCCTTGAGGAGGCTCAGAGATGCCTGTATCGTGATGTGATGCTAGAGAACTTTGCACTTGTGTCCTCACTGGGTAAGTCCCTGTTTTAGTTCTCTATTGGTACATAACAAATTTCCCCAAATTTAGTGGGTTGAAAAGAGAAATTAATTATATCTTGGTTTTTGTGGGTCATGAATGAGACATATCCTACTTGGGTATCTCTAGCTCAAGGTCTTGTGACTTGCCGTCATGCTGTCCAGGGCTGCTGTGTCACCTGAAGGCCTACCTGGAAATGAATCTCTTCAAGGTCATGTACACAAGCAGGAGACTATTGGGCTAATTTGTTATTTCCTTGCTGGCTGTTGGCGAGAGCCCTCCCTCAGTTTCTTGCTCTGTTGTCTTCTCGGTAAGCAGGTCACAAGGCAGCTGATTTCCATGAACATGAGCATGAGACAGCATTCAAGATAGAAGCCAGTATTTTTGTAACCTATTCTCAGAAGTGACATCCCATCATTTTTGCCATATTCTGTTTATTAGAAAAAAATTTTTAGGTCCAGCCCAAACTCAGCTGCAGGTGCTTAATGAGTGCATGGATTCCAGAGGGGTGGGTAAGATTCCCAGTTTCCTGGGCTCGGTTTTATTCTTCCTTTTTTTCCCAAGGGTAGCTCTGTGTCTCATGGTTGTGTCACAGCACAGCTTGGTTCCCTGGAGTAGGTGGTGTGGGACCAGGGCCAGGCAGTAGGCGACCGCCTTCTCACCCCAAGCAGCCCCAACATATACTGCCCAAAGCTTTGAAATGAAGGATTTGGGGTCATGAGGCTTGCAATCTGTTCAACAGATCGCTGATGGCCTGGCCACACCTTGGCAGGGGGACTATCCAAATTCCTGGCCTCCCTATTCCCAGATTCTGCCCCCTTCCTCTAAGTGACATTTCTCAGGATCTGACTGTTCCAGGAATTGCAAGGAATGTGATCATTCCTTGTGAAGAACAGTGTGCTGTTCCTGTAAGACTTTCTTCCAGGATTCTTTTTTTAATATTTTCCTTCTCTGTGGAAAGGGTTGCCCTGGGTCATGGCTGGTCACTCACCAGCTCTTCTTTCCCCTTAGGACTTGCAGTTTCCAGGTCCCAAGGAGTTACCCACGTGGAGCCAGAAGGGAGCCCAGCATTCCTGAGAAGGTAGAAAGCTCCAGCCATAGCAAAGAAGACCTGGAGGAGGCCTGGCCCTGGTGAGTGGTGACATCAGGGCTGGCTTCGCATTACACAAGTGATCTGTGCTTTGACTGATAGTGTTTGATGCCAACACCAGTGGCTAACCTCATCTCACTTTTCCTTCTGCATTTTTGATACTTTGCTCACTTTTCATTTGCACTTGGAATTCAGGAACCTGTTAGTCCCTTACCCTTCTTGTCCCACATCTTATCTGTTCCTTTCTTGGTACTCCATGTACAGTAAGTCCCCGAGTTACAAAGAGTTCTGTTCCGGGAGAATGTTCGTAATTCGGATTCGTTCATAAGTCCGACAAAGTGAGTCTTATACACCTCTGACACAAATATACATTGTAAAGCCAATGGTTGAACAATTCACATTGTAAGAACGAGTGACGTCTACCATCTTTTTGCCTCTGTCCAGTCTCTCAATTATTTTCACTTATGTTTCCATGGTTATTGCTTTGCGCTTACTAGCAGTCCCCTCCACATCACCACTGCTTTTCCTCTTGCTTCCGGACATCCTGGGCTCTGATTGAGCACTGTACTACTGTACACTATCGTACTGTACAGTAAGCACACAGCAGCACAACTGTGACAATGTCTGGCAGACACGTGAGCTATTTCTGCAATTTGTTCGCATCTCGAATGTTCGTAAGTCGGGGACTTACTGTAGTGCTTGCTCTACAGTATTGGTTTTCAATGAACATGTCGTGAGGTGTGCACATTTCCTTAAATTTTCCTTGGACACTAAGTATTCAGTTCCAGACAGATTTTTCTGGCCCTGGACATACCCTTTTGGCACAGAATTCACCTGTCACAAGGAACCTAGGCCTTGTCGGGAGACTATATCTGTCCTCCTTACACTGTTCCCTGTCCTCATACCCTCTCCCTGTGATGTGTCCTCCATTCTCTGAATGCCTGCAGTGCGCAGCAGCCCTTCCTCATCCTGATTCTAGCACCCATGTTCTGCCAACAGTCCCAGGGACTAATTCCTGGTTTGTTGGACACGTTTGTTATGGAATGCCATTTGCCCCCCATTAAACATGGGCTTCACCAGCATTTATCTTCCTCCAGGTTGTTGGTGTCGACAGGAGGATGAGGCTGCACCTCCTGAGCAGGGTGTTTCTGTAAGTGTCACAGATGAGAACTCTCAATGCAGGCCCTTCCCTGCAAAAGGCTTACTACTCTGACATGTGTAGCCCAGTTTTGATAGACATTTTTGCATCTGACTGAGCTACAGGGAAGAAAGTCTGGCAGCGACCACCCAGCAACATGTGACTCGTGTAGGAGAGACTTCTGGTTCAGCGTAAGCCTTGATCAGAGGTAGAAGCAGTACGAAGAGTGGAATTGTTTAGAAGGGAAGAGGGCTAGACCTCGTTTGTGAGGAGTGGCCGATCCCATGTGTTAGAGAAGGCCTTCACTTGCAGAGCAGGTCGGAAGAACTTCTGGCCAACTCTGGATTTTTCCAGCACCAGGCCCCTGACTATGGGAGAAGCCATGCAGGAGCACTGAGTGTGGGGAGGCCTTTCTGTGCTGGCATCACTAATGGCCTTTGTGTGTATCGGATTCATGTTAGGCAAGAAAGCACGATCTGAGACTACTGAGCCTCTCTCCTTTCAGCTGGCCTTGTTGGATGGATCCTCACTGCAGGATCAGTTGACTCAGGGAGTCTCAAGGGACTCCTGAGTTGGGCGAGCCAGGGAACAACCAAAATGAGAATGTCAAGGAGGGTCTCCCCAGAAAGATGAGCTCTGAACACAGTGGTGTGGGACAGATGATAACCTGCATTCTCCAGGACATGCTTTTTATGAACAAAACTCACGTGGACCAGGTGATGCTTCCATGTTCTCCATAGGGCAAGATCTCCACATGTGGAAGGAACACAGGTAACGGTTCCAACTTCGGCATGTTATGCCATTAGCAGATTGTGCCAAAGTGAAGCCCTGACTGCAATGAATGTGATAAAGCCTTTCTCAAGAGGGCAGAGCTATTTCCCACGCTAGACAAGGTCTCTTGAGTGCAGAGTATGTTGGTAAGCCTTTTAAGACAGCTGTTTTTTCACTCATCACCTGCGGGTTCTCACAGGAGAGAAGCCCTGAGTGCAGTGAGTGT
Source organism: Hipposideros armiger (assembly GCF_001890085.2). Lineage (NCBI taxonomy): Eukaryota > Metazoa > Chordata > Mammalia > Chiroptera > Hipposideridae > Hipposideros > Hipposideros armiger. Next base: position 380,572 of record NW_017732518.1, on the reverse strand, counting down.
GGAAAGAGCTTCCTCACCCTTCTGTTTTTTTCTGGGATAATAGGATCCACACTGGAGAAAAACCCTTTGAGTATAAAGAATATTGGAGAGCTTTTGGTGACAGCTGTTCCCTAACTCAACACATGAGGAATCACACAGGGGAGAAACCCTGTCAATAAAGTGAGTGTGGACCCGCTTTCAGCTTTCATTCATCCCTCACCCAGCCTCAAAGTATGCGTGTTGGGGAGAAACCCTGTGAGTGTAAGGGACATGGGAAAACCTTCTGCAAGTGGACATACCTCAGTCAAATTCAGAGAACTCATACTGGGGAGAGACCTTTTGTAACTTTTTTTCTTTTCTTTTTTTTTAAAAGTTAGGTCCTGCTTATTTTTTTTTTTAAGATTTTTATTGGGGAATTTGGGGAGGGGAACAGCATTGGGGAATCAGGGAAGGGGAACAGACAAGTTGCTGTCCTTTTGTTCTTCAGTCTAGTTGTGGAGGATGTCGCTTCACTGGCCCATGTTGGTATTACCATTGCGCTCTTCCCAGGTGAGGCAGATCGGTCGCTGGCCTCTGGACGGCCGCTCACGGCAGCTCTTGGCAACTCATACCGGCCACCAGCTGTTCATGCTGGCTGCCGGCCACTCACAGTAGCTTATGGCAGCTCACTGCAGCAGGGGCTGCAGCCTATGCCGTCGCCAGCGACTCACGGCAACCCAGCTCCAGGTCGAGCTGTTGTTTACCATCTTAGATGTAGAGGGCAGTATTACTGGCCCTCGTGAGATCCAAACCAGGGCCCTGCTGCTCAGAGCTGGTGTCCCCCCAAGCCAACTCTCAACCAATGCGCCACTCGGCTGGCCCTGAATGTAACTTTTTGAGGAAAAGCTTTTGGCCAGAGGAAACATCTCACTCAGCATCAGAATTTTACCAAGGGGAAACCCAGGAAGTATCATTGCTATGAGAAACTGAGGCAAATCATCACTTGTCATCTAAAGAGTCATATTGGAAATTGACCCAGCCTTGGACATTACTCTACATCTGAGAATTTATAAAAGAGAGGACTAATGATTATTGTACAATTACAAAAACCTTCACATGTAGCTCTACCTTTGGTATGCACTGAAAAGCAATCACAGGAATATTTTAAAAACATAAAACTGACACAAAGGAGGAGGAAGAAAGGAAGTAGATAAAACAAAATGAAATGCATTCATGGCTTCTTTTGGATTTCCCTGACAAACCCACAACAATTTGTTATTTGTTTTTTGTTGTTGGGTGGCAGGAAAGGAACGGGTTTGAGGTAAAAGGACTTTGTCCCTGTCACCTGACTTAATGTACATGCTTTGCCATCCTGTGTCAGGTGATCTACATACTTGAGAGCAGTTCTGCAAATATTTGTTTAAATCCTTGTTTATTACAAAACACTGTCTCAACCATTGGGGAGCATAAGTCTTTATGGTAAATGTGAAGCATTTAAAACTTAAAGAAGTATACTAAAAGTCTTGTTACCTAAGATTATTTCATATCTAAGGAGATAAGTCCACACCTTGAATGGGTACATTTTACTGTGCCATTTAAGATCTTTTGAGGCCCCGGTATTTATTTATTTATTATTGTTTTTGAGATATAATTGACATATAACATTGTGTACAAAGTTTAAGACCTACAATGTCTTCATCTCATGCATTTATATTGCACTATGATTGCCAATGTAGCATTAGCTAACACCTCTATTATGTTGCTTATTTATCATTTCTTCTGGTGGTAGGTGGGAACAGTTAAGATCTAGTCTCTTACCAAGTTTAATGTTTGTAATACAGTTTTGTTGTCTGTAACCCGTACTGTGTATTAGATCTCCAGGAACTATTTATTTACTAGTTGTAAGTATGTACCCTTAAAAAGCAATCTCTCCCATTCCTCACCCACCAGCTTTTGGTAACCATCATTCCACTCTGTTTTTTTGAGTTTGGTTTGTTTTTTCTTTTAGATTACACATTTAAGGGTTGTCATACAGTATTTGTCTTTCTCTGTTTGACTTAATTCAGCGTAATGTCCTCAAGGCCCATCTGTGTTTCTGCAAATGGCAGGATTTCCTTTTCTCTCTTGGCTGAATAACACCTGGGTGTGTGTGAGAGAGATTTTTATCCATTCATCCATTGACGGACACTTTGGTTGTTTCCATATCTTGGCTGTTGTGAACAATGCTATAATAAACGTGGGAGTACATATATCTGTTCAACAACCTGTTTTCATTTCCTAGGAATAAATACCCAGAAGTGGAATTGCTGAATCATATGGTAGTTCTATTTTTAATTTTTTTTTGGGGGGGGGGTGGAGAAAGTTGGCTGGTGCTTTATTGTTTTGCGGGGGAGGTGCTCAGGAGCTCTTGGTGGGACGAGACTGCTTCCTCTTAAGCGTCATGGGCTTCTGGCTGCACAGGATGGTGCTGGCCCTATGGATGGCGGCTATGTGCAGGTCCAGGCGGTACTTGTTCTTGCAGATCATGTACTGGATGCCGCTGAGGGTGGCCGCGGCATACTTGTTGGTGGTCCGCATGTATGAGGTGGCTGGCTTTCGCTGCCTGGACGTCCACTTCATGACGACCACCACACCTTTGCCATAGGCAGCTGGCTTCTCGCCCACTGTCTTGTAGCGAATCAGTCCATTGTAGTGGAAGGAGTTACAGGCTTTCAGATTATTGAGCTTGGTGCTGTACGTCTGCTTGTTCCTTTAGATTAGGAAGCTGGAGCAGTTGCACACAACAATTCGTTGCAGATGCACAGACATGGTGACAGCTCCTCTCATCGGCAACTGGAGATGGAAAGTCTGTTTTTAATTTTTTGAAGAGCCTTCATACTATTCTCTAAAGTGACTGGACCAGTTTACAACCCCACCAATAGTACACAAGGATTCCCTTTTCTCTATTTTCTTGTCAACATTGTTCTCTCTTCTTTATGATAGCCATTCTTACAGATGTGAAGTGAAATCCTGGTGTGGTTTTGATTTGCATTTCCCTGATGATTAGTGACGCTGAGCACCTTTTCATGTACCTGTTGGCTGTTTGGGTATCTTCTTTGGAAAAATGTCTACTTAGCTCTTTTGTCCATTTTTCGATCAATTGTTTGAGGTTTTTTTGTTACTGAGTTATTTTTTTGTTATTTAGGTTGCCCTTTTATTTTGTTATATTTCTTTTATAGTACAGAAGGTTTTAAGTTTCATGTAGTCCCACTTGTTGGTTTTTTTTGTTGTTTGTGCTTTTGGTGTCATATCCAAAAAAATCATTGTGAAGGAGCTTCTTCCCAGTGTTTTATTTTAGGAGTTTTATGGTATCAGGGTTTATTTTTAAGTCTTTGATTCGTTTCAAATTAATTTTTGTGAGTGGTGTAACATGGGGGTTCAATTTCATTTTTCTGCATGTGGTTATCCAGTTTTCCCAACACCATTTGTTGAACAGACTATTTCCATATTGGATGTTCTTGGCTCCTTTATCAAATATTGACCATTTATGTGGGTTTTAATTCTGGGCACTCTGTTCTATTCCACTGGTGTATCTATATTTTTTATGCCAGTACCATACTGTCTTAATTACTATAGCTTTACAGGATAGTTTGAAATCAGTAAGTGTGATACCTCTGGTTTTGTTCTTATTTCTTATGATTGCTTTGGCTATTTGGAGTCTTTTGTGGTTCCATACAGATTTTAGGATTTTGTTTGTTTTTTTTATAGATTTTATTGGGGAATCAGGGAAGGGGAACAGCCAAGTTGTTGTCCTTCAGTCTTAGTTGTGGAGGGCGCAGCTAGCGCAGCTCCAAGTCCAGTTACCATCCAGCCACCCATCGGCAGCTCGCGGCAGCTCAGCTCAAGGTGCCATGTTCAATTTTAGTTGCGTGTGGACATAGCCCGCCATCCCATGCAGGAGTCAAACTGGAAACCTTGGTTGTTAGGAACACGTGGTCTCACCAGCTGAGCCATCCTGCCACCTGTTGGCAGCTTAGCGGCGGCTCAGCTCAGGCACAGCTCACTGGCCCATGTGGGAATTGAACTTGCAATCCTGTTTCTCAGAACTCGTGCTCTTAACCAACTGAGCCACTCAGCTAGCCCTCTAGGATTTTTTTAAATTATTATTCCTGTGAAAAATGCCATTGGAATTGTGATAGGGATTGCATTGAATCAATAGGATGGCTTTGGGCAGCATGGACATTTTAACAATATTAACTCTTACAATTCATGAACACAGGATATCCTTCCATATGTATGTGTATTCTTCCATTTATTTCAACAGTCGTAGTTTTCAGTGTACAGGTATTTCAGGTCCCTGGTTCAATTTATTCCTAGGTATTTTGTTGTTTTTGATGCTATTTGAATGGCATAGTTTTCTTTATTTTTCAGATGTCTCATGGTTAGTATATAGAAATGTGACTGATTTGTGTGTATTACTGTTTATATCCTGCAACTTTACTGAATTCATTGATTAGAGCCAGTAGTTTTTTACCTGAGTCTTTGGGATTTTCAATATATAAGATCATATCATTTGCAAATAATGACAATTTTACTTTCCAATTTGGATGCCTTTTATTTCTTTGTCTTGCTTGATTGCTAAAGCTAGGACTTCCAGTACTATGTAGAATAAGAGTGGTGAGAGAGGCCTTCAATTTAAAAAACAACAACAAAGCAATACACATGAAGCTAATACAATATTGTATGTCAACTGTAATTGAAAAAAATAATAATTTAAAAAGATACTGCTAAGAGAAACAAACGAACAAAAAAACCAAACCCTTTTTTCATGTCAGTTTAAACATCCAGCACAGTCATTTGTCCTTGATCGTGATCTGCCTGTTTTTTATTTATTTTCTCTGAAGCATGAGGATGATCATGAAGCTGTGCAGTCTTCCCAGAAAGTTCACCTCAGTAATTTTCTAGGGGTTGAATTAGGGCTAAAACAGTAAAACACATTCAAGTTAAATTGATGCTTAACTTTGAAAAAACAAATATGAATAAGCAATCTCATTATTTAATCTTATGAGAATGTGTCAAGTGTTGCCATAAAGAAAAGTGATTGGAACCTACCAGAGAGATGAAGACATGCAGGTATGTGTGGGTTTCACTTTGTTGGTGCTCTTATCAGATGGTGGGCCAGTTTGTAATATCACCTTTGGGATCGTTTATGAGGCTAAATGTTGAACTACATGACATGATCATTATTACCTCATGTTAAAAACACAGCACATTGTTTAATGTAAAAATAATCACACTCTCACTGTGAACCCTCCTCTGCCTTGTCAATGAGCTCAGGCGTAGTTTTGAATCACCATTGTGGGTAAAGCCATTCTGTGGTACTTTTACCGTTTTTCATTATGCACTCACTTCTCAAAGAGTCAGAAGTCATACTACTTAACAATTTTTTAATGACAGCATGTATAGTTTTTTATTATTTGTGAAAGAGTTGCCTCTCAAGGGCCCCTCTCTCACTTTAGGAGAAGCTGTGCAGTGGCTGTGGCTATACCTATAGCTGAGCACGTGGGTCCATAATAGTCAAAGAAACCCTCTCCTTCAGAGGATGTTTCTTTCCACACCTGGAAGCTCTTCAGTATAACAGCAGATTCAGAGACCTGGTCCTGTGTTTGTCCCAAAGCAGTTATGACATGCCCTCCAGAGGATGAAGGACTCAGGTTTGTTCCCTCATCTCCCATTTCTCAGTCATGGTCACTGAGTGGCCTTGACTGAGGTTAGCGTTCTGTGAACTAGTTTATATTCAACAGGAGATTCCCAGAGTTTAAAGGTGATTGCCAGACCAGCTACTAAGAACACCATGGCCTGGCCTCCTAGATGGCCCTGAGCTCCTTTTCCCCTTCCAATCACAAGCCCTACTGTGGCATATAATTTAAACTTGTGATACAATAGAAGTTAGCCCCACACCTGGACTTCTAGGCAGAGAGAACATCCTGTCTGTGTAAAGGTGTGTGTGTGTGGGGGGGAGTGATCCTGGTTATTTGAAAAAGTGAAAGTCCAGCGTGGGGAGATTTGAGGCCAGGGCCTGAGAACAGTGGTGGCCCACCTGAGGACTGGTCACAGGCCTCCCCAAGGAGGTGCATTCTGAGTTCACAAGTGATGCTGATACTGCCAAAATACTACCAAATCATGGACACAATTTTGGGAATCAACGAATTCAAGGAATAGTTAATGTTAATCTGCACAAATACCCCACGAGTTAGGTATATTCATTGTTCAATTTAAATCTCAGGCTCCAAAGCTGAGAGAAGTTAAGCAGCTCTCCCGGGATTAAAGTATGGATCACCTGCTGGAGACCCCTGAGGACGGGGCATTGAACCAGCTGACCACGGAAATCTGGATGCGTCCCCTTTACGATGCCCTTTAGCCCTCCAGGACGCTATTTCCCCAACTTGCCCCACCACCGGCCTTTGCGCGGTTGTCATGAAGAGCCAGAAAGGTGCCCTTTGCTGGAGTAGATGCAACACACAAACTACATTACCCAGAAGTTTCTGCCCGGCGTCTCAACGTTGCGTCAACGGCAGCCCGGAAGATGGGCGTTTCCCGCGCCCTGTGTGGCCGAGGTGGGACTTCCGGTGCCGCCGTCCTGACGTCTTTAGCTTGTGCCGGGACTGTCAGTCCACTCTGGCTGTAGAGGCTCTGCGTCCTGGGCGGGGTCCGCTTCCCGCGCGGCTCTTCGGAATCCAGCCGGCAAGGACGGTAAAAAGGAAAGGACGTCTCTTCACGCCTGTGTTACGACCTACGATCCCCGTCGGGGGACGGGCGGCCCTGCGCCGAGGTGTCCGCCCGGGCTGCGCTCTTTTCGAGGCCTTCGCGCCGGCGCCCGCGCCCTGTCCTCGTCCGCCCCCGGAGGCGGCACCCTGAGCTCTGTGCTTGTTTTTACCCTGGGGACGGACTCACAGTGCGACAGACAGCCCAAGGTCACCCGGCCGTGTGGAAGTGTGGGGTTTCGGCTGAGTCTCAGGTCTGCGCTCAGGACTCCATGGCGGCCACGGCGCTGATGGACCGGGCTCTGGTGAGTGGAGGGAGGGTCCCTTAAGCCCTCGCTGACTCGGATCTAGGGGGTGGTGTGTTCTAGGACCGTCGTCATCACTTCGCCTTCATCGCTCCCGTCTCTCAAGTATAAAGGCCATGGAGGGCGGACACTCCCAGCGGATATATTGCTAGGTTCTCATTCCCAGTGTCGATAAGATGAGGTGTGCAAGGGTTTCCAAGGCACTGGAGCCAGCTGGTACAAATACTTGGAGGTGAGAATGAGTCAGGAGTGTTCTGGGAACCGCAGGTTTCTGTTACGTCTGGTGAGAACAGAGAGCAGGAGGTCAGGGGTCAGACCTGGAGTGGCAGCCTGAGGAGCTGGGCCAGTGTTCTGATGGTGGTGGGAGCCATGGAAGATTTGGAACAGAGAAGGGAGATGATCTCACTTAGGCGTTAACAGGCTCCCTGTGGCTGCAGAGTGGAAAGATTAGGAGGTGGGCAGGGAGACCAGGATGGAGTCTACTCCAGTAGTCCAAGTAGGTACTAATGGTGGGTGGACCAGAGTGGTGGCAGTAGATGGTGGAGAAATTTATGGGTTTTGTGTGTGTGTGTGTGTGTGTGTGTGTGTATTAATTTCAGCTTTATTGAGAGAAAATTGACATATAAAAATAATATGGAAGTCTTCAGGAATTTATGTGTCAGCCTTGCGCAGGGGCCATGCTGATCTTCTCAGTATCGTTCCAATTAGTATATGTGCTGCCAAAGTGAGCACTTGTATACGTTTTTAAAGTAGGGCCAACCAGATTTTCTGATGAGACAGTAATAATCTGGGACTCTTCACTTGTCCCTCTGTCTGCACTTGAGTCTTGGGGGATGTAAGGGGGCCATTTTTAGCCCAGCATCCTGAATCTAGGACAGGAGTTACATAGAGAGGGCCCCACTTGGACAGCCAATAGGATGAGGACTGGAAGGGTATATTAGGCCCAGGAAGAGCATGTGCAAATGCTTGGAAGTAAGATTGAGTTAGGGATCCTCAAGGAACCACAGGCCTGAATTATGTCTGTTGGTAACAGGGCTAGGAGCCAGGCAGGAATGGCAGGCTGAGGAGATGGGCCTCTTCTGAGGATGGTGAATGACTTAGGAGATTTGGAGCAGAAGAGATGATCTGACTCAGATCTTAATAGGCTCCCTCTGGCTGCTGTCTGGTTGAGAACAGCATGGGCATGAGGGAGGAGCTATTGCAGTATCCATGGGAGTGTTGATGGTGGCCAGCCAGAGGGGTGGCTGGGGAAGTGAGAGAAGTTGGTGGATTTGGGATCTTATAAGTAGGGTGAAAGGATTTTCCAATGTGAAGGGTAAATGAGAGAAAACGAAGAGTCATGGGTGACCCCCAAGGTGGTATTTTTGCTTTAGTTGGTAGGACGATAGACGTGCCAGCAACTGATATAGAGAAGTTGGTGGCAGGAGTAATTTTCAGTGGTTACATTGAGACTTAGGTTTTCAATGTGTTTAGTTTAAGAAGTCTCAGAGAACCCCTTAATTGAGGCATCACGCTGGACATAGGATTTTAGTTGAAGAAGTTCAGAGGTAGCAGCTGGTATGTGGAGTGGGGTCGAGCTGTGGGTTAAATTTAGGAGGGATTATCTTCAGATGGTGGCAGTGCCATTAATAACAAGAAAGTCGAGACTTGAGACTAAGGACTTGGTCTCTTGCTTAGGCACCTGGGTGGCAGTGGTGCCTGTCACAAAGACATAAGGGCACTTCCTGGACACCATGTGCAGAGTGGCATGGCGGGGGGCCTACATGGGGGGTGCATATGGTGTGTACCAGCAGGTTGGCAGTGGTAGTGGGGTCCCAGATGTGACAAAGGTGTGGTTCAAAGGGTGAACGGACACATTGGGAAGAGGGTGAACTGACAGCCTTAAAGTTGTGTCTGGGAGGCATGGTCTGGATGACACCAGGAGAACTGACGGGCAGGAGGGTGTTTGGGGCCCTTCCTGCCAGACCCATAGCTTACAGAATATCTGTCTGCCCACTTGCCTGGTTCTGTTCTGGGCTGGACACAGTGATTGGAGGAGACCTGGTGTCTCTCAGAGGCTGGGAGGAGAGGGATTAGGAGCTGGGTATGTGAGCAGACAGACTGGGGGGTGCTGTTGCCTGTGGGCTCAACTGTCCCCATCATAGCAGGGCTGTGTGACCTTCGAGGACGTGTTCGTGTACTTCTCCCGTGAGGAGTGGGAGCTCCTTGAGGAGACTCAGAGATGCCTGTATCGTGATGTGATGCTGGAGAACTTTGCACTTGTGGCCTCACTGGGTAAGTCCCTGTTTTAGTTATCTCTTCATGCATGGCAAATTTCCCCAAAATTTAGTGGCTTTAAACAATAAAAATTCATTATCTCACTTCTGGTGCATTAGGAATCTTGTCACAGCTTACCGGGGTGCTTTTGGCTGAAGGTCTCCCATGAGGTTTCAGTCAAGCTGTCAGCCAGAGCCATGTTCTCATTTGAAAGACAGTTTCAGGAAGAATCCACTTAGGAACTCACTTGTGTGGTTGTTCGCAGGATTCACTTTCTTCCAGTTTGTTGAAGTGTGAGCATTAGTTCCTCACTGGCTGTTAGCCAAAGGCCTCCCTTAGTTCCTTGTCATGGTGGCCTTTCTGTAGTGTACCTCATAGCATGGAAGATGCCTTCCCTCTGAGGAAATGAGCAGGACAGAATACCCAGGATAGAAGCTGGTCTTTTTCTCACTTGACCTTGAAAGTAACATTCCAATATTTTTGCCATGTTCTGTTTCTTTGAAATGGGTCAGTCAGCCCAGTCTACAATCAAGGCTGATATAAGGGCATGAATACCAGCAGGTAGGCATTCCTGGGGGCCGTCTTCAAGGCTGCCTTCCATAGGCCTTCACACCCACTCCAGGTTCTTTGTGGTTCGGTTTAACTCCCTTGTTTCCTAGGAGCATCTCTGTGTGTCCAGCCAGATCAGTGAGTCTTCTCCTTCCCTTCTTTGGTTATGGGTGCCAGGCCTGGGCTGTGTGCTGTGTCCCCTCCCTCGTTGAGCAGTCCTAACACCTGCTGCTCAGAAGCCAAGAAGGAGCAGGTTAGGGACTCAAGGCTTTTTCAGTCTGCTCAACAGGTTCTACATGGCATGGGCACTACTTGTCCAGGTGACTGTCCAGCTCCATGGTACCTCTGTATCCCAGGTTCTGCTGTCATCCTGTAGCTGACATTTTCTGGGGCCTGACTATGCCGGGAATTGCAGGTACTGACATGGTCACTGCTTGTGAAGGTCACAGGGCTATTCTGCCAAATCCCCCTGTGAGGTGGGTTTTTTAACATTATATTTTCTTCTCTGTGGGGATGGTCTACCTGGGCCACTTATCTGCCCTGTGTTTTCTTCACCATTTCCTTCTGCCAGGTTCCATGTAGTTGCCCAGTTGGAAAGGATTAGAAAGCCCTGGGTGCCTGATGGGGCAGGCCTGACTGCCGCCACATTAAGAGAGGCCCGGAGAGGGCCTGGCCCAGCAGGAGGAGAGGTGGAGACTGTCACGTTAGGGCTGCATTCAGATTGTACCTTCAGCTGCTTTGTGTACACCAGTGTTTTCTTGCCAAGGTCCATAGCCAGACTTCATTTCTCCTTTTTCTTTCCCCCTCTTGGCACTTTGCCCACTTGTCATTTCTCTTGTGGCTTGGCTGTTTCCCATTTCTCTGGCCTTTGTGTCTCACTCATTCTTCCTGCTCCC
>NW_017732518.1:357694-363690 GCF_001890085.2 Hipposideros armiger | reverse complement strand
CTCACACTCTTGAGTGAGCTCTTAACCAACTGAGCCACTTGGTCAGTACCTAGCAGAGTAATTTTGACCTCATAGAATAAGTTGGGAAGTGTGTCCTTTATTTTCTGGAAGAGTTTTTGAGGGATTAGTGACGTTGCTTCTGTAAATATTTTCTAGAATTCCTTAGTGAAGGCACCTGAGCCTGGAATTTTCTTGTAGAAAGATTTTCAATAAAAATTTAGTATAGTTCTATATAGATTTTCTACTTATGTCAGTTTTTGTTTTGTTTTCTTAAATTGAAATTTATTGTTTTTTATTTTATTTATTTATTGTTAATTTTTATTGAGTAACAGTGTTTTTTTCCCAGGACCCATCAGCTCCAAGTCAGGTCATGGTCCTTTCAATCTAGTTATGGAAGGCACAGCTCAGCTCCCAAGTCCAGTTGCCGTTTTCAATCTAGTTGCTGGGGGGGAGAGGGCACGCAGCCCACCATCCCATGCAGGAATCCTGCCAGTAACCTTGTTATTTAGAGCACATGTTCTTAACCAACTGAGTCATCTGGCCGCCCACCCGCAGCTCAGCTCAAGTTGTTGTCGTCAATCTAGTTGTGGAGGGCGCAGCTCACTGGCCCATATGGGAATCAAACCAGCAACATTGTTGTTCAGAGTACACGAGAGCTACCCGGCCGCCCCTACTTATGTCAGTTTTGATTTTGGTGTCTTTCTAGGAATTTGCCCATTTCAACTAAATTGTCTAATTTAGGAGGATAAAGATTGTTCATAATGTTTCCTGTCTTATCCTTGCTTTGGGGCTAGTTTGGTCTTTATTTTCCAGGTTTCATAACATGGAAGCTTTGGTAATTGACATCCTTCTTCTTTTGTAATAAGCTGTTTAAATCTATATATTTCCCTCTAATCATTTAATTTAGCTGGTCACATTCGTTTTTATAGGTAACATTTTTATTTTCATCTAGTTTAAAATATTTATGTTTTTACATTTTCCCTTATAATTTCTCCTTTTACCCATAGGATATTTGGTGGTGTGTGGTTTTGCCTAGGAACCTTGGTCTGTAACCAATTGGCTGTCTTTTGGGGACTGAGGCCTGAACACTGACTGAGTTTTAGAAGTTTGGGACTATTCAATGATGTGCTAATTTTCAGAAACTGAGTTACTGGGATGAGGCTGTTGTTGACTAAGCTGGCTTTCAGAGTTCATCCACAGTTATCTCTTATAAATCTTGGTTTCTTGTTTACGACTTTGGAATTTGGCCAAAGTACAGTCTTCCTTTCCTGAATGTGAAAAACAACCACTTGGTTGTTAGCCCCCTCTTTTGTTCTTCCTCAACCAAACCTATAGGAGAGACCATAAGGTATTGTCCAAAATCACAGGTGTGATTTTGAGCTGTGTTGCCATTGTTATTTAATTGCCAAATATAGCTCTAACTACTGACTTTTTGTAATGTATTGTAAAAAGCTAGATACAGGATCTTTAGGGCATCCTGNGAAGGACATCTTGGTTGCTTCCAAGTTTTGGCAATTATGAATAAACCCACAATAAATATTTTTGTGCAGGTTTTATGTGGGCATAAGTTTTCAACTTGTTTGGATTGAAGCCAAGGAATATGATTTGCTGGATCATATAGTAAATGTATGTTTTGTTTAGTTTTGTTAGAAACTGTCTTCCAAAGTGGCTGTACCATTTTGCATTCCCACTGACAATGAGCTTGTTCCTGTTGTTCCACATCCTTATCAGCATTTGGTTGTGTCAGTATTTTGGATTTTAGCTATTCAAATAGGTGTGTAGTGGTATGTCATTGTTGCTTTAATTTGCAATTCCCTAATGACATATGATGAGTATCTTTTCATATTTTAACAGTGTCTTTTGCAGAGCCCAAGTTTTTTATTTTAATCAAGTCTAAACTACCCAATTTTTATATCCTGGATTGTATTTTTCGTGTTGTATCTAAAGTCATTGCCAAATACAAGGTCACCTACGTTTTCTCCTGTTATTTTCTAAGTATTTTATAGTTTTGTGTTTTGCATTTAGGTCTGTTATCCTTTTTCAGAAAATATTTATGAAAGGTATAAGATCTGTGTCTATATCATTTTTTTAAATATGAGGATGTCTGATAGTTCCAGCACCATTTTTTGGAAAGTCTATCCTTTCTCCATTGAATTGCCTTTGTTCTTTTTTCAAAGATCACTTGACTGTATAGTTGTGGATCTATTTCTAGACTCTGTTCCAATTTTTTCCATTTATTGAGATAATCATTGTGTGGGTATGGGTTGATACTCAGATATTAAACTACCATATTTCCCCATGTATAAGACGCACCTTTTTTCGGAAAATTTGGGGTCTAAAAACTGGGTGTGTCTTATACAGTGGTTGTAGACTTTTTACTTGCATTTCCTGCTCTTTTCGAATTTTGCTTTTTTATGATGAATAAAACTTGAGTTCAATAACTTTATGTAATACATTTTTTTTCAAATTTGGGGCCCCCAAATTAAGGTGTGTCTTATACATGGGAGCGTCTTATACATGGGGAAATGTGGTAATCTTGTGTTTCCTGGAACAAATCCCACTTGGTCATGATTTATAATTCTTTGCATATGTTGCTGAATCAGTTTTCGGATACTTTGTTAATCTGTTTTGCATCTGCATTGATGAGGGATAATGGGTTTGTAGATTTCTTGTGATATCTTTGACTTTGCTATCAGAGTAATTTTCTTTCTTTTTTTTTTCTTTTTGCTGAGCCATCTGCCACCTGTTGGCAGCTCAGCAGCAGCTCAGCTCGGGCCGGGAATCGAACTGGNCTGTGCACACATCCTTCAGTCATCCTGAAGAACCAGCTACTTCCTTGCAATCAGATTTCCCTTGCCCTGGACATAGCCTTCGGCACAGAGCTCACCTGCCACCAGCAGCCAAGACCCTGCTGAAACTCTTTTGGAGAAGAGTGAGTTGGAGACCTCACCTCTGATTCCTATACCATACACCATCATTGTGTCTTTACCTGTCATTAGAGTCCCTCTGTTCTGTGGCCTTCAGAGGGCCAGGACTGATAGTGGGCCCTTTTTCACCCACATCCTGGCTCCTTCATCCTGCCCACAAGCCAATGGGCTCATTCCTTGGTGTGTCACACACATGTATGTGATGGGGCTGCTGCTTCCCACCAAAGTCAACCTGCACTTCACCAGCAGTTTTTTGCTTTCAGATTGCTGGCGTGGAGCAGACCATGAGGACGCCCCTTCTGAGCAGAGCATTTCTGTAAGAGTGTCACAAGTCAGGACTCTCAAGTCAGGTCCATTTATCCAGAAAGCCCACCCATGTGAGATGTGTGACCCACTCTTGAAAGACGTTTTGCATCTGGCTGAACACCAGGGGTTACACGCTGTGCAGAAACTGTACACATGTGACCCACGTGGGAGAGGATTATCGTTGGGTGCAAATTTTGACCAGCACCAGAAGCGATATAGTAGAGAGAACCCCTTCAGCAGCGATGAAGGTGGGGCCTCGTTTGTGAAGAGCTGTGTAGTCCACATGTTAGGGAGGCCCTGTACTTTCAGGGAGGAAGGGATCGACTTGCTGGACAGCTCTGGCCTCTTCCAGCACCAGCCCAGTCACTGTGGGATGAGTCCGTGCAAAAGGACAGAGTTCACAGAGTCCTTCCCACACAGCTCCAGCCTCGAGCGGCACCAGGGGGACCATGATGGACAGATGCTCTTCAATTGCAGTGAAGATGGGAAAGCCTGCCTGAACACCTTTACTCTTCTTGACAAACTGATAACTCATACTGAAGTGAGACCCATTAGATGCCTACCATGTGGAAATATGTCCAAGGAGAAATCGGCTCTTATTCATCACCGAAAAATTCATAATGGAGAAACTCCACATGTGTGTAAGGAGTGTGGAAAGGCCTTCATTCACCTGTCCCACCTGAAAATGCACCAGAAATTTCACACTGGGAAAAGACATTATACATGCAGCGAATGTGGCAAGGCCTTCAGCCGCAAAGACACACTTGTGCAGCACCAGAGAGTCCACACGGGAGAGAGGTCTTATGACTGCAGTGAGTGTGGGAAAGCCTATAGCAGAAGCTCCCACCTTGTCCAGCACCAGAGAATCCACACCGGCGAGAGGCCTTACAAGTGCGGTGAGTGTGGGAAGGCCTTCAGCCGTAAAGACACACTTGTGCAGCACCAGAGGTTTCACACTGGAGAGCGGCCATACGAGTGCAGCGAGTGTGGGAAATTCTTTAGCCAAAGCTCTCACCTGATTGAGCACTGGAGGATTCACACTGGGGCGAGGCCTTATGAATGCATTGAATGTGGAAAATTCTTTAGCCATAACTCCAGCCTCATTAAACATCGGAGAGTCCACACAGGAGCAAGGTCTTATGTGTGCAGCAAATGTGGAAAGGCTTTCAGCTGCAAAGACACACTTGTCCAGCACCAGATAATTCACACAGGAGCAAGGCCTTATGAATGCAGCGAGTGTGGGAAAGCTTTTAGCCGCAAGGACACACTTGTGCAGCACCAGAAAATCCACACAGGAGAGAGGCCTTACGAGTGTAGTGAGTGTGGAAAATTCTTTAGCCACAGCTCCAACCTTATTGTGCACCAGAGAATCCACACTGGAGCAAAGCCTTATGAGTGCAGTGAGTGTGGCAAATGCTTCAGCCACAACTCCAGCCTCATTCTACACCAGAGAGTTCACACCGGAGCAAGGCCTTACATGTGCAGTGAGTGTGGAAAAGCCTACATTAGTAGCTCCCACCTTGTTCAACACAAGAAAGTTCACACTGGAGCAAGACCTTATGAGTGCAGTGAATGTGGGAAATTCTTTAGCCGCAACTCCAGTCTCATTCTACATCAGAGGGTTCACACTGGAGAAAAGCCTTACGTGTGCAGCAAATGTGGGAAAGCCTACAGCAGGAGCTCCCATCTTGTTCGGCACCAGAAAGTTCACACTGGAGAAAGGCCTCAGGAATGCAACAGTTTTGGTGGTCCTTTAACTGCATCTCTTAAACTTGTTTAGTACCAGAAAGTTCACACTAGAGAAAGGCCGTGTGAATGCAGAAAATGTGCTGTGTCCTTGTTCCACCTCATAGGATCTACACTCGAGAAAAGCTCTGTGAGTACCTTTTGTGAGGGAGCCATCAGCCGGTACGTGAACCTTGTATATGCATGCATCCATCCTGGGGACATTCCCAATAAGTACCATGTAGATGGGAAACTTTCAGGAGGTACATTGTGCTTTCTAAAACTGTTCAGGGACCTTGACAGAATTACATCAATGCCAGTGCCTCTGGCAGAAGCCATCTCATTGCTGTCAGCTGTCAGGGTCCCCCAGTGTGTCAATCACTCCAGTATGCTCAGGGAAGGTGACCTTCCTGCACTCTCTTTCTTATTTCCTGGAGAGAATCATGAGTGTTCTGAGTTCATTGAAGGTCCTCATCTTCTCCCCCATGACTGGCCAAAAGGATCTGAGCTGGAGTGTGTTGGAGATTTCCAGATAAGATTTTTCTTCTTCATGGACAATGTTGACTGTAAACAGAGCCATGACTTATTTGTCCTGCTTCCATATCACTCAACTTTGGAACTGCCTGCCCCATGTTGCTCTGGTTTGTGCAGTGATAAAGACCTGTGGTGGCAGTCTTTACTTTGGGGAGGGGGCTGTTCACTGTGTGGAATGGATTGAAAATAAATTGGGTTCTGCCAATATGAAGGGAATAACACGTTTTTTTGGCACCAACTTTATGTGCCTCAGAAGAGACAGCAGGATGGCAGAAAACTTATCTCAGTCTAGTTTGGCCTCGTTTACATTGCTGCCCAAGGCTTGCTAGAAAAGACTGAAGAGCTTTGTGTGCCTAATTCTGGGGCCTGGAAGTCAGGATTTCCTGTGAGCCAAGTTCATTCTTAGAAGGGCATAGTTGGTGTGAAAACCTCCAGTGCTTCTGGAAGCAACATAAATTAGGTTCCTTGAGGGCCAGCCAAGTGGCGCAGTTGGTTAAGAGCTCG
>NW_017732518.1:350566-357570 GCF_001890085.2 Hipposideros armiger | reverse complement strand
CTCCTCACAATGTGGGGCAGCCACATGGGGACACCACAGGTGGAGAGGCCCTTCAAAATGCACAAAACGGTTACAAGTGCACTCGTGAGAAAGCCTTCAGCCATAAATATAAACTTGTAGACCATGAGAATGTCCACACTGGAGAAAAGCTTTATGAGTGTAGGGAATGTGGGGAGGCCTTCCTTAGAAACTCCTACTTGACCCGCACCAGAAAGTCCACAGTGAAGCCAGGCTTTCTGCACTGTGGTGTATTCTTTATACAGATATCGGGCCTCAGTGACCACCAGAGAATTTATATCAGGCCGAGGCCTTTTGAGTGCAGCCAGTGTGGGAAGACCTTCCTTAGACTGTCCTAACTCATTGCTCACAGAAAGTCCACTCTGGAGAAAGATCTTATGGTTGCAGTGAGTGTGAGAAATTCTTTAGGAACCATTCCACATCAGAGAGTTCACACTGGACAGAGACTTCACATGTGCAGTGAATGTGGGAAAGCCTTCAGCCACAAACATAAACTTATCGAGCACCAGAAAATCCACAGTGGCGAGAAGCCTTACAAGTGCAAAGAATGTGAGAAGGCTTTCAGCCACAAAGACAAAGTTATTGGGCACCAGAAAATACACACTGGAGAAAGGCCTTACGTATGCAGCGAGTGTGAGAAAGCCTTCAGCCGCAAACATAAACTTGTCAAGCACCAGAAGTTCTACAGTGGAGAAAGGGCTTATGAGTGCAGTGGATGTGGAAGATCCTTTCTGGATGACTCCACAATCATTATTCATCAGAGAGTTCACACCAGAGAAAGGCCTTATGAGTGCAGTGAGTGTGGGAAGTACTTTAGGCACCGCTTCACCCTCATTAGACACCAGAAAATTCACACTGGAGAAAGGCCCTATAAGGGCAGCGATATAGGAAATTGTTTAGTTGCTGCTTCACTCTCATTAGATGTTGGACAAATCACACCACAGAGAGACCTTATGAGCGCAGCTAATGTGGGAAGTTTTTGTGGTACAACTGCAGACTCATTACACACCAATGAGTTCACACTATTATGAGGCCTTATGAGAACAGCAGATATGGGAATGTCTTTACATAGAACTCTGACCTCAGTAAACATTGTTGAGGTTGCACTGGAAAAATGCTTTCTGAGTGCAGTGAATGTTGGAGAGTCTTTAGCCAATACTCCCATTCATTTGGCTCCAAAAAGTTCACACCAGAGAAAGAACTTACAAGTGCAGCAGATAGGGAAAAGACTTCAGCCAAAGTCTGCTCTGATTGGGAAAAGACTTCAGCCAAAGTCTGCTGATTGGCACTATACACTATAAAGTTCTATTATGTATTATGGATTTTGTTTTTCTTTTTATTGTGTTAAAATACACATACATAAAATTTGCCATCTTAAGTATTTTAGTGTACAGTTCAGTATTGTTAAGTACATTCACATTCTGTGCAGTGAATATCCAGCACTTTCTTCATCTTGCATAAGTGAACTGTGTCCATTAAACAACATCAATTCCTCTCTTCCTCCAGCCCCTGGCAACCTCCATGCTACTCNTATTCTTTTAAATATGTACACACAGATAGGCAATTAGAAATGGACACATTTAATAAATTAAACGTGGCAACACTTTATAAAAATTGACTGAAACGTTAATTTACATGTAGTATTTGCTAACAATAGAATGTTATATGTTGTATCCTCTGAAAACCATAAAAGCAGAATGCAAACCCTATTTTCAAAACCCTATCCTTTTATTTACACTGAAAACATAAAAAATTGTTAATCCCATGGATAGTCGTTATAGCTGACAGGTAATGTGTGCTCTTTATGTTTAACACTTATCCCCATTTTACAGTAAAGGAATTGAGGCTCAGGGAGGGTCAGTGTTACGCATAGGCACACAGCTGGTCAGAGTGGCACTGAGGTCAGACGAACTGAGCAGGGCAGGGCAGGGGTGGGCTCTCTGCCCCTGCTTGGACTCACCAGTGTTTGGTGGTCACTCTTGGTGAAGCCTTTCTTGTTTCATTCAGGCTGGTAGATAAGTTTAGGTGAAAAAGGAGAGCTAGGAGAATTGCTAGGCCTGGAGAAGGGGCAGAGGGCTTGGTGTAGCTGGGTTTTGAATGAGGGTCAGGTAAAGAGAGGCTGTTCACGACTGCTTGTGAGACAGCATGTGCAGTGAAGACAGTGGTGGGCCAAGAGTCTGTGGGGTCTGCACCTTAGCTTTGGGAGGGCAAGTGTGACACAGGTGGCAGGGCCAGATGGGGAGAACTATAAAGGGACCCTCATGCTCTCTGGCACTATAGATCTTGGGCATTCTGCGACAGGATGGGGCAAAACAGGACTGTAATTCCATTTACAAAATACTGCCTGCCTGGATTCCATGTGCACCAGTGGCATGGAGGCCACGGAAATGCCTATAGATAGGCAGGCGGGTGAGTATCAGTAACTGAGTTGTGAAAGTGGAGGGACCACAAGATATGTAGAAAGGTTGAGTTCAGGAATGATCTGCGGTGTTTACCCCTAGGCCCTGACACCACTGGACACAAGGGAGAAAGATGAGTTCAAGTTTTGTTGTCTGGGAGGCAATATCTGGGGGATCTAAAGATGATTTAGTGATAAAAGAGGAGTAGAGCCCCGATTCCAGCCCCAGAGTTTAGATGATGCTTATCTGTGCCCTCCCCCACTTGTTTCTACTGTGTCCTGGACACAGTGATCAGTGGAGACAAGGAGAGAGCAGGCACTGGTGCCACCAGCACCTGGTATCTCTTCCTCATTTGGAAGTTAGGGTGGAGGATGAGGGGATGAAGGTGTTTATGTGTCAGGGAAGACTGCAGATCCTGAAGGAGAGAGAAGCTGCACATTGATTGACTTGTCCCCATTTTGGCAGGGGCATGTGGTTTTTACAGACGTGGTCATACATTTCTCCCAGAGGAGTGGGAGTTCCTTGAGGAGGCTCAGAGATGGCTGTACCACCATGTGATGCTGGAGAACTTTGCACTTTTGTCATCACTAGGTAAGGCCATCACACCTACCCCAGGGTCCTGGTCTAGGCTCTGTTTTCCCCCTTTTCAGGGGCAGCTCTGTTCTTCCCACAACGGGACTCTGATGGGCCCTACTTCCTTTCCTGACCTGTGTGTTGGTGCCAGGGCCAGGCTGTGTGCACTGTACTCACTGCCCCCAAGCAGCCTGTCCCTGCTGCTCTGAGTACCTGCAAGATGGCTCAGGAGTCAGAAATCTTGAATCTTGTCTGATACCTGCCCTCAGACCTGCCTGTCCCTGCTTGGGTCATTCAGCCTAGATGCTAGAACCTCAGTGCCCCAGGCCTTCCGCCTTCCTCTTGCTGACATTTCCTGAAGTCTTACTGTGTCACAAATTTTAGGCACCAATGTTGTCACTAGTTGTAGATACCACTGTTTCTGCAAGACCCTTCTGGGAAGTATTTGTGATTTTAGAATGTGGGGTGTCATGTGTTGGCTTGCTCTGGGGACATGCTGTCCACTCCCTTTCCCTGTGTCACATTTGGTTGGTCTGTTCCGGGTCCCAAGTAGGTGCTCACCCTGAGGGAGAGGGACCTGGCTGCCTGACAGTGTACACATCACTCCAATGGCAACAGGAAATGGCCCTTGTGCTTCAGAGCTAGGAAAGGGTGTGTGGTCAGAGCTGGGTTCAAATCATAGTGGGAACCCGGCCTGTGCCCATCATTGCTTGATGCCAGGGACACTTGTCATGCCTCATTTCTACCTTCTTTTCTTTTTTTTTTTTAGATGATTTTTGGGGAATTGGGGAAGGGAACAGCCAAGTTGTTGTCCTTCAATCTTAGTTGTGGAGGGCGCAGCTAGCTCAACTCCAAGTCCAGTCGCCATCTAGTCACCTGTCGGCAGCTCGCAGCTGTTCAGCTCAAGGTGCCATGTTCAATTTTAGTTGCAGGTGGGCATAGCCCACCATCCCATGTGGGAGTCGAACCGGAAACCTTGTTGCTAAAAGCACAGGCTCTTATCAGCTGAGCCATCATACCACCTGTTGGCAGCTCAGCGGCAGCTCAGCTCAGGTGCAGCTCAGCTCAGGCGCAGCTCACTGGCCCATGTGGGAATCGAATCCTTGACCCTGTTGCTCAGAGCTCGTGCCCTTAACCAACTGAGCCATTCAGCGGCTTCTACCTTTCCTTTTCCATTGTCATTTCTAATCTGGTCCCTGGCTGTCTCCACTTTTGTGGCCTTCACCTTTCATCTATTCGCTCTACTGCTCTTTTTGCAGTGCCCTGGACATTTGACCTACACTTAAGGTGTAGTGATGTCTGCACATATCCTTAAATAGCCCTTGAACACCAGCTATTGCATCGCAATCAGACATTCCTGGGTCTGGATACCACCTGCTACACAGTGCTCACCAGTCACCAGCAGCCACACCTTGTTGAAAGTCATTTGCAGAGGAGTGACATGGAGACCTACCTCTGCTCCCTGCGCTGTATCCCTTCCTTGGGTCCTTCCTCATCATCAGGGCTCTCCAATCCAGCTCTACACAGCAGGCCTTCCTCTCCCTGGCTCTAGCTGCCTTTCCTGTCAGTCCCATGGGCTTACTTGTGGTGTGTCTGACACTCATTTGTCATGGGGCTGCCCCCTCCCACCATAGTCAACGTGCACTTCACTGGCATTTCTCTGCTTACAGGCTGTTGGCATGGAGCCCAGGACGAGGAGGCCCCTTCTGAGGAAAGTGTTTCTGTGGGAGAGTCACAGGTCAGGACTCCAAAGCCAGATCCGTCCACCCACAAGGCCCAGCCCTGTGATACATGTAGCTCCCCCTTGAAAGACATTTTGTCCCTAGGTGAGCAGGATGGAACACACCCTGATCAANCTATCTGGGAGCTTTTCTTACTGTCCCGACCGAACCTCATAAAAAAACGACTCCAAAGCGTCTTTGACCAACAAGATAGCTGACAGCGATGAGGGGACGCCGAGTAGCATTACGGTGTGGTGTGTGTCCCTTTCTATGTGCAGCCTTTGGAAATTGGCTGCGATTCCCGGAGTCTGAAACAGTAAGTCTCTAAACATTTCTGTGACGTGTCCTGCACTGAACTCCAAGGAAATCTGGGTGTAACCCCTTTAAGGGCCAGCGAAGGCCCGACCCGTTTGGACACAGGAACTCCATTTCCCAGCGCCTCTCATGGCGCTTAGCCTGTATCCACAATCAGAAGCTACCTGCGTTCTGAAACGGAGCGGATAACGGCGTGGAAACTACGTTACCCAGAAGGCAGTGCGGCGCGACGGCGACGGACCAATGAGGGCTCAGCGGAGAGACGTCTCCGTGCGTTCTGAACGCGAGGGGCGGGGCTTCAGCGGCCTTTTTGTTACGCCGGGCTATTTGGTTGCTCTGGGTTCTGTTCGCAGCTTCTGAGTGTCGTCAGTACTGAGGTGAATGGAAAGTGCGAGAGGCGTGGTCCCCGCTTCACGGAGGCGGCTGTGAGGCGCGACTGAGCCCGTCGGTAACGGTGGCGCCCTATTCCCCCACCGTCGCCCCGCTCCGGTTTCGCTTTTCCCATAGGTCGGTGGCGGGGGCACACCGATGAGCCGGATTCAGGTGGGTGCTGCGGCCCCCAGGCCTCACCCCGCCCGGCTCCCACCTACGAGAGCGAAGCTTGGGTGGAGGGGCACCGCTTGGTTCCCTGCAGTCAGGCCCCCGTGTCCGCCGTGTGATGAGGTAGGGGGGGGTTCCCTCATGGGCGATCTGTGTACAGGCTGCAGGTGCTGGTGAGTCGGCAGCACTGGGGAGACCTGGGGTCAGTGTGCCCAAGGGACACGGCCAGGCGTGTCACCTGGAGTGGCGACCTGAGCTTCTGAGTGAGGAGGGGCATGCCCAGAGCTAAGTTTAAAGTGGGTGAAAACAAGACTGGGAATGGAGGCCTGTGAGGTCACAGCAATAGAGCTCAGGTGGTGGAGGGGATTGGGGGGGAAGGGGAGTTGGATCAGGGCGGTGGCGGTGACATTCTGGATTGATTTCAATGGAGCATAAAGGATTTCCTTATGCATCATACATATCTGTGAGCAAAAGTAGGAAGTGAGCCACCATCCTAAGTTTTTTAAAAATCTATTTTACTTTGTTTTTGCCTGAACATCAGAAAGTATATGGGAGAGCACAGGAAACAGGTTTCAGGGAGATCATGAGTTGGATTTTGGACATGTGATCTATGTCAATCATAAGGTGGATCTAAGATGTCACAATGTGGAAACATCATATGAGTATGTGGACATAGAGGTCTGGAGACCTGGAAAGGGAGCTGGGCTGGAGCTATCCAGGAGGTGAAGGGTGTTGGACTGGACCAGGGCAGGCCTGGTTATCAGATTGAGGAGAGAGCATCTTAAGGTCATTATTTTTGATGGGCCCCATAGTGAGTGTCAGGATGACTGAGACAGAGTGCAGGGCGTTAGGGTTTCAGCTTCCCTGATGCTCCTTCAAGGAGCATATCTGGCATACGAGGTATTCTGGCCTGTGTCTGTAGAAAAGGATGTGTGGATGTGGTAACTTGATGGCCTGTAAGGTAGACTCAGCTCTGCAGATTAGCTGACTGTTTCTGTGGGACAAAGAAACAGCCAGGTTTGTGAAGCATATGGGTTCCAGGCAAGGGCACTGCAGTCTCACCTCCACCGCTCCAGGCAAGAAGAATGAAGGAATAATGCAGTAAGTAAGGGGCTCCTGCAGGCGCCCCTTGGAGGGTCATGTAGCAGGCAGGCTTGCTTGCCAAAAGGAAGAATGGCTGACCTGCCTGCTCAGACTCTCCCTACAACTCATAAATGCAGAATACATGAAACATTTATTGATTCAAACATCTGTTAACCAATATTCTTTTTTTAAAGATTTTTTTTATTGGGGAATTGGGGGAGGGGAACAGCGCTGGGGAATTGGGGGAAGGGGTACAGACAAGTTGCTATCCTTTTTGTTCTTCAGTCTAGTTGTGGAGGACGTTGCTTCACTGGCCCAAGCTGGCACCATCATTGCGCTCTTCCCGGGCGAGGCA
>NW_017732518.1:333801-345546 GCF_001890085.2 Hipposideros armiger | reverse complement strand
TTTTTGTCGTTTTGTGAGTAGCTTGCTTCACTTACTATGATCTCAGGTTTCATTTAATAGTTGACATTTCAGAATTTCCTTTTTGAGACTGAACAATACTCCATTGTATGTGCATACCACATTTTCTTTATCCAGTCACTCACCCGTTGATGGATATGTCCCTCGTTTCCACACTTTGGCTGTCATTAGAATGCTGCTGTGAGGATTACTGCATAAATATCTCCTTGAGATCCTGCTTTCCTTTCTTTTGGGTATATAGCCAGATGTGGAATTGCTGGATTACATGGTAATTCTATCTTTAGTCTTTTCAGGAACTGAGGAACTGTTTTCAATATTGACTGCACCATTTTACATTCCCATTAACGGTCCAACAGGGTTCCAGTATCTCCACATCCTCCTCAACATAATTTTATTTTCTGTTTCGTTTTTGATAACAGCTATCTTAATGGGTGTGAGGTAGTATTTCATTGTGGTTTTGTTTAGCATTTCCATAGTGATTAATGGTCATGTACTTCTTGGCCATAGTCTTTGTGGAAATGTCTAAATTTGCCCATTTTTTAATTAGGTTATTTTCTTATTGTTGAGTTATAGCACTTTATATAATCTACATACTAACCACTTATTGAATATATGATATGCAAATGTTTTCTTCCATTCAGTAGGTTGCCTGTTTACTCTGTTGAGTGTGTCTTTTTTGTTGTTGTTGTTGCTTTTTGTTTATTTTTTCTTAGAGTGTGTCTTTTAATAATTTTTATTATTTGATGCACACTTTATAATTTGATGTAGTCCAATTTATCTATTTTTGGTTTTGTTTCCTGTGCTTTTTGTGTCAGTGCCAAGAAGTTATTTCCAAATCCAGTGTCACAAAGGTTTTTCCCTATGTTTTTATCTAAGAATTTTATGTGTTTACATCTTGCTGTTAGGTCTTTGATCCATTTTGAGTTCATTTTTGTATATGGTTTAAGTAAGGGTCCAACTTCATTCTTTTGCATGCATGGAGACTTTCCGCAGCACCAGTTGTTGAAAAGACTGCCCTTCCTCTATTAAATTATCTTGGCGCTCTTGTCAATTATTTGATCGTATCTGCTGGCTTTCATTTCAGGGAGCTCTGTTCTGTTTCATTGGTCTATATGTTAGTCTTTATGTCAGTACCACAGTGTTTTAACATATAGTTTTATGAAAATACTGTCTTGATCCAGTTTTTTTATGTACATATTTTTATTATTTTGTAAATTATTACATGTTTTTCTACAGAGATTAATTTGAAACTCTTTGTTATGGGACATCATGTACAGTTTCACATTCTAACATTTGTTGAGAATGTTATTTCTTTACACAGATGATAACATTTTAGTTGCTTTTCATAGTTTCAGGGAGAAACAGTCTTTTAGAATCTAGTATGTCATGAGAGACCCACAAATCTGAGTGGAGAATCAAAAGTTTGCTCTCTCAGGTACAATTTGAAATATTTAAAAAATTTTCAAGTTTAAAAAAATTATACCATATATAAAATACGTTTACACACACATTAATTTATACTTACATGGTCAGTCTCTGTGGGAGCATATTCATTTAAGGTCATTTTGTTGTAAAGCACTTAATCAGTTAAAGCAATTCTCCCCTCCCCTATATGCCTCAGGCTACAGTAAAATTGCAAAGGAGCTACCACTGGATCTTTATGTGAAAGTTGCTTGATGCTACTTGAATAAAATGTACCTAGATCCTAACAAGGATTGACATGGGAATTTGTAAACTTGGTTTTAGGTTTTAGGAGGCGATGACCCTAACTGTCAAAGAGAGTTGGTCCTGTGTTCAGTTCACCCAAATACCCCTGCAAGTCTCTGAGCTGGTGAGCTCTGCAAAAAAGCAGAAATGATGCAGGCAGTGAGTGGGTGGCCAACATATGCCTAAGCCAGGAGTCTCTGAACATCCCCAAGAAAGTAGAGGGGTCACTTTAAATGCAACAGGCATTAACTCAGAAATTGTCTCTTTTGATCATCTGCTGCTTTTTTTTTTTTGTAGTTTTCATGTTCCTTTAAACTTTTTTTTTAATTATTAGTTTCAGGTGTAGAAAGCAACATAATAGACATTTAAACCCCTCATAAAGTGATAACCCATCCCCCAAGCTACTACCCCTCTGACCAATTTCTATTTCTTAATACCTTCACCTTTTCCACCCTGTCCCCAACCCCCTTCCCATCTATCACCCTGATAGATCTAGTACCTATCTGGCACCATACCTAGTTATTACAATGTTATTGACTATATTCCTTATGCTACATCCTATATCCCCATGACTACTGTGTAACAACCAATTTGTACTTCTTAATCCCTTCCCCTTTCACCCATCCTTAACCCCCCTGCCATCTTAAAGAAGTCCCTCTAAGATTCCTTGTAATACTGGTTTGGTGGCGATGAAATCCTTCAGCTTTTTCTTGTCTGGGAAGCTCCTTATCTGTCCTTCAATTCTAAATAATAGCTTTGCTGGGTAGAGTAATAATCTTGGTTGTATGGCATTGCTTTTTATCACTTGGAATGTTTCCTGCCACTCCCCTCTTGCTTGCAAAGTTTCTGTTGAGAAATCAGCTGCCAGTCTTATGGGGGCTCCCTTGTAGGTAACTAACTGCTTTTCTCTTGCTGCTTTTAAGATTCTCTGTTTGTCTTTAAACTTTGAAATTTTAATTATGATGTGTCTTGGTGTTGGCCTCTTTGAGTTTATCTTGTTTGGGACTCTCTGAGTGTCCTAAGCTTGTATGTCCATTTCCTACACCAAGTTAGGGAAGTTTTCTGTCATTACCATATTTCACCATGTAAAGACGCACCCTTTTTCGAAAAATTTGGGGTCTAAAAACTGGGTGCGTCTTATACAGTGGTTGTAGGGGTTTTTTTTACCTGCATTTCCCGCTTTTTTTGTGCTTGTTTTTGTGCTCATTCAACCACTGTATAAGACGCACCCAGTTTTTAGACCCCCAATTTTTCGAAAAAGGGTGCATCTTATTATACATGGTGAAATATAGTATTTCTTCAAATAGGTTTTCAATTCCTTGCTCTCTCTCTTCTCATTTTGGTACCCCTATAATGCAAATGTTGGTATGCTTGATATTGTCCCAGAGGCTCCTTAAAGTCTCCTCAATTTTTTGGATTCTTTTTTCTTTTTGCTGTTCTGGTTCGGTGTTTTCTGCTTCCTTATCTTCTACATTGCTGGTTGTATCCTCTGCTTCATCTAATCTGCTGATTCCCTGTAATATATTCTTCATTTGCATTATTGTATCCTTTATTTCTGACTGGTTCTTCTTTATGGTTTCATCTGCATTTTTATGTTCCTATCTCTCTGTTGAAGTTCTCTCTGAGATCATTGAGCATTCTTATAACCAGTGTTTGGAACTCTGCATCTGATAGAGTGTTTATCTCCATTTTACTTAGTTCATTTTCTGGAGCTTTATTCTGTTCTTTTATTTCGGACATGTTTCTTTGTTTCCCCATTTGGCTGCCTCCCTGTGTTTGTTTCTATGTATTAGGTAGGGCTGCTATGTCTTCTGGTCTTAGTAGAGTGGCTTTATGTAGTAGGTGTGCTGTGGGGTTCAGTGACGGTCTTTCTGGTCACCTGAGCCACACACTCCAGGTGTGTCCCTTATGTGGGTTGTGTATGCCCTCTTCTTGTAGTTGAGCCTTGGTTGATAATTGCACATCAGGGAGGAACTGACTCTTGGGTTCACTGGTTGTGAGGACTGGCCTTGACTACAGTGGAAGAGTTGTTGTGCAGGGGCTGATCCTACAGAGCAGGATCTGCTTCAGCAGGACTTTGGTTCCTGCTAATCCCCCCTTGAGTGTGTCATACTTGGAGGCGGCTGGGTAATGCTCCAGCTTGTTTTGAAGCTGGCCACTGGGGGCAATAGCCCCAGGACCACCTTGGAGGGGCTCCATTGTAGGTCAAGTTCAGCCACAGCCATGCCCCACCCTGGGCCACCCAGCAGGAGCCACAAAGAAATCTGCAGATGGCTGCCACCTGTGCTGTGCTTAGAAATGCCTTGAGAGGCCAAGCCGCGAACCGAGCCCGGCTGCCACTAGACCTACGCTTAGGGGTGCTCAGCTAGAGGTACAGGACATGCTCAAGCCAGATGCTGCTTGTCTGGGTTCTGCGAAATTTGAGAGACCCTAGGAAAGCCTGTAGTTTGAGCCAAGGCAGGCGGTCTGCACTAAAAAGCCACTGAAAGCAGCCTGGGTGTGCTTGAAAGTTGGGCGGGGCCGGATCTCAAATCACCAGGGCATGGGGAACCAACACGGAGACTCAGATCTGGTGGCTGCCTGTGTCCGTAAGCAGGGAAGGGG
Source organism: Hipposideros armiger (assembly GCF_001890085.2). Lineage (NCBI taxonomy): Eukaryota > Metazoa > Chordata > Mammalia > Chiroptera > Hipposideridae > Hipposideros > Hipposideros armiger. The sequence goes on along the minus strand of NW_017732518.1, from coordinate 341,217 downwards.
GAGGGCTCAGTTAAGAAACAGTGACCTCCACCAGCTCCCCAGTCCAGTAGAAAGCCACCTCTCTAGCCCCCATCCCAAGCCAGACAACTCAATTGCCCACCGTAGGTCCCTGCTGCCTTTCCAGCTGCTGCCCCAGCACTGGAGCTCAGAGCAAGCGATTTCATTGGTGGGTAACTCTTTGCGCGGTCTGCTTAAGCAGAGCTCCTGGGAGTGCAGCCACACTTAGCCTGTGACAATCTCCGCTGGTTTTCACAACCAAAAATTATGGGGACTTCTCTCCCCAGCACTGGAACCCTGGGCTGGGGTGGGGCTGGGTTTTATCACTCCTCTGGGGGTTGGGGGATCCCCACAGCCGAAATACCCCTCCCGATCTTTAATGGTCACATGCGGGTGTAAGACCAGCCTGTTCTGAGTCTCTTCCCTTCCTTAGTCTGGAGGTGGCTTCTTCTGCACATCCTTAGTTGAAAGGCTCCAGTCTGGCTTGATTTTAGGCGATTCTCAATAATGGTTGTTTTGTAGATTAGTTGTAATTTTGTTGTGGTTGTGAGAGAAAGCACATTTACCTACTGCGCCATCTTGGTTGTCCATCTTGATCCACTTTTGAGTTCCTGGCTTGATGGTGGCCATTTCCCCTTTTGTATTAGCGGATTAAGTCCACACTCCAACCACTGTCCTTATCAGGCACTCACACTCTGGACTGCTATACAACATCCCTGATGTCCCAGAACCAGATATCAGTTTACTAGGGACAGCCCCTGTGCCCTTGAGCCCATGAAATTATTCAAATGAGGCCACTGGCAGGGAGCCTAGAAACCTATCTAGCTCCAGGCCACTTGCTATACATAGGGTTTGTAAGGATCTCGGCCTTGACCCTAGGCCGGACAGACTCAGCTGGACAGACTTACTTTTAAAAATCGTACTTCAGCTACTCCAGCTAGACTCTAAGCAGAACTTCCCATTAAGACAGTAAACACCTAGCTTTACAAGAAATGGGTTGCAACAGAAATATTAACAATGTTTTACAGAAGTAGTCTTGTCACAACTGGATTGGACCATTTCACAAAAAACTAACAGCTCTTTTTGCTTCTGTACACCTGCTTTGCTTCTGCTGGGGAATAAAAGGTTAAAGACCAACATTCCTCAGTTCCCCCTTCCTCTCCCCACCTTCATGTTAACATTTCAGGAGGCCTTGAAGCAAGCTAACTTTAGTTTTTCAACCCCCATCCTTAGTTTCTAAAATTGATTACATGCATATTTCTGAGAAACAGTTTATGCGGTCAACTCAACCCGGTCATGATATATTGTTAAGACACCTGGACATAACACTGTTACAACAGCGGAATGTGGTTTTAACTAAAGTAACTACACATTCTTCTTGGCTTCTGTAATGTACTTTGCATACAGCCCTATCTTATAAAAACCTTACCCCCCCACCCCCCGAGTCTTAGGGCCGTCTCTCCTTAGTTGGAGAGGCAGTTGCTGAGCTCAGCTTAATAAAATCTTCGGAACCCTAATTTGACATCCAGCCTCTTTATTGATTATCTGGACCCAACAGGTTCCCCCTACAGCTCCAGGTGGCTTATCATGTCTCCCTCTACAGCCTGCTGTGTAGCTCTGCCCGTTGCCCTTCTATCATTCCAAGCTCAAAGTATCTACCCATATGTCATTGTATTGTGTCCCACCATCAAGAATATTTAAATCTTATAAGACAGCTATAAGATTATTATAAGAGTCATCACTTGGTAAGGTCCTCACACCTACTCCAGTGTCTTGGGCATGGCACTAATTTTCTCCTTTCCCTCCAAGGTACATCTGGGTTTACCACATCCAGACCATGAATACTACTAATTCCTTTACTGGCGTATTTGTTGTGGGTGCCAGGGCTGGGCTTTGTGCATTGTACTGCCTGTCCCCCAGCATCCCTCCTCTGCTGCTCTGAAGCCTTGCAAGATATGGCTCAGGAGTCAGAAATCTCAAAGATGGTCAGAGATCTCAGTTGCCTCTCCTGTCCCTTGTCAGTTTAAGGTCCCTGCAGCCTACTTGACCAAACAAAATGCCAAAGCAGCACTACCATGGAATAGCCTAGCTACACTTTTGACACCCTAGAAATGAGAGGCCAGGCACACCACAGAGGTCCACATGAAACCGTGTCACATGTGGGAAGAAGCAGGTGGGGGAGAAACCGGGATTACGCCTTAATGATTAAAGTGGCAGGAAGTATCTAGGTGGGGACATCCCTATTGGGCAGGAAGTGAAAACACATTAGGGTTTGTTTTGGGGTGTTTGTACTTCAAGGTTTTCAAGCCCTTGGAAGCTGACTTGCACAACTTGATTATTAGTTTGGCCTTGTGATAAATGAATGCTAAATAGACAAAATACTGAATCTAAGAAAACAGAACAGCTCTGTATACACAGAGCAGCTGGCACCTATTGTGCCTGAAATCCAGCAGGTGCTCACTGAACATTTCTTAGATCAGTGAATACAGCAAAGCTACCCTATTCATTTTCACTTTACTATCAAGTCTTTCAAATACTGTATCACTCCAAGCCGTTAGTGAGCCACATTTTCAAGTATGAAAAAAAAAATCACATTTTGGAGACAAAAGCCTGAGCGTGCTCAAGATTCCAGCACCACTACAGGCTCAATTTCATTCTCTGGCTTTTCAAACTTAACTCTCTTACTTAAATTGCACTGAGATCTAATTTTTTTTTTTTTTTAGCTGAACCATCCTGCCACCTGTTGGCAGCTCAGCAGCAGCTCAGCTCGGGCCGGAAATCAAACCAGCGACCCTGTTGCTCAGAGCTCGCACTCTTGAGAAAGCTCTTAACCAACTGAGCCACTTGGCCGGCCCTAAACTTTTTTTTACATGTCATAGGTGCTACTTTCTTTAAATAACTACATAATCATTATTACTACCTTACAGTAATTTCTATCCACAAGCGTTTTTCACAGATAATGTTAACTCCCTTTGATGACACTGCTGCTGCAATTTCAAGTGAAATGATAAATCACTTCCCAGCAAAGAGATGAGATCATGGAATCCCACAGCTTTGCCTTGGGGGCAAGATGCTCCTTTTGTACACATGCTCTGGCTATGAAAAGAGCACACATTGCCCTGGCAGAAGATGGTATAAGTGATATTCTTTTCAGATGGGTTTCAGATTCTTAAAAGAATAGAAAAATATCTGAGCACACATTGCCCCGGCAGAAGATGGTATAAGTGACATTCTTTTCAGATGGGTTTCAGATTCTTAAAAGAATAGAAAAATATCTGAGGTATGGAGTAGTAAACATGAAGAAATGTGTTGTGCACTGGGTTCATACACAATCACTGACGATACAGCCAGGAAAGATGTTTTCTGTGGGAACCAGAGGCACAGCTGCACCCTTTCTACTTACTTCTGTAGCTCCTGTCATCCCTGCTGCATCTTTCCCACCAGGCCTCTGTCTGAGTCTTTTCTTGTCCTGGGCCAAATATACTGGAAGCTCATTAAACAGATACCAGAACTTAAGTCTACGTGTATTTGAAAAGCGACAAGCTATCTGACAGCTATGAGTGGACGTAGAATGTCATTATGACATGGTCCCTTTGGATGTGTTAGCCTTTGGGAATTTGCTGTGCTTCATAAAGCTTGAAATAACAGGTCCCTAACCTTTCTGTGACTTCCTACACTGCTCGCCAGGAAATCTGGGTGTGTCCTTTTTAAGAGAAGCGAAGCCTCGCCCTCTCCTTGGAGACTTGTAACTCTTATTTCCCACCGCCCCTGACCAAGTCACTAGCCTGTCGTCGGCCACTAATAAGTGACTTACGCTCTGAGAGGCGATAAGTGGTGGCCGTAGCGGAAACTACAATACCCAGAAGTCTCTACGGTCCGGACGGCAGTGGCGGTGGCGACTGAACCAATGAGGGCTTAGGAGAGGGGCGCATACAGCGCGCGCATCGTTGGGGCGGGACTGCCGGCGTCCCTTACGGTTATTTTGGTCGTTTTAGTGTTTGTCACCGGCTCAACGCCTCAGAGGCGTTTCGTGGGCATTGTGGTGAGCGAGCAGAAAAGTGCGAGGAGAGTTGTCCCGGCTGCACGGAGTCGGCTGTGAGGCCCGACTGAGCGAGCCCATTGGTGACGGCGGCGCCCTGTTCCCGCCCCGTCGCCCAGCTCCGGTCCCGCTTTCCCTACAGGTCGGTGGCGGGGGCCGCGGACTCAGGTGGGTGCTGCATCCCCCGGGCCTCACCCCGCCCGGCTCCCAGTCGGAGAGCGGAGGCCGGGTGGAGGGGCGCCGCTTGGTTTCCTGCACTCAGGTCCCCGTGTCCGCCATGTGATGAGGTGGGAGGTGGCTTATGCATAGGCTGCAGGTGCTGCTGAGTCGGCAACGCTGGGGACACCTGGGGTCTGTGTCTACAGGGAACACAGAGCCAGGTGTGTCGCCTGGAGCGGCGACATGAGCAGCTAAAAGCTATGGAAGATTGTGAAGGGACGGCGGTGAGGAGCGGTACGCCCTGAGTTAGAAGTTTAAAATGGATGAAAACAAGACGGGGAATGGAGGCTTGTGAGGTCACAGCAATAGAGCCCAGGGGAGTGGTGGGGGCTGGCCCAGGGCGGTGGCGGTTAGAGGGGAGGTGTGATGAGATTCTGGGTAGATTTCAGTAGAGCCTGAAGAATTTTCTGATGCATCACATATACCTGTGAGCAAAAGCAGGGAGTGAACCACCATCCTAAGTATTTTTTCCTGAACATCTGAAAGTATTCAGATAGGGAAGTCAGTGCAAGGAGCAGGTTTCTGGGGGGATCATGAGTTGGATTCGGGACATGTGACCCTGACATGTCTCAAGATAGAGATGTTATGACATGGATATATCATATGTGTAGGTGAACATAAAGATCTGGAAGCTGAGGCAGGGAGCAGGATTGGCGATATCAAAGGAGTGGAGAGTGCGGACTGGACCAGGGCAGGCCTGGGGACCAAACTGAGGAGAGTCTTAAGGTTGTTATTTCAGATGGGAGGGAAGGCATAGGGAGCGGGTGTTGGCATCCCCTCTGTTCCCTCCAGAAAAGAGAGGACCCGACATAGGAGGGACGCTGGCCTGTGTCTGTAGAAAGGGAGGCCTCAATGGGGTAAGGAGTCTGCCAGTTGGCTGGTGCAGATTCTCCACTTGCAGACCTTGCTAACCCTCAAGGCCACTCCGTATGGAACAACGGAAATGTCGACCAGGCTGGTGGAGCCACTGGGTCCAAGACCAGGTTACTGCTGCCTCACCTCCTTCAGCCCCAGAGCAAGAGATGTGATCCACTGCTTCAGTCAGGGTCCCCCAACAAGCTCCCCTCAGAGAATTATGTTGCAGGCAGGCCTGGTTGCTGAAGGGACTAGTAGCTGACCTGTCTGCTCAGTCTCTCCCTACAACTCATTAACTTAAGATTATATAAAATGTATTGATTTCATCACTAATTAACCAATATCCCTATCAATATGTACACACAGGTAGGCAATTAGAAGTGAGCCTACTTAATAAGTTCAGTTTATGCTAGCACTTTATAATTGGCTTGACATTAATTTCCTTCTAAGTGTTTGCTTACAATGTAGTTTTAGATATGATATTCTGTGAAACCTTAAAAAGCAGCAAAAATAAGACCCCAAAATTTAAAACCCTACCACTTCATCTGCACTGAAAATATATGGAAACTCAATCCTATGCACAGCAATAGCTGACATAGTAATAGCATACTGTGTAATGCAACAATACATAGTATGCATTCCTTACATTTGATACCAATTTGAGCCCTATGAAGTCAGAAGCATTCTTAACCCCCATAAGCATTTTTTTTTCCTTAGGTTCAGGGAGATTTGGTCCTTCTCCAAGGTCACCTAGCTGTTAAGAGGCAGCACTGAGGTCTGAGGAGCTGAGCTTGGACCATCAGGCTGAGGTCGCTTTGCTTTGGGGCAGGGCAGGGGTGATGGACCAGCACAGCGTGTTGGATCCTACCACGGCTGCCCATTTCTCATGGCCTCCCTCTTCCCACAGGGTCCCATGGCAGTGGCAGAAATGCTTATGGATTCTGTACAGGTGAGTGGAGGGCATCCCACCTTGAACCCATCTCAATTATCACCTCAAAAGTTTTGGCACCTCGATATATATACCCTCAGGGAATGGTAGTGCCCTGAGATTTTTCCCATTCTTCTAACTCTCTTGCGTCTGAAGACCATGTGTTTTCACCAAGCCCAGGACTTTATATTTAGTCCCAGGTTACATGCAGCAGTTCCCGTTTCTGACAACTGATAGGGTAGAATGTGGCAGGGAGCCCTGGCTGGCCACAGGATTTAGAAGTTCAAAAGCTTGCAGGTGAGACCTAGCAGGGATGTTTAAGGAACTGCTGGTCTGTGTTGTATCCGTTGGGAGTGAGGAGCCAGTGGGCACGGGGAGGGGTGCACAGGTGGTATCAGGCCTGGAATGACAGCCTGAGGTCCTGGGCCTCTGTCAAGTTGGTGTGAAGGTTTGAAGTAGAAGAGGAAGGTGCTGTGACCCAGATTTTAACAGGCTCCCTCTGGCTGTAATGTGGAAGACAGACTGGGGGCGTGAGTGCAGGCAGGGAGACCTGGCAGGAATTTCTTGGAGCAGTTGGCGGTGGCTACGCAAAGTAGTGGCTATGGAGATAGAATGGTTGGCTTCTGGATATGTTTTGAACTATACCTGCCCATGTTTTAGGCCATGATATGGAGTGTGAGGGAGATGAGGAGGTGGAATGGAAGGGAGAATCAGGGATGACTCCAGGTTTTCAGCCTCGTTAGGAAGGATGGATGCCTCATGAACTAAAATGGGAAGTCAGCAGGATGAGAAGTTTTCAGATGGAACGTGTGAAGTCAGTTTGTATCATGTCACAGATGTTCCAGAGACTGTAAGGGGAGGGGTCAAATGGGCTGTTTTACACAGAGGCCTGGAGTTCAGAGGACAGAATCAGGTTGGAGACAGCCACAAGTAGTGGCCGCTGTGTGGACTAGGATGAATGCGGAGGCCAGTGTCGGAGGCAGCATCTGTAGGTCATGGTGGTAATGCCACTAGAGCACAAGCAATGGCAGTGAAAGGCCTGAGTACCAGGCCTCCTGATTGGGCGGGTGTCAAAGACAGGTGAGGTGGGCATCACAGACAGGTGAGGAAGCGGAGTGTGTGTGTCATGTGGGGAGTAGGAGCGACAGCCTTCCAAGGCCAGCGTGCACGTGACATGGAAGTAGACAGAACATATGGGATCAGCCAGGAGAGTTGCTAGACTAGGGGGCGGTGGGAGTGTGGGTGGAAGGGCAGTGTAACTGGCTTTCAGTGAGGAGACAGGAAGGTTCTGAATGCTCATGGGACAGCTAGGGCAATGCAGAGCAGGAGGGCTAAGGTATGTGAGGTCCTCACATGGAAAGGGCATGGAAAGGTTTGC
>NW_017732518.1:327148-332216 GCF_001890085.2 Hipposideros armiger | reverse complement strand
CTGTTATGAATCGTAATGTAAATATCTTTTTGTTTTCCGATGGTCTTAGGCGACCCCTGTGAAAGGGTCGTTCAACCCCCAAAGGGGTCGCGACCCACAGCTTGAAAACCGCTGGCCTAGATGCTACAACCTTGGTGCCCCAGGCTTTCCCCCTTCCTCTTGCTGACATTTCCTGGAGCCTTCCTGTGTCAGGAATTTTAGGTACCAATGTAGTTATTAACTTGGAGGACCACTGGATTGTTTTTACTGTCTGCCCTGTGAAGTTCTTGCAATTTGAGAATGACAGATGTCCAGTATTGGATCGCTCTGGGCACTTGCTAGCCACTTTTTTTCTGTCTTTTACCTAGAGCTGGCCTCTTCAGGTGCCACGTCAATGCTCACCTTGAGCAATGGAGAGGACCCTGGACACCGGATAGGGTGGTTATTACTATGTCAGTGGCACAAGACATTCAAGAGTACATGGCCCTGCAAGGGGGCTGGGCAAGGGCAAGATGTCAGAACTGGGAACCTGGCCTATGTTCTTCATTGTTTGAAGCCAGGCCAGTGGCCACACCTCATGTCTACTTTTCTTCCCCATTTTCATTTCTTCTCTGACTTCTGATCCCCTTTCTGGCACACTCCAACCACACCTAGGTGGTCTTCAGCTCTCACCCATTTTGTTTCATTGCTCCCTTTGCAGCACTCTCCAACATTTGACCTACACTTACAAGGTTGTGAGGTCTGCACATATCCTTAAATGTCCTTGAAGTGCAGTACCTCTGTTGTAGTCAGGTATTCCTGGGCCTGGACACTACCTGCTACACAGTGCTCACCAGCAGCCACGCCTTGTTGAAAGCCATTTGCAGAGCAGTGACTTGGAGACCTCCTCTGCTCCCTGCACTATACCTGCCTCTGAATGTTTGTGCCCCCCGCCCCCGCCAGATTCATGTGTTGAAAACCTCATGTGCAAGGTTAGGGTATTAGCAGATAAGGCCTTTGGGGAGTGATTAGGTTAGGAGGGCCAAGCCCTCATGAATGAGATTAGTGCTTTTATAAAAGAGACCCCACAGAGGTCTCTAGCCCCTTCCACTATGTGAGGAACCAACAAGAAGTCTGCGACCCAGAAAAGGGCCCTCACCCAGCCATGCTGGTATCCTGATCTTGTCGTTCCAGCCTCCAGAACTGTGAGAAATAAATTTCTGTTGTTTATAAGATTATTTTTGTTGTTAAAATACCACTCAGTCTGTTGTATTTTGTTATTGCAGCCTGACGGGACTAAGATGTTAACCCTTCATTGGGTTCTTCCTCATCGTCAGGGCTCTCTGATCCAACTCTACACAGCAGGCCTTCCTCTCCCTGGCTCTGGCCGCCTTTCCTGTCAGCAGTCCCATGGGCTTACTTGTGGTGTGTCTGACACTCATTTGTCATGGGGCTGCCCCCTCCCACCATAGTCAACATGCACTTCACCGGCATTTCTCTGCTTACAGGCTGTTGGCATGGAGCCCAGGACGAGGAGTCCCCTTCTGAGGAAAGTGTTTCTGTGGGAGAGTCACAGGTTAGGACTCCAAAGCCAGATCCATCCACCCACAAGGCCCAGGCCTGTGAGATGTGTGGCCCACTCTTGAAAGATGTTTTGTGCCTGGCTGAGCGCAATGGAATGTACCCTGATCGAAGACTATACATTTGTGGGACAGAGCTTTACCAGCACCAAATGGAGCAGATTGGAGACAGACTTTCCAAAAGGGATGAGGGGAAGCCTTCATTTGTGATGAATGGCAGTAGTCACATGACAGAGGGGACCCTCACGTGCATGGAGGGTGGGAAGGACTACCCATCTAGCACAGGCCTTCCCCAACACCAGGCCCCTCACAGTGGAGGGAAGCCACACAGGAACTCCAACTGCACAGAAGCCTTTGAAAGTGGACAAAATGACTACAAGTGCGCTCAGTGTGGGAAAGGCTTCAGCCGAAAACAGATACTTGTTCAGCACCAGAAAATTCACACTGGAGTCAGGCCTCATGAATGCAGCAAATGTGGAATGGCCTTCATTAGAAAGTTCCACCTTGTTCAACACCAGAAAATCCACACTGGAGAAAGGCCTTTTAAATGCAGTGAGTGTGGGAAAGCCTTTAGGTCCAAGTCCACACTCATTAGTCACCAGAGAGTTCACACTGCTTTAAGCCCTTATGAGTGCAGCAAATGTGGGGGATTCTTTAAGTATAAAGCCAACTTCATGAAACATCAGAGAATTCACAATAGTGAATGGCCTTATGAGTGCAGAGAATGTGGAAAATTCTTTAGGTACAACTACAGACTGATAAGACATGAGAGAGTTCACACTGGAGAAAGGCCTTATGAGTGCAGTGAATGTGGGAAATTTTTCAGGTATAGTTCTACATTCATGAGACACCAGAGAGTTCACACTGCAGAAAGGCCTTATGGTTGCAATGAATGTGGCAAGTTCTTCAGGTACAACTCCACACTTGTTAAACATCAGAGAGTCCACACTGGAGAAAGGCCTTATGAGTGCAGTGAGTGTGGGAAGTTCTTTAGGTACACCTCCACACTCATTAGACATCAAAGAGTTCACTCTGTAGAAAGGCCTTATGAGTGCAGCTTATGTGGGGAATTTTTTAGGTACAAGTCCAAGCTCATTAAACATTGGCAAAATCACACCGGAGAAAGACCTTATGAGTGCAGTGAATGCGGGAAAGCTTTTCGGTATCACTGCAGACTCATTAGACACAAGAGAGTTCACACTGGAGAAAGGCCTTATGAGTGTAGTGAGTGTGGGAAATTTTTCCGGTACAACTCCAACCTCATTAAACATTGGAGAAATCATACTGGCGAGAGGCCTTACGAGTGCAGTGAATGTGGGAAAGCCTTTAGCCATAAACATATACTTATCGAGCACCAGAAAATTCACAGTGGAGAAAGGCCTTTTGAGTGCAGCAAATGTCAGAAGGCCTTCATTAGAAAGTCCCACCTTGTTCATCACCAGAAAATCCACAATCAGGACAGGTCTATGAACACCATGAATGTGGGGAATTCTTTAGATGCAACGCCAACCTCGTTAAACAGAATTCACACTGGCAAAGACTTCATGAGTGCAGAGAATACGGTAGATCCTTTAGGTACCACTCTAAACTCATTACACTGGCGAATCGCCTTCTGAGTACAGTGAATGTGGGAAAGTTTAGGTGCAACTGCAGCCCCATCACACATCAGAGATTTCACAATGGAGAAAGACCTTATGAGGGCAGCAGACATGGGCATATATTCAGCCAAAACTCCCACCACATTCTGGCACCAAAAAGTTCACACCAGAAAGAGTACTGCAAATGGGGGAGAGACTTCAGCCAAATGTCTGCTGTAATTTATCCCTGGGAGCTACTATAATGTAGTTGTTTATTTTACATTTGTAATTGTAAAATACATGTAACAAAGTTAACCCTCTACCATTTTATTTGTACAGTTTAGTAATGTTAAAAAATTCATGTATCTGTGTAACTAATCTCCAGTATTCTTTTTATCCTGCAAAATTGAAACTATATTCATTAAATAACTCCTCCTATCCCCCACCCTATTGCACCTAGCAACCACATTCTACTTTCTGTTTCTTTGAGTTTGACTACTCTGGATACTTCATATAAGTGGAATCACAGTGTTTGTCTTTTTGTAAATGGCTTATTTTGCTTAGCATAATTTCCCCCACGTTGAAGCATTTGTCAGCATTTCCTGCAGTTTTGAGAAGGAATCAGAGTTGTCCCACCAAAGACATGGGAAATGGTGCCGATGGAATCAGTACATTTTTGCCAGATGTTATGATATTTCTAGAGGAAGAGAAGACCTAGATTTTATATGGAACCTTTATTTAACAGCTTTATTGAGGTAGTGACATACATTAAGTTGCATTTATTAAAACTGTAAAGTATATTTTCATATGTGTGTATAATGGGACCATCACCAAAGTTATGATAATGAACACATCATTGCCCCTATAGTTTTCATTGGACCCTTTGTATTCTCTTTCTCCCAGCCTTAACCAAGTAGACACTATAGTTTGCATTTCTAGACTTTTTTTTTTCCATGCAGGAGTCGAACTGGCAACCTTGCTGTTAGGAGCGCACGCTCTATCCACTGAGCCATCTGGGCGGCAGCTCAGCTCAAGGTGCTGAGTTCAGTCCCAGACAATCTTGTCATTAAAAGCTCGTGCTCTCACCATCTCACCAGCTGAGCCATCCTGCCACCTGTTGGCAGCTCAGCGGCAGCTTGGGCAAAGCTCACTGGCCCATGTGGGCGTCAAACTAGCGACCCTGTTGCTTAGAGCTCGTGCTCTTAAGCTAACTCTTAACCAACTGAGCCATTCGGCCAGCCCTAGACTTTTATATAAAAGAAATCCTACGATTTCTCTTGTATGGCTGTTTTCACTAAATGTGTATACACGCACACACCATATATATATATATATATATATATATATATATATATATATATATATATATATATATATATATATATATATATATATATATNGGAGGCAAGATCTGGGAAAACCCAGGGAAACTGGCTGGCAGGAGAGGGGTGGCATCCCACATACCAGGTCAGAGCCTGGATGGCACGTTTCTGCCCCCTACCCCACCTGTTCCATGCTGTGTGCTGGACACACTGGTCAGTGCTATTGAGAGAGGAGACACCGGTGCCCTCAGCACCTGGTAAGTCTTTCACATCAAGAAGTTGGGAGGAGGATGAGTGAGGGGTTGGGGGGATGTATGGGGGAAGGGCTGAAGGTCCTGGAGAGAAGTGTATGAGTGACTGTACCCATGGGGTTTTCATTTATGCACTTCAGTGAGTTACTGCCAGCACGGAGAGGCCAGTGACACTGAAAGAAGGTTTTTATTATTTACGTTTCCTGAGCGGAGGGAGCACATCATGTACAAGGCCACATGCGGAGGCACAAGTGCAGGGAAACCTGAGGTCGGAGCCTGTATTGGACTTTCCAAGGGAAATGCAGGGATGGTGGGATGAAAAGCTTAGGGATGGTTAGTTTGTATAATTCCAGTGTAGCTAGGGTGTAGGGGCTGTCCCT
>NW_017732518.1:311880-321463 GCF_001890085.2 Hipposideros armiger | reverse complement strand
TTTCTTTCTTTCTTTCTTTCTTTCTTTCTTTCTTTCTTTCTTTCTTTCTTTCTTTCTTTCTTTCTTTCTTTCTTTCTTTCTTTCTTTCTTTCTTTCCTTATTTTTAGTATCTCCCCGCCCCTCCCGCCAGCCGTTTGTTGTTCTCAGTCTAGTTGTGGAAGACACCGCTTCACTGGCCCATGTTGGTATTATGATCGTTTTCTTCCCGGCTGAGGCAGTCAGTCACCGGCCATTGGATGGCCGCTCATGGAGGCTCACAGCAGCTCTCGCGGGCTGCTGGCCACTCATGGCAGCCCAGCTCCAGGTTGAGCCATTGTTCACAATCTTAGCTGTAGAGGGCACAGCTTACTGGCCCATGTGGGAATTGAACCGGTAGCCCTGTTCAGAGCTCGCGCTCTTACCAACTGAGCTAACTGTTTGCCCTAAAAACATTTTTCTTAATCTAACATTACAGCTTGTCCAAAAAATAATACCAACAATGTATTCAAGTATGTATGTGAGTGAATATATATAAGTGAGCTGAATAACAGCAATGATACAAGGGATTAAGATTATCTTGTTATGTTAAGGTGCACACACTACCTGTGAAGTGGTATAGTGTTATTTGAAAGTGGATTTGGATTAGCTGTAGATGTATACTGTAAACTCTAGGGCAACCACTAAGCAAAGTAAAAAAAAATGTGTAACTGATAAGAAAGGAGAGAAAACTGAATTATAAAATGCTCAGTTAAAACTACAAAAGGCAGCAGGAGGATGGAAGACAAAAATAGGAGCAAAGTATTGATACAAGGGCAGCAAATAGAAAATAGTAACCAATATGGTAGATATTAATCCAACTATATTATTATCACTTTGAATGCCTGCACCAATCAAAAGACAGATTGTCAAAGTGGATCAAAACACAGGAACCAACTAGATGTTGTCTACAAGAAAAAAGTGGTTTAAATGCAAAGATATTTATATGTTTAAGCATATAGTAAAAGGAGAAAAATATACCATGATAATAGTAATAAAAAGAAAGCAGGAGTAACTATATTCATTTTAGAGAGAGCAGACTTCAGACTGAGGAAAGTTATCATGGATATAGGGGTGTATTACATAATGATAAAAGGGTAAATTCTGTACAATTTCTTTCAGAAGATATTGTAGAAGCAGAGGGAATACTTCCCAACTCATTCTATGAGGCCAGCACTACCCTAAAAGAAAAAACCAGATAAAGACATTATAAGAAAACTACAGACCAATATGTCTCCTGAAGATAGATGCAGAAATCCTCAACAAAATATTGGCTTCCCTTCTGAAGGTATCTGGGCCTGGTATTTTCTTGTGGGAAGATTTTAAATAAAATTACTTAGTATAGTTCTATATAGATTTTCTACTTCTTTTTTAGTCACTGATGATTCATGTCTTTCTGGGAATTTATGCATTTCAACTAACTTGTCTAACTTCACAGGATAAAATTTGTTCATAATATTCCCTTAAATGGGATATTGGAAACACCTGCTACCTGTTTGGTATGTTTACTCTGAAGAAGAGGTTGGGCGATTGTCATTTAATGATCTGTTGTGTAGCCTATCTCCTGAACTGTTTTCATCCTGCAAAACTGAAACTCTATACCTATTCAACAACAATTACTCGCTCCCCCCAGTCCCTGGAAACCAACATTCTATTCTACTTTTGTCTCTACTTTTTGTGAGTATTCTAGGGAGCTCATCTAAGTGGAATCATACAAATGTTGTCTTTTGGGACAAGACAATCTTACTTCATCTACAATAATGTCTTCTAATTTCATCCATGTTGTAGCATATGTAAGAATTTTCCTTTTTTGTTAAGGCTTGACAGGCTGTGAGCAGAAAGATACAAGGGACCATCGAGGGTAACATACCTGGAGGAACTTTGGGGTCAGCAAGTGAAGAACAGTGGAGATCATGCCTCTGATAATTATAATACATCGTAGCTTAGCTTCCATAGTGGTCACATCCTACTTCTATTGTTCTTTTTTCCATCAAATGTTTATAATGAGAAACATGATCAATAGGACCATTACTGAATTTCAAATATAGGTAACAGTGGAAATAGTGAGTACTCAAATGAGAATGAGTAGAGCCCATTTCTTCAGAGAGAATCAGGCACCATTACTCGCATTTGGGAGAGACTCAAACGTGAGCAGAGAAGTGGAAAAGCTTTCTGGTGGATAAAAGACAAGGTACCCGGTGTGCCCTGGTGGGAGGCTGTCATCATGGGGCAGCTGTAGGGGGTCAGTGGAAGTGGGGATCATATGAGATTGGTTAGTCGTTCATCCTTGTCCTTCTCCGCTTGTTCCTAAGTTGGAAGTGTGGGCAAAATTAGGGAAGCTGTCGGTTATTAAGTCCCAGATGTCTTGTGCCAATCTTTACATATGTTTTTGTTTGGCTTCCTCTCCTGGTTGCTGGAGATTGTGATCTGACTTCCTGGACCATTTACTGCAGACACCAGGTGGGCTGTCTGGATAAGTTGGCACAGATTGTGGGTTAGAGTTTTAGAGCTGGTGTGGTCATTGTCTATGTGTATAGTCATCTCTCACACCAAAAAGGGAATTCACAATGGTGAGGTTCTTTGTTATAGTAACTGGTCACACATTGAGCATTAGTTAATTTCCATTCATTTTTCAGAGGTGTTTTTGTTTCAGTTTGGCTTTTTTAATCTGTCAGGTGAACCCAAAATTCAAAACCAGAATGTTCTGACTATCCAATGGGTCCTGCCTTCATTGTGATGCTGCAGGTTTATTTTTGGACATGGACTTACTAACACATTCCCCACAATCTCCCAGATTCCAGACATAGTGCTCCAGGCTTCCCGCTGAGAGCAGCAATTCAACTTCTCTTGGCAATAAAGGGTAACCATAACCACCTGAAGCAGTGGAGTGTTTCCCTTTTTGCCAAAGTGGCATGAGGAGCCCAAGAAGTCCAAGTAGCTGTCTTATGTCCCAAATCAGGCTTACTAATATTCTTCTTGTGGTGGAAGCTTTCTCCTTAAGAACAAAGGCCTCCCAGGCAGCAGAACTTACCGTAGAGGGGATGAGTAACAGAAATTATCTGAGTGGGTGATTAGGTATAATAATTTGGAAAAGTAGGCTTGCCAGACTTAGTAAATAATGTCAGGCCCAGTAGTAATATTTGAATTGTTTTCTAATTCTCTATGCATATGCATGCTGAGAAAAAAGAAAAATATTTCATGGGACATACTTATTATAAAAATTATGTATTGTAAACAATTATTTGTTGTGCTTCTGAAAGAAAGTATAACTAAGTTTCATACTTTTCTTTAATTACACTTCTCTGGTAGTTTGCCTCTTCTTAACAGTTCCTTGTTTTGTAGTATTTGTTTATAAAATGCATTGTAGTTACTGCCTATATTCCATTTACTTTGTTTCATAGCTTCCAGGGTAGTCTCATCCAACTTTTTCATTCCTTTGTCCTTGCACATTCCTTAATGAGACACAGGTTCAAAAGTAGCATTGTGAATGGCGATCTAATGATGATATACAGTGCGGACGGCCATTACAACCTCTCCTTTGATTTTTAAAAAAATTTTATCTGAATCCCTCTTAATAAAAATCTTATTTTATCATTTTGTTTGCTGCTAGGTGAAATCTTACATCTCACATGTTTAACTGTTATTACATGCTCGTTTATATTTGACTGCTCATGATTTCCAATAATGAATAGAGAACTGCATTCCATACAAGGATCTTCAAAAGTATTTTTTTCTCATTTAATAAATGCCTGTTCTTCAAAAAATTTATCACAAAATGTACTCTTGCATTTTGGCATGTTCTATTCAGTATACACAAATAATAGGTAATATAAAACTTCACAAGAATTGAAAACATTTTATTTTACAGTCTTATGGCTGTATCAGTTCATCTGTCATTTGCATGTCTGAACTCATGAAGTTGAGTTGAACACACGCATGAAGTTGAACCGTCGAAAGGGTTGCAGACTTATGAAGTAACAGTAATTTGAACTTGGTATCTGAGGCAAAGTGAAGTGACCTTTCTATTTTCCTGCAGGGGAGAGCTCTAGTTGAAAGACTGTTTCTTCAAACCAAGTCCAAGCTGCTGTAACATAAGTGTTTGGGAAGTCTGGCGTTCAGACTTAGTGGACTTTCAGAAGGGGCAAGTATTTAAGGTTTGATACAGTTTTAGGTGTATTAGAGTGGTCACTCCTGTTAATGTGGTCACACCTCATGGGTCTGGTCACTGATTGGCTGAATCTTAGCAGCTTGGTACTAGCAATGATTTCCTAACTTTTATAAGGTTAATTACTGGGGCAACGCTATTGTTGACAGGCTGACTTTCAGAGCATATATATATTAATCCAAAGTTATCTCTAATAAATGGTGATTTCTTGTTCACAACTTTAGACTTTTGTAAAGGACAGTCTTTCCCTTTTCTGAAAATGAAAAATAAGCACTTCAATTCTTAAGCCTCCTTTTTGGTCTTCCTTCAGGCAAATCTTCAGGCAGCAGGCACCATAAGGCATTACCCAGATCTTTATTTGTGGGTGTATGGTTTTCAGCTAGGGTAACCATTAAGTGGTTTAATCATCTAGTACAGTGGGAGAAAAATAGCTCTGTCAACATTTTTTAAAGCATTGAAGAAAGCTGAATATTAGATATATAAGGCATTCTGACAGTCAATACAGGACCCAGTACAAAATCATAAATATAGGACATAACCTGTATACACAGGACAGTAGACCATTCAATTCCACATGTGTTTCATGAACCTATTATTTTGCCTGGAACCTCATAGGTGCTTACTGGACATTTGTGAGATTATTAAACACACATGACAGCACAGCTTCCCTATTCATTTTTACATTTCCAGAAAGCTTTTGAAAGATGTCGTCTCTACCTACCCCTCCAAGTTGTTAGGCACAAAGTTTTCAAGTATGAAAAAGAATCACATTTTTGAGGTACACCCTGAGTGTGGCCAAGGTTCTAGCACAGTCATAGGCTCAGCATCATTCTCCAACTTTTCAGACTTCACTGTCTCTCACTCAAATTTCACTGAGATCTTAACTTTTTTTCACCAGTAACAGATGTTTCTCTAGAACTATTTTGCCAATTTCATTGAATAATCATCATTAATAACTTTCTGTAATCTCCATTTCACAAGTATTTTTCAGAGATAATTTCAAGTCCCTGTGCACTCATGTTTGCTGCAATTTCAGGTGAAATACTAAATCACTTCCCATCGAGGAGATGAGCTCATGGAATCCCACACCTTTATCTCAGGTACAAGAGGCCCCCTTTGCAAATGGGCTTGACAGTTAGGAAGGCACACACTATCTTGGCAAGAAAGGACCTGTGATAAGTCGCTCTCCTTTTCAGATTTTCAAAAGAAATTGAAAGTATCTCGGATATGGAGTAATGGTATTATTATCTCAATGAGGGCAGAAAAAATATCTCAATAAAAATGCTCCTCTCTAGGTTGGAACACTATCACTGATTATCCAGGCAGGAAAAACATCCTTCCTCCAACTCCCTGTCATGCCGCCTGTGGTCTTTTCTTTCTTGTCACTGACAGCTTATCAAAGGCCATAAAACAGCCTCCAAAACTTCAGTCTATGGGTATTTGACAAGCAACAAGACAGCCGACAGCTATAAGTGAACGCCGGGTGTCATTATGGTATGGCGTGTCCCTTCGGTCGTGCAGCCTTCGGGAATTTGCCGTGTGTCACAGAGTGTGTAATAACAGATCTCTATTTCTGACACGTCCCCTTTAAGAGCCAAGAAGCCCCGCTCCGTCCTTGGAGTCCGGGAACTCCACTTCCCAGCGCACCCTAAGTTGTCCCTTGGCCATTATCCCTAAGGTCTGGAAGGGCAGTCGCTGCCAAACAGCGGTCATTAGCGGGGAAACTACATTACCTAGAATGCTCTGCGGCAAGGGCAGCTGCCGGCGCAATAAGTCAATGAGAGCTTAGACTAGAGACGTGTACGTGCCTTCGCTCTCGTGGGGGCGGTGCTTTCGCGGCTTCCTCTCGCTCGGAGCGTTGGGGCTGTTCTTAAGGCTCTTCTGTTTTTTAGGGTGGCGGAGCTCTGGAGCGGGACCGAGGAGACAGAGAGGAGAGGCGTCGTCCCCGCTGCACGGAGGCGGCTGTGAGGCCCCACTGAGTCCGTCGGTGACGGCGGCGCCTTGTTCCCGCCCCGTCGCCCGTTCTGGTCCCACTCTTCCCACAGGTCGGTGGCGGGGGCCGCGCCGATGAGCCCGACTCAGGTGGGTGCTGCGGCCCCCAGGCCTCACCCCGCCCGGCTCCCACCTCCGAGAGCGAAGCCCGGGTGGAGGGGCACCGCTTGGTTCCCTGCATGCAGGCCCCCGTGGCCGCCATGTGATGAGATAGGAGGGTTCCCTCAGGGGCGGCCTGTGCACAGGCCGCAGATGCTCCTGAGTCGGCCGCACTGAGGAAACCTGGGGTCAGTGTGTCCACGGGACACACGGCTTGTCACCTGGAGAGGCGACATGAGCTTCTGGAAGCCATGGAATGTTGTAGAGGAAGAGAGGGGCAACAATATTGTGATTTATAAGAAATACTTATTTGGTTAGTCAGACCAGAATGTATTTCTCATGTATTCTTGGTCTTCACCACAGTTCTGGCCCATAGCTCCCAAAACCCTTGGAATTTCCTAGGTATTGAGAGTAATAAAGTTGTCTTGTTCTGTGAATGAGGTGACTTTTTTTGGCAGCACCTAAGGATGGCGGCTGGTTGTCGCCTACCATATGATTAGACCGTTGGAACTTTCATTCCCACTCCCCCGAGGTCCCTAGAGGGGAGAGGGGTTGAAGGTTAAATCAGTTGCCAACAGGGCCGGCCTAGTGGCTCAATTGGTTAAGAGCCTCAGCTCTGAGCAACAGGGTCGTGGGTTCGATTCCCACAGTGAGCTGCGCCCAAGCTGAACTGCCCCTGAGCTACCAACAGATGGCAGGACTGCTCAGCTGGTGAGAGCCTGCGCTCTTAGCAACAAGGTTTCTGGTTCAACTCCCACATGGGATGGTGGGCTGTGCCCCTCCCCCCAATATTGAATGCAGCACCTTAAGCTGAGCCGCATGACTGGACTTGGAGCTGAGCTTGCTGCACCCTGCACAATTAAGATTAAAGGACAACTTGGCTGTTCCCTTTCCCCAATTCCCCAACACTGTTCTCCTTCCCCAATTAAAAAAACAAAAACAAAAAACCAGTTGCCAATGGCAACTGATTTAATCAACCATGCCTATGTAATGAAGTCTCCATAGAAACCCAAAAGGACAGGGTTCAGAGAGGTTCTGGGTTGGTGAACAGGTGGAGATTTGGGGAGAGTGGTGAACCTGGAGTGGATGTGGCAGCTCCGAATTTCTTCCCCATATCTTGCCCTGTGTATTTCTTCCATCTGGATGATTCTGGGTTATATCGTTTTATAATAAGCTATCAATTTAGTAAATAAAATGTTTCTCTGAGTTCTGTGAACCATTCTGGCAAATTAATTGAACTCAAGGAGATGGTGTTGGGAACCTCTGATTTATAGCCAGTAGGTCAGAAATGCAGGTATCAACCTGGGTTTGTGACTGGCATATGAAGGGACAGTGTTGTAGGACTGAACCCTTAACCTGTGGTGTCTGATACCGCCTCTGGGTACATACTATCAGAATTGAGTTGAATCCTTTGACACCCTGCTGGTGTCCAAAAATTGCTTGATGTTGTATGGGAAGTCCCCCCCTCCCCCACACACACATGTTGGAATTGGGTTCCGGACCCTAATTTAGGGACATAATCAGATTTGAAGTTTAAAGTTGTTAGAAAGGGGAGGGGAAATGGAGGCAGGGAGATGCTAAGGAGGACACGGCAATGGACTCCTGGAGAATTATGGGAGGGGCTGGACCAGAGGAGTGACAGTAGAGGAGAGATGTGACAAGAGTTTGTATAGCTCATAAAGACAGTCAACAGGATTTCCTGCTGCATCACATGTGGTTGTGAGCAAAAGCAGTGAGTGAAAAGCCATCCCAAATTTTTTTACCTAGACATTTAAGGAATGGAGATGAGGTAGTTAGTGCAGTAAACAGGATTCAGGGAGACAATCATGAGTTGTATTTGGACGTGGTGATTCTGAGATGTCTCAAGATGGAGATGTCAGAAGATGGAGACCTCACATAGATAAATGGGCATAAAGGTCTGGAGGCCCAGGAAGGTGGCTGGTCCACACCTTTCAAAAGGGTAGAGGGTGCTGGACTGGACCGGGACATAGTCTGGGGATCAGATTGAAGAAGGAGAGTCTTAAGGTTGTTATTTCAGATGGGCTCTGTGGTGAGGTAGGGGATGCCTCAGACTGGAGGGCAGGGTGCCAGACCAGGGCACTACTGCCTCACCTCCAGCCCTCAGAGCCAGAGGGGTGATGCACTGTTCAGTCACGGGCTCCCTGAGTGCTTTCCTCAAGATTATGTTGCAGGTAGGCCTCGTTACTGAAAGGACCAATAGCTGACCTGCCTGCTCAGTCCCTCCCTACAACTCACTAACTTAAGATTATATGAAACAGTTATTGATTGAAACACTAATGAACCAGCATCTCTCTCAATATGTACACATACGTAGGCAATTCAAAATTAACCTATTGAATTAGTTAAATTTATCCAAATACCTGTACTTAATAATTGGTCTGAATGTTAATTTACCTTTAAATATTTGCTTACGATGTAAAGTTTTATGTATCACATCCTTGGAAAATCTTAAAAACTGGGAAAAATACATGCCCAAATTTTCAAAACCCTACTACTTTATTTGCACTGAACACATATACAGAACTATTGATTGGGTGGACAGTACGTACAGCTGATACATAGTGTGCACTCTTTATGTTTGATATCACTATCTGCCCTATGAGTTGAAAGCATTCTAATGCCCATTTTACAGATTAGGGCGTTGAGGCTCAGGGAGATTCGGTCCTTCTCCAGGGTTACTCAGCTGGTAAGAGAGCCCTGAGGTCTGAGGAGCTGAGCTTGGACCATCAGGCTGAGGTCGCTTTGCTCTAGGGCAGGGCAGGGGTGATGGTCCAGCGCAGCATGTCGGATCCTACCATGGCTGCCCGTTTCTCATGGCCTCCCTCTTCCCACAGGGTCCCTTGGCAGTGGCAGAAATGCTTATGGACCCTGCAGGGATGAGTAGGGTGTTCCCAGGCTCCCACCCACCCTAATTACCACCCCGATGGTTTAGGTACTCTAATATAGGGAATGGTGGTGTTCTGAAACTCTGCACCTATCCTTGCGCTCTTGGGTCTAAAAACCCTGTGGTTCCACAAAGCCCAGGGTCCTTAACTCAGTCCTGGGTTATATGGATCAGTTCCATTTTGGGACAGCTGCTGGGGTAAGATGTGACATGCATCCTGGGCACAGGATCCAGAATGTTCAAATACTAGCAGGTGAGACTTATCTGGAATGTTTAGGAATTGCAAATTCCTGTTATATCGGATGGGATAGGGAGTGGGGTGATGGGAGGTTGGAGCATGCAGAGACCAGGCTCAGAATGACAGCCTTTAGTGTCTGGCCTCTAATATGAGGACAGTGGGAGCTAGG
>NW_017732518.1:307442-308320 GCF_001890085.2 Hipposideros armiger | reverse complement strand
CTGGGAACTGTTCTGTTTTCATCTAGGGTAGACGTAGGTGCTTGTCAGCTTGTAAGGGTTTGCCATGACAGTTGGCTTCCCTTGGGAACTGTTCTTTTCCTATAGCTAGCCAGGGGATTAAGAGCCCAGCACTTAATTTTTAAACTCATTCCTGTTAACTCACAAGTTCATTCCTGTTAACGCTTTACCTGTCTCATCAGTGGGGACCACTCGGTTGTGTTTTTAACAGGTGTCCTCTGAACTTCCTGTAATCGCAGAATGTTGGATGTCATGGGTGGGTCACTCTGGGTGTTTTGTCCACTCCCTTTATCTGTCTTCCCCCATGGACTGGCCTCTTCCAGACCCAAGTAGTTGCCCATTTCGAGCAATAAGGAGGGTGCTGGGTGCCTTAAGGGGGGGACATTACTTGTGCAATGTCAAGAGAGGCTCAAAGGAATGTGTTCCTGGTACATGGGAGCTGGGAAATGGCATGCTATCAGAGATGCAGTCACTCTGAACATCTGTCCATCGTATGACACCAGGGACAGAGGCCACAACTAATTTCTACTCTTTCTTTTCCTTGTTATTTTGACTCTGACTTCCGGCCCTGGCTCTCATGCATTCCCTTTACTGCTCCCTTTGCAGTGCCCTGGACCTTTGACCTACACTTAACGTGTAGTGATGTCTGCGCATATCCTTAAATAGCCCTTGAACACCAGCTATTGTGTCACAATCAGACATTTCTGGGTCTGGACACCACCTGCTACACAGTGCTCACCAGTCACCAGCAGCCATGCCTTGCTGAAAGTCACTTGCAGAGGAGTGACATGGAGACCTGCCTCTGCTCCCTGCACTGTATCCCTTTCTTGGGTCCTTCCTCATCGTCAGGGTCTCCCATC
>NW_017732518.1:302463-304207 GCF_001890085.2 Hipposideros armiger | reverse complement strand
TAAAAACCTGAGTAGTATGTGAAGGTTTGTTTCTGGGCTCTTTTATTTCAAAAGTACATTTGATATATACTTTTTTAAATTTTTAAATGGTGGTTTGACCCAGTTTTGAAGCCCTGGCAAGTGGACTTTCAGTTCCCCTTCTGGAGCAGCTGATTAAAGTGCCAGGTATGTGGGAAGCTTTTGTGAACTGTGTTGCACTTTCAGACCTGCCTGCGGCCTTTGCTGGAGTTCTGTCACTACCCGTATTTATTACAGAGCCCATCCTCCTTCTGTTAGCTGGCAGGGAGCCACTGTGTCTCTGTCACCTTAGTCTGTGAAAAGCTCAGGGGGAGCAGACTGCTCTGCCCTCTCACTATCTAGAGTATTTATCAGGCATCTGAGCCCTTTTGGCAAGGCCTCCTTTCTTCCCCCAACCTGGTTTGGGTGTGAACATCACAAGGACTTGAACTGGCTTCAGCTGGCAGCTTACAGAGGTTTCCCTTCTTTGGGAGCATTATTGTCTCATGTGGCTTGTAATAGATTTTTCCAGTCACCTGGTCCTCCCATGCGGGAACTCCCCGCTCACTCCACTGGCTTTTGTAATAATAAAGGTCTTATTGTTTAAGCTACATTTAGCTTCTTGGGCTTCTATTCACTGTTTGCTGTGGTTGAGAACAGAATTGGACTCTGCCAGAATGAAAAGGTAAACGGGCTTTGTTGGATGCTCTACTGTATGTGTTTTAGAGGAAATAGGAGGATAAAGAACAGCTCTCAGTCCAAATTTGGCTCAGTTTGTATTGCTGCANAAAAAAAAAAGAGTGATGGCTGTGGAGATAGAGTAGGATGTGTTTTGCACAGAGCTGCCCACATTTTCTGATACGGAAAGTGAGATGGAAGTGGGGAGTCAGGGACAGCCTCAAGGTGTTTGGCCTTGTTTGACAGAATGGATATCAGTTAGGATGTAGGAAGTCAGCAGTAGAAGGAATTTTCAGAGAGAATATGAGGAATCGGGTTTTGGCCACATCACAAATGTTCCAGAGACTCTGAGCAGACCCACAGATCTGGAGTTAGTGAAGACGTTCAGGTTGCAGACAGCACAGTGTAGTGGTTGGTGTGTGGACCCTGCTGAAGCTGTGGGTCAGATTTCAGAGGACGCACCTTTATGTGTAGGTGGTAGTGCCATTAGGGACAAGGTAGGGGAAGGAGGGGTCCAAATATATGTCTCGATTGGGCATCTGGATGGTGGTGGTAAGCGCCACAAATATGTATAAGGACCTGGAGTGGCTGTGTGTGTGTGCCTGTGAAGGGAAGGGCGCAGGGTCAGAAAGCCTGAGGGGCCAGTAGACATGAGATGGATGCTGAGTCTTCTCCATGTAGGTCAAATGTCAGTGAGGTCAGGGCAGGGTTTATTACCCCTCTATGGACTCAGCAAGGTTTTGTGGTGACCCTTGCTTGGATTGTCTTATTCAGGCTGGTAGAGTAGTTAAGGGGAAAATGGGATCAGCCAGAAGTCTTACTAGTCTAGGGCTTTGAATAAGGGTTAGGTAGGGGAAGAAGGTCAAGACTGCTTATGAGACAGCTGTGCAGTGCAGAAGTGGGAGAGAGCCAGGAACCTTGAGATCCTCATGTGGGTTTCTGTGGCTGGTTTAAAGCAGGGAACAGGGTTAGGTGGGGGGACATGCATATAAGGGTGTGGTGCTCTCTGGTCCTGGGGAACTGGCGTTCTGGGGCCAAACCGGAGCCGATTAGAATGCTGGTTGCACTA
>NW_017732518.1:299497-301340 GCF_001890085.2 Hipposideros armiger | reverse complement strand
GGTGACCCTGTTGCTCAGAGCTCACACTCTTGAGTGAGCTCTTAACCAACTGAGCCACTCAGCCAGCCTTAAAGACATTTTTAATTGCCCCATTTAAAGCACCCCAAACTTTGTCTTGTTTTGAAAATTACTTATAACAGAAATATTACAGAATTGACTGTTGTCATTAATATTTACTGTCCATTTCCTT
The DNA here is from genome assembly GCF_001890085.2 of Hipposideros armiger. Classification (NCBI taxonomy): domain Eukaryota; kingdom Metazoa; phylum Chordata; class Mammalia; order Chiroptera; family Hipposideridae; genus Hipposideros; species Hipposideros armiger. The sequence continues at coordinate 301,150 of NW_017732518.1, read as the reverse complement.
TGACTGGACTGAAAACCCCATGAAGGCACGGGTCTTTGACTCTCTGGGTCCTGATGTGGCCCATGTAGCCACAATAGTGCTCAGAATGCAGTAGGCATTTACTATTTGTTACGGAGGAATAAATATGATACTACAGATGCCTTGCTCTTTTCTTCTGGCAAAGCTGTTTGCTCTCTTTACATCTCCCTTCAAGCTAGTACTATAAAAGATCACAATTTAGAGAGTCGTTACTTCGGGCTAGCCAAGTTTTCTGTGTAACCAGCTTTATTCCCCTCACTTCTCAGACTTAAGTGTCCCTTCAAATTTCACTGAGATCCTGACTTTGTTCACATGGCCAAGAGCTATTTTGGCCACCAACTTTGAATAACTAAATAATCATTGATTTCAGCAATTTCAGCATTTCACAAATATTTCTCTGCGATGATCTCAACTCCCCATACATAGTCACTGCCATTGCAGGTGAAATTCTATTTACCTCCCAGCAAGGATAGGAGATCATGTCATCTGAACCCTTTATGTCAGGGTTCAGATACCCCCTTTCCAAATACTGTGACTGACCACAGAGTCACCTATACTGGTAGGAAATGGCATGTGGTAAGTTGCTGTTATTTTCAGATAGGTCCTAGTGTCTAAAAATAAATTNGTGGGAAATGTATTAAAGACAGCTCCACGCTCATCATTCATCAGAGAATTCACACTGGAGAAAAGCCATATAAATGCAGCGAATGTGGGAAATTCTTCAGGTACAGCTTCACCCTCAAAAGACATCAGAGAGCTCACACTGGAGAAAGGCCATACGAGTGCAACGTGTGTGGGAAATTTCTTATGGACATCTCCACACTTATTATTCATCAGAGAGTTCACACCAGGGGAAGGCGTTTTGAGTGCAGCAAATGTGGAAAATTCTTTAGGTACCGCTTCACACTTGAGAGACATCAGAAAGCTCACACTGGAGAGAGGCCTTATGAGTGTAGTGAGTGTGGGAAACTCTTTAGGCACAACTCAAATCACATTAGACATCGGAGAAACCACACTGGGGAGAGGCCTTATGAGTGCAGCGTATGTGGTAGACTCTTTAGCCAAAACTCCCACCTCATTCGGCACCAAAACATTCACACCAGAGAAAAAACATATGAATGTGGTCAGTGTGGGAAGTTCTTTATGGATGGTTCCACACTCATTATTCATCAGAGAGTTCACACTGGAGAAAAGCCTTACGAGTGCAGTGAATGTGGGAAGTCCTTTAGATACAACTCCAGCCTCATTAAACATCGGAGAATTCACACTGGGGAAAGGCCTTATGAGTGTGTCAATTGTGGGAGAGGCTTTCGGCAGAACTCCCACCTTGTTCGGCACCAAGATGTTCACACCAAAGAGTATTGCAAACTGGAAAAGCCTTCAAAGAAAAGTCTGCTCTCATTTAGCATGGGAAGTACTGCTATATAGATTGGGTTGATTATTTATTTATTTATTTATTTATTTATTTATTTATTTTAATGTATCTTAAAATACATGTAACATAAAATTTATAATCTTAACCATATTTAAGGGTGCAGTTTAGTGGTAATATATTGACATTTTTGTGCAACAAACATCCAGAAATCTTCTTCATCTTCTGACAGTGAAACTACACCCTTTAAATAAACAACTCCT
>NW_017732518.1:290556-292965 GCF_001890085.2 Hipposideros armiger | reverse complement strand
AAAGTAAAACTGTGTTAAAATTGTAGTACTCAACATATACCAATAACAAAAGATGAATACAAGTCATGTTTGACTTCTGCAGTTACAAGAAGTACCATCAGTGTCCAGACACTTCTGATTATGGCAAGCTTGAGCAACGTTGACCAAAGTGTCCACTTGTGTGTGTGTGTGTGTGTGTGTATAAATTTTTTTACTTTTTTATTTTTAAGTATAGTCAACCTTCAATACTATTCTACTTCAGCCTCAAGTGTATAGTGCCGTGGTCAGGCAATCACACAGTCTATGAAGTGATCCCCCTGATAAGTCCAGTACCCATCTGGTACTCTACATAATCTTTATAACAGTGTTGGTTATATTCCCCATACTGTATTCCGTATCCCTGTGACTATATTGTGACTACTAATTTATACTTTCTAATTCCTTCACCTTCTCCCCCATCACCACCCCCTCCCATCTAGCAACCATCAGTTTTTTCTCTATATCTCTTGAGTCTATTTCTGTTTTGTTTGCTATTTTTTTTTTGTTTTTTAGATTCCACATATAAGTGAGATCATATGGTATTTGCTTTTCTCAGTCTGACTTATTTCATTGAGGATAATATTCTCTAAGTCCATCCATGTTGTTGCAAATGGTAAGATTTCATTCTTTTTTATGACCGAGTAATACTCCATTGCATAAATGTACCACAGTTTCTTTATCCAATCATCTGTTGATGGGCATTTCAGTTGCTTCCATATCTTGGCTATTGTTTCCATATCTTGGCCATTGTGAATAGTGCTACAGTAAACATGCGGGTGCATATATTTTTTCGAATTAGTATTTTGGATTTCTTTGGATATAGAAGTGGAATTGCTGGGACATAAGGTGGTTCCATTTTCAATATTTTGAGGAACCCCATACTGTTTTCCATAGTGGCTGCACCAATTTGCAATCCCACCAACAGTGCACAAGAGTTGCCTTTTCTCCACGTCCTCACCAATACTTGTGTGTTGATTTATTGATGATAGCGATTCTAACTGGAGTGAGATGGTAGCTTATTGTGGTTTTTATTTGCATTTCTCTAATGATTAGTGACATTGAGCATCTTTTCATATGTCTGTTGGCCATCTGTATGTCCTTTTTAGAGAAATGTCTTCATGTTCTCTGCCAATTTTTTAATTGGGTTGTTTGGGGTTTTTTTGGTGTTGAGTTGTATGAGTTTTTTATAAATTTTGGATATTAATCCCTTATCAGATGTATCATTGGCAAATATCTTCTCCCATTCAGTAGAATGTCTTTTTTTNTCTGAAAAATTACAGAAAGCTGTAAATTCTGCCATATGGGATTGGGTGAATTTGATTGTTGTTCTCCCTTTGGCTATTCTGTCATAATCAAAGATATAGAATGTGATTTTCCAAGAGTAAGCAAGGCTGTGTCATGTATTAGAACTTTATCGTCTATAAACAGAAAAGGTGCTTCTACGTTCTGACAGTCACCATGTGCAAAAAAGCGGTTTAATGTAGGAAACTGGAATAAGTTAAAGAACTTAAATTTAAACTCGGGTATGCATGAAGTGGTAATCAATAAAAATTTATGAACCATCTACCTCCTACACAAGCTTCCAGTGAAGCAGCTTTTAGATTCTCTTCTTATTTGAATAACTTTCCAAATAGTGCCTTCAGTGTATGTCTGTGTGTTATGAAAATTCTTAAGGCATTTTTAAAAATTGTTAATTATATTTTCTTGTGGTAAAATACACATAACAAAAACAATATGACCAGATTTCATCATCACCACTGCTGATCCCAATCAGAGCCGCCATCCCATGCACCTGGATTTTAGTGCTGGTCTTCTAAATGGTCTCCCAACTTCTTTTTTTTTTTAAAGATCTTATTGGGGAATTGGAGGAGGGGAACAGCGTTGGGGAATCAGGGAAGGGGAACAGACAAGTTGCTATCCTTTTGTTCTTCAGTCTAGTTGTGGAAAACATCGCTTCACTGGCCAATGTTGGTATTATGATCATTGTGCTCTTCCCGGGTGAGGCAGTTGATCACCGGCCATTGGATGGTCACTCACGGCGGCTCACGGCAGCTCACGCCTGCTGCCAGCCAGCCCCACTGCAGCCTATGCCTTCTCCAGTGACTAACGGCATCCCAGCTTCAGGTTGAGCTGTTGTTCACCATCTTAGCTGTAGAGGGCGCAGTATCACTGTCCCTCATGTGGGATCCGAACCAGGGCCCTCCTGCTCAGAGCTGGCGTCCCAAGCCAACTCCTAACCAACGTGCCACTCGGCCAGCCCTGGTCTCCCAACTTCTAACAGTCCTCAGCACAGTAGTCACAATAATTCATTAGCAACATAGGCAGGTTCTGTTCTATTCAGAACATGGCTTCCGAATTCATTTAGAGAAAAATGAAAACTCTTCAAAACTG
>NW_017732518.1:285648-287696 GCF_001890085.2 Hipposideros armiger | reverse complement strand
CCTAGGTGCTTCAAACAGTTCCCTGAGGCCTGTGGCGCTGAGAACTACATTACCCTGAAGGCACTGCGCCCTGCGTCTGCAGCAATTGGCCAATGAAGACTCAGTAGAGGTATTTCCATGCGAAATGACGGCGTCTGGGTGTGTTTTCTGGTGTCATCCTCCGTTGATATTTTGCAAACTCGGATCCGTCCAGCGATTAGAACGTTCTGAGCTCTGGGCCCGCCTGAGGTAAGCAGACCAGGAAAACGCTGTACTCACTGCTCTGAGGCGGGTCTGACGCTCGATGATGCCCGGGTCCCCGTCCTGCCCCGCCCACAGGCTCCGAGGGTGGTGGCTGCACTGAAGGGTCAGATTCATTCAGGTAAATGCTGCCTACACCGGGCCCTCATCCATCTCCTTCCTATTCTGCATTAAAATTTCATAGTTTGGGGATGGAGGGAGGACGAAAAGGGCAAAAGGGGTCAAAAATAGGGTGATAGACGGAGACTAGACTTTGGGGGTTGAGCATTCAACGGGAGTACACATATGTCGTATTATAAAGTAGTGCACCTGAAATGTATATATTAACCAATGGTACCCCAATATATTTAATTAAAAAGCATTTCTACGAAGAGGGTAAAGGGGATCAAATATGTGGTGACAGAAGACTAGACTTCGGGTGGTGAGCACACAATGGAGTTGACAGATGTTGTATTATAAAGTTTGTACACCTTAAATTTATATAATGTTATTAACCAATGTTACCCCGATAATTAAAAACATAACCACAGGCAATTAACTTTGCTATAACAATGCATATGGTTCAATAAAAAATTCATAGTTCTATTCTGATGACTGTTCTCTTAATGTCTCATATTTATTTACTGCAAACCCCCACCCCCCCGCAAATTTAGGTTTTCTGAATTTTGAAATAGTGAATGAAGAAAATTGCACAAAACATACATGTACAGTTGAATAAACAGCTCTAAAATTAATATTTGTTTACTTCCCAGGTCAAGAAATGGGATATAAATAGGACCTCAGAAGCCATCAGTGCAGTTTTTCCAAAGCAATTATCCCAGTCCCCAGAGTACAGCTCTTTTCTAATGTTTCAGGTAAGCATTTCCTTACTTTTCAAGATAGTTTTACCAACTATGCGGAAAATACTCGAACATAGTTTAGTTTCGCCTGTTTTCAACCTTTCTATGAATGGAACGCTGCTAAGGATTATGATGTATATTCATTTGCACGATCTATTCTAATTTTACCCATGTCTTTCATGTCTGTGCCGTGTTCTATTATTTGCCATTATATGTATTGTCTTGGTGAAGGTTTTTTCCTGTTTATGTTTTTGCCAATGTTTTCTGTATTTATTACACATTGCTACTGTAGCCATACCTGCCATGTGTTCTGTGGTACATCCTATAAAAGGAATTTTTCCCCTCAATCAGTGGTTTAAACTTACTTTGTAATGCCAAACTGTTTTTCAAAATTTTACCAATCTATACACCAACTAGTAGTTTATGATGTTTACTAATTTCTACAGTTTTCCTAACACTTGGCAGTGTCAGCCTCACTGAATTTTGCCAGTCGGATGGGTTTTATTTTAATTTGCATTTTTAGAAAGTGTCTGTTTACCATCTGGAATTCTTGTGTACACACAAGTTTTTCACTCTTTTTGAGTTGAGTTGATTTTTTTCCTGATTAACTCTTAGGATTATTTGTTAATTTTTTAAACCATTTACTTATCCATATGCTAATTTTAACAGTTATAGAAGGTTCAACATTTTTTTCAACTATGTGGCTTGTCATTTCAATTTTTATGATAAATTATTATAGTAGGAATCCTTTATTTTAATGTAGTTGGATTTATTATATCTTTATTGCAATTCTTTTTATTTTGAGAAATCTGTGCTATGCATGTCACAAATGTTTTCTGTTAATTTGTAAGAGATAATTTTTGCCTTTCCAGTTTAGCCTATTCAGCTGAAATTACTCTGTGCATCGTTTAAACTGGAGGTCTAAATTTATATTTTGCCATTTGGATAGTCTATTGCCATAGAACAATT
>NW_017732518.1:280972-282266 GCF_001890085.2 Hipposideros armiger | reverse complement strand
CTTGAGTTATTTTATTTGGGACATGTTTCTTTGTTTTCTCATTCTGGCTGCTGCTCTGTGTTTGTTTCTGTGTATTAGGTAGCTCTCTAATGTCTCTCAGTCTTTGCTTAGTGGCCTTATGTAGTATGTGTCCTTTGTAGTTGAATTGTGCAGTCTCCCTGATCTCCTGTTCGTGTGTTCTAGAGCTATTTTTTGTGTTGTGTGTGTTCTGTTGTATTTGAGCCTTGATTGGTTTTGGCATTTCAGTGGGTGGGATTGACTCTCAGGCTTACTAGCTATGAGGATTGGCTACACCCACAGTGTATGAGCTGCTGTGTGAGGACTGACCCCTCTGAGGAGGCTTTGCCCCTGTGGGCTTTTGCCTACTGAGAACTCCCTTTGGGTGTGCTGCTTGTGGATCTAACCAGATAGTGCTCTGATGTGATCTGAAGCTGGCCTCTGGGTGTGTTGTTTCTGGTATGTCTTGGGCGGGGTTGTTGTGCAGGCCTATTTCAGCCCTGCTTGTTACCAGCCCATGGCTACCTGGTAGGTGCCTCAAAGCTGTATGCGGTTGGCTGCTGCCTGTGCTGGACCTGGAGGCATGTGGGAGTGGCCTCGCTATGAGCTGAGACTGGCTGCCACCAATATTGGGCCTGAGGCAGCTAAGCAGAAGGCCCAGGGGCCCGTAAGCCTGTTTCCCCTGTCAGCTTCCCGTGAGGCCCTTTAGGAGGCTGTTTAGGTGCGTCCATCTGGCAGGTTGACCCAGTGATGAGAGTGTCCTCGGTGATGCGGCACTAACTGGGTGGGTTGGAATTCAAGTGAGTCACAAGACGTTACTGGTGGTTTTTACAATGTTAATGCAGATTCAGATTTTATGCCTGTACTTGGCCTTGTACCGCCTTCTACTGTACCTCGAGGACACTGCAGCCAGCCTCCTCCTCAAGCTCACAAATTCCCGAGAGCTGCTCCCAAGTGGTTGCAGTGCATTTTTTGTGTCACTGTTCACCACCAAAATCTCCCAGGTCGTTTGGATTGTCCGCTGCTGTAGAAAACCTCCGTGGCTTGTGGGGGTGGGCCGGTCACCCAGGTACCCAGAATGTCCCTGGCAATGCAGCTGTAGGTAGGCAGGGCAGGGTTGCAGGGGGCTACAGGGTGTGGTCAGTGGTTTCTATCAATTCAGTGTAGTCCTGGCTCCTGAACCAGTGCTGCACCTGTGACCACCCCACAAAACAAAACAAAACAAAAAACAAACAGCAACAACACACACAAACATACACAAAACCCACAAACAACAAACAAAAATACAAAAAAAACA
>NW_017732518.1:277283-278737 GCF_001890085.2 Hipposideros armiger | reverse complement strand
TTTCAGGTGATTCAATGTGCAGGTCTCTCAGGCATACTTGTGTGATGTGCAGAGTCTTTTATTGAATTACAGCTGTTCAATTTGTTATAACTTTCAGAGGAGATTTCAAGAAGCATGCCTCATGCTGCCATTTCTGTTCTGTCCACCATTAGCTTTTTTAAACCTATTCCACTATGCCAATATCACCCTGTTTTATTATTATTATTATTATTATTATTATTATTATTATTATAGCTTTATAATGTCATGATTTTTTTAAAGCAGTTACTCTAATCTTGTATGTTAAAATGATTTTGCTTATTCTTTACCTATATAACCTGTGACTTTTTCAAAATCGTTTCTCGAGTTCTAAAATACCTGGGATTTTTATATTTGTAACTATTAGTAGCTACTCCCTGGAAAACAAGTGTTTCAGCAAAATTTTGTAGTGATTTTGTTTTAGCAGCACCAAACATACCAAATTAATAATTGATACTGTCAAGAATGCGTTTTCATCAATGTTAAAGTTTTTAGATGATAAGATAATATATTTTGTTACTGTTACTTTCCCTACTTATTCCAAGACCTTACAGACTTGATATCTTTTCTTATATGAATTTTTCCTTCAAGACAGTCATCCTGGTATTCTTTATGTGGAAACAGGCATATGCCAAGGTTTTTGCTTTATTAGCCTATTAGTGGTTTGAATATATTATCTATAACCCTGCACCCTCACACTGTCTTTAGGTTGAGAATTCTGAGTTTAATCTTTATAGATGATAGCATTTTCTGATTCCAGTTTGGCACATTTATTTCTTTGTCTCTCATTATTTCAATATGTGTAGGTGTGATTATTTTTTCCTCTATGATACTTCTTCTTAGATGTGTATTTGTCCAGATTTGTTCCTTTTACCTCTGTTTATCTTACACTTTAGTTTTTCTTTATGTATTTTTAGCTCTTTGTTTTGTTGGACTGCATTTTTCTGACATTCCCTCTGTGTAATCATGTAGCTTTCTAAATTGTTATTTTGATTTTATTATTATTTACATATTATTATTGTTTACATCTAATTTAATGTGTTCTTTATAGAAATTATGTATTTGAGCTAACATTTCCACTATTTGATCTTGTTTTGTGCCATCTCAACTAATTTCATCTTTTAGCTCTGAATTAAATTACCATACTTATGTTTATTCTTCTTAATCTATTTCAACACACACACACAGTCTTACAAGGTTTTTGTTTTTTAAGTGGTTGTACTCTTGTGGTATCATTTATTTTATTGTTAAATCATCTTCCCCTGCCATTATTACAAGAGAAAATCATCAAGCTATTTTGCTAAACAAGTTGTTATATGGGGCAGAAATTAATCATTGTAAGGTTAAAAAGTAATGACTTCAAAGCCCTGACAGGATGTTTAGAACTCAAGAAGATATTTCCATTTTTTTATAATGAGGATGCAACAGAAGTTAGG
>NW_017732518.1:256704-275378 GCF_001890085.2 Hipposideros armiger | reverse complement strand
GCATTTTTGCAACAGATGGCACTAGTTCATTTTTGGAAGTACTAGAGTCATTTGCATCTATGTTATTGCTATGTCCAAGAGCTTGTTAATTGTAAAGGAGTTGTGTTCCATCGTGACAACGCGAGACCACACACAAGTTTGATCACCCGTCAAAAATTATTGGAGCTTGACCTTGTGCCATCAGACTTCTACTTGTTTCACTCTCTTCAAAACTTCTTGCATGGTATAACATTCAATTCAGATGAGGCTGTGAATCAGCAGTTTTTTGCTGATAAAGACAGGTCCTTCTATGAACGAGGAATTATGAAGCTCACTGAAAGATGGCAAAAGGTTATCGAACAAAACGGGAAATACATTGATTGATCTTTGTTCTTTATGTAAATAAATGACCTTTGAAAAACATAGAAAAAATACGTCATGACTTTACTGACAACCCTATAGATGCGAATGACTCTAGTACTTCCAAAAATGAATTAGTGCCATCTGTTGCAAAAATGCATCATGACTTTTCTGACAACCCAATATTTCTCTGATGATTAGTGACAAATGTCTATTGGCTATCTGTGTGTTCTCTTTGGAGAAATGTCTATTCAGGTCCTCTGCCCATTTTAAAAATCAAATTGTTTGTAATAAGTTATATGAGTTCTTTATATATTTTGGATATTAACCCCTTAGCAGATATATCATTGGCAAGTATCTTCTCCCATTCAGCAGGATGTCTTTTCGTTTTGTTGATGGTTTCCTTTGCTGTGAAAAAACTTTTTAGTTTGATGTAGCCCCATTTGTTTATTTTTTCCTTTGTTTCCCTTGCCCAAGGAGACACATCCAAAGAAATAATTACTAAGGGCAATGTCAGAGAGTTTGTTGCCTGTGTTTTTGTGTCTTACATTTAAGTCTTTAATCCCATTTTGAGTTTATTCCTGTATGTGGTGTAAGAAAGTGGTCAGTTTCATTTTTTCCATGTATCTGTCCAGTTTTCCAGACAGTATTTATTGAAGAGACTGTCTTGATCCCATTGTATATTCTGGCCTTCTTTGTTATAAATTAATTTACCGTATAGGTGTAGTGTAGGTTTGTTTCTGGGTTTTCTATTCAGTACCATTGATTTATGTGCCTCTTTTTATGCCATTACCATGCTGCTTTGTTTATTATAGCCTTGAAGCATAGTTTGATATCAGGTAGCATTGATACCTCCAACTTAGTTCTTCTTTCTCAAGATTGCTATGGCTACTTGGGGTCTTTTGTAGTTCCATTTAAATTTTAGGATTATTCGTACTAGTTCTGTGAAAAATGCTATTGGGATAGCATTGAATTTGTAGCTTGCTTTGAGTAGTATGAACATTTTTACAATGTTAATCCTTCCTCTGCATGAGGTCAATATAGTTTTCTGAATACAGGTCTTTTACTTCCTTGGTTAAATTTATTTCTAGGTATTTTATTCTTCTTGATGTAATTGTAAGTGTGATTGTATTCTTTCTTTTTTTTTAAAGATTTTATTGGGGAATTGGGGGAGGGGAACAGTGTTGGGGAATTGGGGAAAAGAAACAGCCAAGTTGTTGTCCTTCAGTCTTAGTTGTGGAGGGCACAGCTAGCTCAGCTCCAAGTCCAGTCACCACCTGGGTCGCCCATTGGCAGCTTGCAGCCACTCAGTTCAAGGTGCCATGTTCAATCTTAGTTGTGGGTGGGCATAGCCCACCATCCCATGTGGGAATCGAACAGAAAACCTTGTTGCTAAGAGTGCACGCTCTAACCACTGAGCAATCCTGCCACCTGTTGGCAGCTCAGCGGCAGCTCAGTTCAGGCGCAGCTCACTGGCCAATGTGGGAATCGAACCAGCAACTCTGTTGCTCAGAGCTCAGTGCTTTTAACCAACTGAGCCACTTGGCTGTCCCCTGTTTTTTTGAATTTTGTTTGTTTGTTTTTTGTTTTTTTGTACCACAGTTTCTTTATCCAATCATCTATCGATGGGCATTTTAGTTGTTTCCATATCTTGGCTATTGTGAATAGTGCTGCAAAACATAGGGGTGCATATATTTTTTTGAATTAAGTGTTTTGGATTTCTTTGGGATATTTTAAAAATAATCTCAGAATGTAAAAGGTCTTTCTTAGTAATCAATTTCTTTTTTTTTTAAGATTTTTATTGGGGAATTGGGGGAGGGGAACAGCGCAGGGGAATTGGGGGAAGGGGAACGGACAAGTTGCTGTCCCTCTGCTCCTCAGTCCAGTTGTGGAGGACGCTGCTTCACTGGTCCAAGTAGGCACCATTATTGCGCTCTTCCTGGGTGAGGCAGATCAGTTGCCGGCTTCTCGTTGGCCGCTCACAGCAGCTGCTGGCCGCTCATGCTGGCTGCTGGCTACACACGGTAGCTTATGGCAGCCCACTGCAGCAGGGGCTGCAGCCTATGCCGTCGCCGGCAACCCATGGCAGCCCAGCCCCAGGTCGAGCTGCCGTTCACCATCTTAGCTGCAGAGGGCAGTGTCACTGGCCCTTATATGTGGGATCCGAACCAGGGCCCTCTGGCGTCCCAAGCCAGCTCTTAACCAATGCGCCACTCGGCCGGCCCAGTAATCAATTTCTTGATGAGTCCCAATCCAGTGGGGTATAAACATGGGAAAGCTTTACTTTTTTTCTAATAACTTATTTCAACTGCATTGTGCCAAATCATCTTTTCCCATCCCTTAATAGAAATCTAGGAAAGAGGAAAAAAAATATCTTGAGACAAAGGAAAATGAAAATACAATGACTCAAAAATCTATGGGACACAGCCAAAGCAGATCTGAGAGGAATATTTATAGTAATACAGGTGTATCTCAAATAAACAATCTAACCTTACACTTAGATAAAATTAGAAAAGACAAAAAAAATCCTAAAGTAAAAAAAGAAAATAATAAAAATCAGAGTGGAAATAAAAGAGACTTAAAAATAAATAAAAACTTTCAATGAAACCAAGAGTGGGTTCTTTGAAAAGATAAACAAAATTAATAAACCATCCAGACTCATCAAGAGAAAAAATGAGAGAGGACCTACATAAAACCAGAAATGAAAGAGGTGAAATGACAGTCGACACCACAGAAATACAAAGGATTATAAGGAAATACTATGAGCAATTATATGCCAATAAATGGGGACAACCTGGAAGAAATGGATAAATTCCTAGAAACATACAAGCTTTCAAGGCTGAGAATCATGAAAAAACAGAAAATCTGAACAGACTGATAACTGCTAATGAAATTGAATCAAAACAGTAATAGAAAAACTCCCAACATACAAAAGTCCCAGACCACATGACTTCACACATGAATTTTAGCAAACATTCAAAGAAGAATTAATACCTACCCTTCTCAAACAATTCCAAAAAAATTCATGAGGAGAAAAAGCTCTCAAACTCATTTTACAAGGCCAGCATTACCCTGAAAACAAAATCCGACAAAGACACTACAAAAAAAAAAGTTATAAACCAATATCCCTGCTGAAAACAGATGGGGAAAAACCTCAACACAATATTAGCAAATCAAATTCAGCAATACATTATAAAGATCATACACCATGATCAATTTATCCATGAGGATTTATTCCTGGAATGCAAGGTTGGTTCAATATCTGCAAATCAAATAACATGATACACCATATAAACAAAATGAAAGATAAAAATCTTGTATTAATAGAGGCATAAAAAAACTTTGACAAAATCTAATATCCATTCATGATAAAAATTCTCAGCAAAGTGGGGATAGAGGAAAACATACCTCAACATAATAAAGACCATATATGACAAACCCACAGCTAACATCACCTCAATGGTGAAAAGCTGAAAGCTAGATCAGGAATAAGAACAATGATGCCCACTCTCACCAGTGTTATTCAACATAATCCTGGAAGTCCTAGCCAGAGCAATTAGTCAAGAGAAAGAAACAAAGGCATACAAATTGGAAAAGAACAAGTAAAACGGTCATTATTTGCAGATGCCATGATACTCTATAGAGAAAACCCCATAGATTCTACCAAAAAGTATTAGAATAAATGAATTCAGTAAAGAAGCAGGATACAAAACTAACATTCAAAAATTGGTTGCATTTTGGGCTGGCTGAGTGGCTCAGTTGGTTAAGAGCTTGCGCAAGAGTGTGAGCTCTGAGCAATAGGGTCGCCGGTTCGATTCCCACATGGGCCAGTGCACTGTGCCCAACACGAGCTGCCGCTGAGCTGCCAACAGGTGGCAGGATGGCTCAGCTGGTGAGACCACGTGCTCCAAACAACAAGGTTGCCTGTTCAAGATGGTGGGCTACGCTCATCTGCAACTAAAGACTGAACTTGGCACCTTGAGCTGAGCTGCCACCCGGATGGCTCAGGGGATAGAGCGTGAGCTCTTACCAAGGCTGACAGTTTGACTCCCACATGGGATGGTGGCCACGCCCACCCACAACTAATTGAGCACAGCACCTTGAGCTGAGTGGTGTGACTGGACTTGGAGCTGAACTTGCTGTGCCCTCCACAGCTAAGATTGAAGGACGGCAACTTGGCTGTTCCCCTTCACCAAGTTGATTCCCTCTAATGTATCCTTTATTTCAGGTATTGTATTCTTTATTTTTGAGTGGTTCTTTTTTATGTTTTCTATATCTTAGTTGAAATTCTCACTGAGTTCATCTATTCTTCTCCTAAGTTCATTGAGCATCTTTATAACTAATGTTTTGAATTCTGTACCTGGTAGATTGCATGTATCCATTTCATTTAGTTCTTTTTCTGGGTTTTGTCCTGTTCTTTCACTTGGGATTTGTTTCTTTGTCTCCTCATTTTGGCTGCCTCCCTGTATTTGTTTCTAGTATTAGGTAGGGCTGCTATGTCTCCCGGTCTTAGTAGAGTGGCCTTATGTAATAGGTGTCCTATGGGGCCCAGTGTTGCAGTCTCCCTGGTCACCTGAGCCAGGTGCTCTAGGGGTGTGGCTTGTGTGTGGCCTCCTGTTGTAGTTGAACCTTGGTTGCTGTTGGTCCTCAATCTGACTGGCTTTGGGGACTGGCCCCATGGAGCAAGAGTCCACTGGAGTGGGCTGTGGTGCCAGCCGAGTGTGCCCTTCAGTTGTGCTTTTAGGAAGCTGGTTGGGTGGTACTCTGAAGCCGACCTCCAGGTGTGTTGGTTCTGGAGCCTCTTAGGAGGAACTCTGGTGCAGGTCCAGGTCAGCTGTTGCTTGTGCCTGGCTTGGGGCCACTTCATGGGAGCTACAAAGTGGTCTGTGGTTAATTACTACTTGTGCTGGCCTTGAAGAGGCTATGCTGCGAGTTAAGGCCTACTGCTACTAGTGCCAGGCTTGGGAGCTTTTGGTGGGCACCACGATGTGAGCTGAGGTCAGCTGCCACTTGTGCCAGGCTTGTGGCCACTTAGTTGAAGCCGTATTCCAGGCCAAGATTGGCCACTGCTTATGTAAGGCTTGGGTCCTCTTGATGGGAGGGGAGGCACAGAGCAAGCTGAGACTTGTTGCCACTTGTGCTGGGCTTATGGCCACTTAACAAGAGGTACAGGGCCCGCCACAGCTTGCTTGGGGTTTGTGGACTTCTGAGAGATTTTAGAAAAGTCCATAGCATGGGGCGAGGCAGGTCACTTGTATGGAAGAGCTGCTGGAAGTGGCTCGGACCAGGCATGTGTGTTGGGTTTGGTGTGGTGAATGGTGCTAGCCAGGTTAATGGAGAGCTAGAATTTGGTACCTGCTCCCCAAATGGGTAATGGTACCTGCCAGTGCTTCTGTCTTTGGAGGGAGCTGCCCCTCCAGCCCTCATCCTGAAGCTAGTAAGTTTAGTTACTTCCCGCACTGGAGCCCAGAGCTCGTGAGTCCATATGTGGGCCCCTCAAGAGGAACACCTGGGACTCTAGCCGCTCTCCATCTCACTCAGAGCCACTCCCTTTGGTTTTCACAGCTAGATGTTATGGGGGCCTCTCTTTCAGCTCTGGTGCCCCAGGCTGGGACCCCTCAGGGGGAACCTCTGCAGTCAAGATATACTCCTGATTCTTAATTGCCCCACCATGGGTGTGGGACCAGCCTGTTCCACCCCTCCTAACAGTCTGTGGCTTTTTCTTTATATCCTTAAGTTACAGGACTTCTGTTCATCTTGTCTTCTGGTGGTTATTCTATAATTTAGTTGTAATTTTGATGTGATCGTGGGAGGAGGCGAGCACAGCATTTACCTACTCTGCAATCTTGACTGGAAGTCCCCCCTTTTTAATTTGATTGTTTTTTTGTGTGTGTGTTGAGTTGTATGAGTTCTTGTTCTGTATATATTTTTGGATATTAGCCCCTTATTGGAGGTATCATGGGGCAGTACTTTGTATTGGGTTGGTTGCTGTTTTTTGTTGATGGTTTTGTTTTGTTTTTTTGCTACATAGAAGCTTCTTAGTTTGATTAGTCCCTTTCTTTTATCTTTTCTTTCTCCTTGCTTTATGGGTGAAGTTGACAAAAACCCTTTGAGACCAAGGTCCATAAATTGAGTGCCTGTGTTTTCTATGTATTTTATTTCAGGCTTATATTCAAATTTATAATCCAGTTTGAGTTAATTTTTGTGTATGGTCTCAGATAGAAGTCCAGTTTCATTCTTTTAAGCATATGGTATTCCAGTTTTCCCAATACCATTTATTGAAGAGGCTTTCCTTTTTGAATTGTATGCTTTTGGCTGCTTTGAAGAAAAATGCATTGCCTATATACAATATACGTAGGTCTATTTCTGGGCTCTCAATTCTGTTCCATTGGCCTGTTTTCTGTTTTTATTATTGTAGCTTTGTAGTCAAGGACTGTGACTTTGTTCAGGATTGCTTTGGTGGTCCCCTACAAATTTGATATTTTTGTTCTATTTCTGTGAAAAATGCCCTTGGGTTTTTGATGGAGATGCATTAAATCTGTGTAGCTTTAGGTAATAGGGGCCTTTAAACTATGTTAATTCTTTTTCCTATTCATAAACATGAAATCTCTTCCCATTTCTTTGTGTCATCTTCAGTTTCTTTCAACTTTGTCTTGTAGTTTTCAGTGTACAAGTGCTTCACCTCCTTTCTTAAATTTTATCTAGGTATTTTATTCTTTTTGTTGGGAGTATAAATGGAATTGTTTTCTTCACTTTTCTTTCAGATATCTTGTTAGCATATAGGAATACTATAGGTTTTTGTATCAGCAATTTTACTCTATTTGTTTATTCTTCTAGTTCATTGGTGGAGTCTTTAGGGTTTCCTATATAAAGAGTCATGTCTTCTGCAAATAACTTATTCATTCATTTCTCTTGCCTGATTGCTGTGACTAGGACTTCCAGTGGTATGTTGCATGACAGTGGTGAGAGTGGGCATCCTTGTCTTGTTCCTGATCTTAGAGGAAAGCTTTTAGTTTTTCACCATTGAGTCTGGTATTAGCTGAGGGTTTGTCATACATGGCCTTTACTATGTTGAGGTACTTTCCTTCTATATGCATTGAATTGAGTGTTTTGATTTATCTTGTCAAATGCTTTACTGCAGCTATTGATATGATCATATGATTTTTATCTTTTATTTTGTTGATGGGGTATATCACATCGATTGATTTGCGTATGTTAAATCATCCTTGTGCTCCTGGAATGAGCCCAAATAATGGTCCCACCAGTAGGTTGTGTACAGCTTCCTAGCCAGCTCCAGGGACTCAGACACAATGAGGAAGGAGGAAGAGACAGAGATACCTTTTCTAGGAAGGAAACTGCAGCCCGACTTCTCCTCCCCTCCTGCATTTGCCAGAGCCATAGTGGGCAGTGAACTGCATCTGTAGCCGCCATTTGTTCAATGACCACCCTCCTCTTCTGGCTTATTGGGGGTCCTGCCATGCTAGGCTTATGAATGCTACTAACAAACACACCAACTATGACCCTTACAGAGGGGCTTTGCCTTGGTTTCATGGCAGAAATCCATAAACATTTTCTTCCCTCCTTTGCATGCTTTATTCCCTCCACCTAAAATATTAAGGGTTTCAATCATTTGTCTTCTTTTTTTTTTGTCTGTAGCCATGATGGGAATGAAAGTAACAAAGCCCTTATCCTCCCCTAGGTCTCGCTTTCAGCAGAAGCACTTATGGACCCTGCACAGGTGCGTATCAGGTGTCCTGAAACTCATTTGTTGTNGCAATTTTAAACCCAGGTTTTTAAGTCCAGGCCAGAGGTTAAGAGACCCCCATTTTGGCACGCAATAGTGTGAGTTGTGAAACGTTGGCTGAAGTACAGGGATCATATGTACATGTTCTCAGGGATGAGACTGAGATGGGAATGTTTGTTGTAAGTACTTGTAAGGTCTCTCTCATAATCTGGTGGGCTGAAGTCTTACCTAGAAAGGTAGTGTAAGAGTGATGGCAGCTACAGACTTGTTGGAGCAGAGGAGAAAAGTGATGTGACTCATGTCTTAACAAGCTACCACTGGCTGGAGTGTACAGAATATACTGGGGGAGACAGGAAAAATAGTTGGCATTTGGATTTGTTTTTAAAGTTGGGCTGATCTTATTTTATAATGTGGAGGGTAACAGAGAAGTCACAAATCACTGGGAGGATGGAAAGTGCCCTCAGCTAAGATGACAAAGTTGGTGGTTGCAGTATTTTTCAGTGAAAATATTAAGAATTAGGTCTTGACCATGTTGAATCTCAGGTGTTCCAGAGACTCCCAAGTACAGGTGATGAGTGGACAGCTGGACATGAGAATCTAGAGTGCTGGGCAGGGCCTCAGGATGGAGACACCTAAAATGTACCATCCAAGTCATGGTGGCATTGTCATTAGAGGACAAGGGAGGACAGCCGCTTATTTAAGCAACTGGTGAAGGTAAGGGTGGTAGGTGTCACAAAGACAGACAAGGAAGACTAGTAGTCATCAGTGGTAAGGTATGGGGAGGGAAAGTCTAGCAGGCAGCCCAGGTTTTCATGGGGGAATGGAGATGATAGTGAAGTAGGGCTGGTGCTTCTAACTCTTCCTATGCACCTCCAGGCTGTGTGGTGGGTCTCGCTGTTAGAATGTCAGATTACCTTACACTGGGTGTGTCAAGTGGGTACAGAGTTTGAATGGGCGTTATGTGCCCAAAGGTTGTAACTGCTGAAGAGACATGAGGAGGCTGTGTGGATGTGTACATTGCACATGGTTCTGAGTGACCTAAAGTTGTAGCTGGAGGTTTGGGATATAATGGTACCCTGTTGCATTTGCCAAGCACTTTCTGGATGCCATGTCCAGAAGGGTATGTGAAGAGGCCAGAGAACAGCTAAATTTGTAGGTCAGGTTCATGATGGCAGTCCAGTGTGTGATGTGCATGTGGGGAAGGAATGTGAACTACCTGCCTCAGGGCTGTGGTACTGGGAGCTGAAGAAAGAATGGTGGGCCCAATTTTGATCATTTCCATGAGGTATGATCCTAGGGCCTCTCAGCCTGTTGCCTTGCAGGAGCAGGATGGAGTCCCTGCATCTCAGGCCCAGAGCTAAGATGTCATCTGTCAGGCTACCTTTTGCTGTGGGTTTGACCCAGTGATTAAGGAGTGAATGTGACTCAATACGGGTTCCTGGGGAAAGAGGCTGCTTATAGATACAATTGTCCCCCTCATCACAGGGCTCTATTACCTTTGAGGATGTGGCTGTGTACTTTTCCCAGGAGGAATGGAGACTTCTGGACGAGGCTCAAAGATTCCTATACCGCAACGTGATGCTGGAGGTCTTTACACTTGTTGTGTCGTTGGGTAAGGCCCTCACGCCCTATGCCCTGGCTGCTCTCTGCCCCTCCCATTTTTTCCAAGGGGCAGTCCAGTTTACCTGTCTTAGGTTCTAAGGCTGCTCATGTGTACTGCCTCCTGTCACAAATAGACCTGGCACCAGCTTCCCTAAAGCTTTTTCAGTGAAGGTTTGTGTGTCAGGAGACTTGGGGTTGGCCCTGTGCATCCCAGCTACTTTGGCCACTCCCTGGCTCCTTGCCACCTCTGTGCTCCAGGTTCTGCTGACATTCCTTGGGGCCCGAGTGAACCAGGATTGGGAATTGCAAGGAGGAGAACCATGGTTACATGACCAAGTCCAGGCACAGCAAGGGGGGCTCAAAGTGGACCTGGACCTGGTGGTTGGCACTATGGGGAGGATGTGATAGGGCTGGGTTCAGCTCATATCAGAAACATGCTCAGCACAGCAACTACCTCATTTCTATATCTTTCCTCCTCATTCTTGACACTCGGCCCTCCTGTCATTTCTACTCTGACTCCTGACCCAGGATTATCCCTCACCTCTTATCACTCCTCTCACTGTCCTACCCTTAATGTGTCATCTTGGGGTCTGCACCTTTCCTTAAAATAGCCTTTGAGGGCCGGCCAAGTGGCGCGATGGTTGAGAGCTGACTTGGGATGCCAGAGAGCCCCGGTTTGGATCCCACATATGAGGGCCAGTGACACTGCCCTCCACAGCTAAGATGCTGAACGGCAGCTCAACCTGGAGCTGGGCTGCTGTGAGTCGCCAGCGACGGTGTAGGCTGCAGCCCCTGTGGCAGTGGGTTGCCATGGGTTACCATGTGTAGCCAGCAGCCAGCGTGAGCGGCCAGCAGCCGCAGTGAGCGGCAGTCCAGAAGCTGGCGACTGATGAGCCTCGCCCGGGAAGAGTGCAGTGATGGTGCCAACTTGGGCCAGTGGGGCAACTTCCTCCACAACTAGACTGAAGAACAAAACGACAGCAACTTGTCTGTTCCCCTTCTCCCAATTCCCCAGCACTGTTCCCATCCCCCCAATTCCGCAATTAAAAAAAAAATCTTTAAAAAAAATAGCCTTTGAGCACAAGCTACTCAGTGGCAGTCAGACTTTCCTGGGCCTGGACACACCACCCTTCCACACAGCACACATGTGTACCCAGCAGTATTGGCCCTAGTGAACACCGTTTCCAGAGGCATGAGTTGTGGACCTGTCTCCTTGTGTATTTTGCCCAGTGAGTGCCCCCATTTTATGACATGTAGAGGCCCAGTACTGCACAGAGCCCTTCCTCACCCTGTCCCCAGCTTCCTTGTCCTGGAAATCCCATGGATTTTCACCTTGGTTGTCAGACACAGTTTTGATGGGGCTGCCTCCTCCTAACCCAGTTTACATGAAGTTGAGGGGCATTTCTCTGCTTTGAGGTATTGGTTTTGGGATTGGGTTGTTCTGGGCCACTGTTGACCCCACCTGTTCTATTTTCAGGTAGTTGGCATGGAGCAGATGATGAAGAGATACCGGAGAAGAATGTTGCTGAAGAAGCATCACAGGGAAATACTGCACAGGCCTATCCCCACTGGGAGGTGTGTAGCCTGGCCTTGGAAGGTGATCTGCTTTTAGCTGCTGACCTGGGAACAGTCCCTGGGCAGAAACTGTCCGGGGTATGTGGGAAGCATCACCAGCTCCAGCAGCAGCCCAGGAAAGGGAAACTCTTCAGCTGGAACAGGGTCCAGGCCTCCTGTATGAGGAGCTGCATAGTCCACACATCAGAGAAGCCCTTTGCATGCTGGGAGGTTGGGAAGGCCTTTCCCGCTACCCTGGGCAAGCCACCAAAGGCCAGCACATGTGTGGACGCCTTTCACAGTGGACAGAGGAACTACAAGTGCAGTGACTGTGGCAAGGCCTTCTGCCGCAAATACAGACTGGTTCAGCACCAGCGGGTGCACACCGGAGAGAGGCCTTACGAGTGCAGCGAGTGTGGGAAAGGCTTTAGCTACAAACACATCCTTGTCCAGCACCAGCGCACCCACACGGGAGAGAGGCCGTACTCATGCGGCGAGTGTGGCAAGGCCTTCAGCAACAAACCCACGCTTGTTCGACACCAGCGAATTCACACGGGTGAGAGGCCTTATCAGTGCAGTGAATGTGGGAAATTCTTTAGTCAAAGCTCCAGCCTTAGTGAACATCAGAGAATTCACAGTGGGTCACGGCCTTACAAATGCAGTGACTGTGGGAAATTCTTTACCTCCAACTCCAACCTTGTTAAACACCAGAGAGTCCACACGGGAACGAGGCCTTACAAGTGCAATGAATGTGGGAAGTTTTTCAACCAAAGCCCCAGCCTCATTAAACACCAGCGAATTCACACTGGAGAGAGGCCTTATGAGTGCAGTGAGTGTGGGAAACTCTTTAGCCAAAGCTCTACCCTCATTAAACACCAGAGAGTTCACACGGGAGCCAGGCCCTATAAATGCAGTGACTGTGGGAGACTTTTTAGCCAAAGCTTTGACCTCACTCAACACCAGAGAGTTCACACAGGCGAATGACCCTTTGAGTGCAGTGACTGTGGAGAATTCTTTAGCCAGAGCAGCCAACTCACTCAGCACCACAGAGTCCATGTCAGGCACAGGCCTCACAAGTGCAGCAAAAGTGGGGAAGTCCTCAGTCAGAGTTCTGTTGTGCTGGAGCCCCAGAAGCTTCACAGCCCAGCCGGGCTTCAAGAATGCAGCAAGTGTGGGAAAGCCTCCAGCTGACGGCCTCATCTCAGGCGCCATGAGAAAGTTCACAGTGGGAAAAGGCCTCAGAATGAGCTGTCCCTCTAATACATACAAGAGGACTTTTGTCAGGGTGTCAACAGCTTGAAGTTCAATGCCATCTATCTGCACATCCATAGCGTAGACATGGCCTGTGAGTGCCAGTTTTGGAGGAAGTTCTTGAGCTGTTACCCTTTCTAAGCTGCCCAGGCTCTTGCCACATTTATGTCGCTGAGCCCATATGGTGCATCAGACACCTCACTGGTCACCAACAGGGTAGGTGACCTCTGCTGTACCATCCCCAGAGCCCCTGGACATTGTTTTGTCTCTCCCGTCTAACTCGGACATGGACTGAACAAGGTCTTACCAAGCAGAAGCTGGGGGCTTGCAGAGGTTCACATATGTAATGGAATTTATTAGGTTCCAAGTCACTCTGCCTCAGTTTGCTCTGGCTTGTGTCATGACTCTAAGAAAAGTTAAGCCCCCTTT
Organism: Hipposideros armiger; assembly: GCF_001890085.2. NCBI lineage: Eukaryota > Metazoa > Chordata > Mammalia > Chiroptera > Hipposideridae > Hipposideros > Hipposideros armiger. The sequence goes on along the minus strand of NW_017732518.1, from coordinate 262,459 downwards.
CATCTTGGGGGTTTCTTTCACTGGTGTAGTAGGGTTGAGAGGAGAATTGAACTGTTTCCAGAGGTGAACAGCTTTTGTGGATGCCCCAAACTCTGTCTGCCTCAGTGGGCAGAGTATCAGAGCAAGGAATATTTTTGCTCCACTCTTTGCCTGGGATAGAGTACAGGGCTCTGTGAGCTGGAGGTCAGCATTTTTTTCTTAATGTGTCAGAGCCCAGTCCACAGCTCAGGGAAGTGCACCACACATGGGGACCTGCTCCATTTTCCCCACTGGGGCCAGAACACATCTTCAGTGGCAGCACTGGGCACCCATGGGGAAGCACAGGGGCTGACAGTTGGTTTGCTCCACATTGGATGACAGATGGCAGTAGACCCAGGCTTTTCTACCCAGTGAAATTAGCAGGCAAGGAGCAAAAGCAGGGTGCTTACACCCTTCTCAAATTAGGGTTAGACAAAAAGATCGTCAGCTGCCCCCCACCCTCCACATCTCTTGATGTCAGGATTTTTTTGTGGATTCCAAGCTCACCTGACAAAGAGGGAAAATGTGAGGGACCACGCGTGTGTTTTGGAGCAAAATACATATTAATAATTCCCTTTTACACCTGCGATTGTCATGCCAATTTTATAAAAATTTTTATCCTAGCCATCAGGTATGTGGGAACTATACTTGGTGACTTAATGGGGAGGGAGAGACACGAAAAAACAATAAGGATGTCCATTTCCAAAGTTGCACCCATGAATGTTCCATTGACTGGATGTTTAGGAGGTTTTTGCAGAAATTGTGAGAACTTACAAAAAGCTCCATAGCATCTCCGGGCCAGCTGAACCTGCATAGTGGGGGAAAAGAGAGTGATAATCCCACTCTGGATGTCCCGGCAAAAAACATCTTTTATTCCTACTGGAGCAGAGCTCCATGGCTGAGAGGCTGCATGGAGGTAACTGCCAAATTTCTACTTTCCCAAAAGGGGATTCAGATTTTGCCGTGAAACCATTTATTATAAGTTCTTACTGGTTTATAATAAAGCAAGATATTTAAAATGTACAGTTTTGGTAAGTATTAGCACATGTAAACCATGAAACATCAAACCCTTAACCATTCATATTTATCTTGTGATCTCTGTCCCTGTATTTCCAGACTTGGAATTGTGAATGTGTTTGCTCATATCTGGCTGTTCCTTCATGATATAGATGTGAATAACTTATTTTTTTATTGATTTTTCTTAATGAACTATATTGTACTGTTTACATATACCGCCATTTCATCTACTTCTTAATGGATGAATGGGATTTAGTGGTTTGCAGTTTCAGTATTACAAATAAGCTTATTAAACTCATCATGAATGTGTATTCCTTACAGTGTTTCATATGTGGCAGTGCAATGTTGAGTCACAAGGGAGATGAAATGTTTACATTCTAAGAAACATGCCAAACTTTCTAAAATCGCTGTACTTTTTTGAATTCCTACCACTACACACTTTTAAAATAGAATAATAAGAAACTATGACCATACCAAATTGATATCCCACACTAGGGCTTAATTGCACTTTCCTAATGATTTATGATGTTGAACATTTTTAATGTGCTTATTTCATGAAACCTGTTCACAATATTTGGAGGTTTTTGTTGTTGTATTTTAACTAAGAAAGCAATAAAAGAAGCAAATGTAAAGTTCATTCGTTACCTTTGGTGAGGGGAATAAATGTGTTTTTGAATACTGGAACCATGGTTCAATTTGTTATCCTTTTACAGCCCTGTACACTTTAAAAGTTCAAGTCCTCATTATTAACATATTCTCCTCCCCCACAGCTCTAGACACTACCCACTACCCTTCTTTGTACTGTTTTGCTGCACATAATGGTCACCAAACGTAAACTTGGGGAGATGTGCAGTATAGCACACCATTCTATTCTAGATCTATTGTACAGATAAGAGTAAACATGTTAGAGTAATTAGGAAGGGACAAAAGTGTTCAGTCTCCAGGCCTGAGTTCAGCTTTTGCCCATTCCAAGAGAACATTTGACACTGGCCTGGCTCCTGTGAGATACACCTTTGAGCCCTTGAAACATCTGCTTCATAACAGTTGAGTGTCTGGGGCCTTTGGCTACATGCCAGACATTTTATACAGATAATGGAGGGCTCTAAGCCTCCATTGGCTCCTTGTCTGCATGACATAACAGATATACTAAAAGAAAAAAAAAGTGACACCAAGGTTCAGTGACTTCGTTGGTTAGCAATGCTACTTCAGATGTGTGTTGTTGCCCAATCAGAGCTGGCAGCCTTCAACACTTGTGCCTGAGACCACTGGGAGAGGACAACTGGAAGCTGACACATGGTCTCTCCTAGTCTGCCCCTATGTCATCTTTCCTTACTGACTCATGAGTATCCTTTCCTAGGAATAAGATCAATGGGGTTGGTAGGGGTACACTCTCTATGGAGGCTCTAGGGTTGAATCCTTGTCCTCAGGTACATTTCTTGTGTCCCTTGGCCCCCCCTTCATCTCCAAAGCCAGGGGTATGTGTGCACTCATTACATTGCCTTCTTCTGTGTAGTATCTCTGTGTCTTACAAGGAAGGACACTTATGATTAAGGTTAATCTCGTCTCAAAATCCTTCACTACATTTGCAAAGTCTCTTTCTCATGACATACACACCTTTGGGGGACTCAAATCAGCCTGCCACTTGGGGTATTTAATCCTCTCCATTGTCTTAAAAACGTATTTGCTTTTCAAAGCAACTTCTTTGCAATCAGGATGCAAAGTGTTTCATAAGTCTCTTCATCCTTTTTTATCCTTACAATTTGTGGAAGTTACTAGGTCTTTCTCTTAGGATTTTACTTATTGGCTCTCAGTGTTTAACATGCTGACCATTGTTGGGAAAATAAAACATTCTCCCCAGCCAGAAAATCTCCACAAAGGTAGAAGAGAAACCAGTTTTATTTACTGAATAACACGAAACTAGAATGTGATGCTCAGCCTAGATAACCCACTAAAGAGATGGTAAAGACAGGGAGCAACCTTACCCTTTTTATATAGTTACAGCTCAACAAGTTCTCAACATAAATGAGAACTTGGCTTCAAAGTGAAAGGAGACTTGATAGCACCATTTCTTACAGTTTATCCTAAATGTACCTCGTAATTTGGGTCATCCTGGCTGGTAGCTACTTTTGTCTTTATCCAAAAGAATAGTAGGTTTTTCTCTCATCTCTGTGACCTACCGTAGGTAGTTACAATGTAAGGCCACAGTCTAAACAAGATTGGGACATAAGAGGCACTATCTTCCTTATGTTAACTTTTCAAAGAAGTGGCTCCAGGCTTTTTTCTTTTTTAAGTTGCTTGGTGGTTCTTGCTGTGATTTAGATTCTGTATTGGCTACTTGGCCTCTGTTATTCCTGTAGACACTGAGAAAGAAGGGCTTCTGGTGGCTAACTGGGCTCAAATTTAAAAGCAGAGACCAGCAGTCATTTTAAAGTGGCCCTCTCACACCAGGGGCCTCTCACACAAACTGCACTTAAGGCAGAAGCCTGCATCGAACTGAGCTCCTGCCATTTGATCTAGCCCTTATAAAGGAGTTCCTGGAATTTTATTTCAACCAATAGGACTGAGGTTTTCCCCTTCCAACCAGAGCTGTACAGCGATGTTCCCCCCCCCCATCCCCACCATCAGCATCTTCATTGGCCTATCAGAGCAGCTCCATTCTGACAAATCAAACCGTGAGGATTTGGAGTCCTCATGAGGACTGACCAAACAGGGACCAGGAGCAGGGACTCCTCTCTATGTAAGTCCACTACCCTCTGGTTCACAGAGTGTACTTACGCCTTTCCACTGAAGACTGTTTCCCCCAACTAGAGCTGATATAACAAAGACATCTTGCACTGGAGCAGAGGAGGCCCTCCCAAAGGGTTGCCTCTATGCTGTTTTTGTAATTAAACTGTGTCCTCTGAATGAAGTTTCCAAATTGATGATTCCTGTTGGTGTTGAATTGGTGGCAACCCGCATCTGTTGAGATTCCTCACTCCATAGTTCTCCTGACTGCAAGGGACATACTAACTGCAAGTCAGCTTCTATCCAGTGGGTTGTGGTTCTGGGTCTGCACTCAGGGGGACAGATGGCCCAGTGGTCAGCCAAACCTCTGGGACAACCACTGGCCCACTGGTTAGAGTGAGGGCCAGGAGAGGGGTGGCAGGTGACAGAACACCCCCCCACCACTCATCCCAGGGGCGACCGATAGTCTATCTAAGTGTTGCCCTGAGAAATGCATTGGAATTGTCAACACAACTCGAGTTTTATCAGTGGGGTCCTAGTGGGGAGACCTATCCCCATGGAGTGGTTCCTGTGGGCAGGTAAAAGACAACCAGACTATGAGAGTAGGAGGAGTTGACAGGGTGCCAGGGCCACTTGGTGAGCTCACACACCATGACAACCCACGACCAGGGGTTCCCACTTGAGGATGCAGAGCACACACAGCACCAGAGTAGCCAGGTGGCCCCCCTGCCAGTCATGGGACAGTGAGTGGTGTTGCAGGATGCCCTCACCTGGGACCCAAAGGCTGGGAGTGAAGGGCTGTGGGCCTCCCGAGGTCCCAAGCCGCCCCAATTCAAACCTCCATTGGTACCCTGACACAACAGCGAGTGGCCACATGTCACCACCTCCACGTTGAACCCCATCTGCAGCCCGCAGAACACAAATCCTAGCACTGCCCACCCATGACTGGCCCGCTGGGCACTGCCATCCACCTCCCCCAATGTTGTGGGGCTTCTTGAGCCCAAGCCTTTCCTTCCTGTCCCTCCTTGTCCTTCCCGGCAACCACGGCCCAGGACCCGAGCCGTGGAGGGTGAGGGCTGGTAGAAAAACTGGACAGGCCCCTAGTGTGGAGTGTACAGAGGGACTCGAAGGGGCGGGATATGGGGCAGGCAGCCAAAAACCACTTGGCCTATGTGAGCCAAAGCGCCCAGGCCCTGATGCCCAGCTCTCCGTGGGGCCAATGCACGGCGCATGCGTAGACGCACTAGGGGCACAGGGCTATGTTCTAGACCAGAAACCACCAGGTCCCAACACCGAGAGGTGAGAGTGCGGCCCTCGACTATGGACTTGTATTCACGGAGGTGGAGAAATGCTAGGGGCTGTGGGGACACAGCCACCTTGATGGGGGACCGAAGGGGTGGCAGTGAGGGCACTGAGCCCCTTGTTGCGCTGTGGCCCGCACCTCCTCCCATGCGCTCTCCTCTCCTGAGGCCGCGGCAGCCTCTCGCACCTCACCCGTCTGTTCGCCGCCACCTCCTCCTGTAAACCATCCTTCTGCAGGTTCACCTGGTTGGCCAAAACCGACTCGCTCTTGACACGTGTCAGCGAGCACGGAGGGGGCAGTCCTGCGTCCACACGTAGCACTGCCCTCTGGCAGACACAGAGGGGCAGCAACAGCCCGGGAAGCGACGCGCACCGAGCCACGCTGTCAGCTGGGAGGCGGCAGCAGACATCCATCGGCGAGAGAGGGCGAGAGAGGATCCGGGGGTAGCCGCGAGGACTTGAGGAACTTCGAAAGCAAGTCGTTCGCCAGGACGCACAAGGCGGTTTTATTGCACCAGGGCAACCACTGGATTCAGTGACTACTCATCTTACGAGGCTCGGCCCGCCGTCCCCCACAGTCACGGCCGACGCCGGACTCTCCTGCACACGCCGACATCCTGCAGGGCTCTCTTGGGTCCGGTGACACTTTCTGAGGGACATTAGGGTTCATGAGACCTAGCGGCGACAGCCCCGC
>NW_017732518.1:253485-256054 GCF_001890085.2 Hipposideros armiger | reverse complement strand
GACTACCCTCTATCACTAAAGGCTTCCTCTCTGGGGTGTCGCAGAGGCGTCTAGGCACCAGGGGTCTTGGCTCGCGGTGCAGGGCGGGCGGCCTGAGTCCTGCCTCGGGCTCATCCCCGCCCACATGTGTTATTCGTGATTAGTACTTCCATTAAGACAATGAACAACTGATACATTCGAAATGGTAAAACTGTATTTTTCGAAGATGTGATTGACTCATTGCTGGTTTAACCACCACACACACTCCGGCGGTGGGGCCTGTGGGCAGCAGAAAACACCTGGAGAGCGCCATCAGTCTCTGCGAGGGGCGGGTGCTCCTCCCTCACCCACTGGGCCACGCTCCAAAGACCCTGAGGTGGTGGCCCGAGAGAGTCGCTAGAATGGGAACAATGCACGCATTCGGCCTCGGCAGCTGAGGGGTGACCTGGAGCTTCTAGGGACACCGCAGAGAGGCCGGTGGAGCGGTCTCCCCACTGCGGGGAGGCACACCCGAAGGCTGAGCGAGTGGCCACTGCATTGGAGGACTCCAACGGCTGATGAGGCCAGAGCACGGGAGAGCGAGGTCGGCGCGTCTGGAGCCCTGCTTTTCCCGCACAGCCCCCAGGCAAGGGAGAGGAGGGCCAGGCCTGAACAGCACTCCTGGAGACAGGAGACAGCACCGCAGTCGGGGACCCGGGCACACGAGATCCAGGGCACCGGTTCAGGCACTCAGTTCTACCAGCAGGGACAGAGCTGGGCATCATGTGGTGATTAAGCCCACAGCCCTGCCTGTCCAGAGCGCCAATCTCTTCATCCACAGTCGCTGGAGACCATGTCCACCTACCTGATGGCAGAAAATACCAATTTTGGGCGGAGAAGTTACTGCGCCTGATGACGGGGCCAATTCACAGTTAAACAGCAGCCTCCAGGAACTTCCCTGTATCGCCATCGCCCCCACCACGAACCACTCTATTACGACCACGGTGGAGCTCCTAGGAGTGTGGTGGGCCAGGTACACCCTCCCCTGTCGGGCATGGGCAGTGGTTGTTTCATCCGGGTCTCCAAATATGGACTTGAAAAAATTTCCACAGAACTGCCTCCAATGACCAGGCCCATCAGTGACCACAGCCAGGCCCAGGGCCACCGGGGGAAAATACCAATTTCAGGCTTGCTTGCTGATGGGCCCAGTCCACAGGTCATGGCAGCTTCTTGGAACCGAAGCCCAGCCACCAACCTCACCCAGCACCCCATCACTGTCACCCTTGGGGCTCCTGGGACCCATCTGGTCAACCAAGGGGGGGGGGTGGCCAAGGAGAGGGCAGCTGGGCAGGCCAGGTCCTCCCTTCCTGGCCACCCTCGTAGGCAGGGCCCGGCCCACTCGTGTCTCCAGATGCAGACTTAGCAAAAATTCCATGGAGGTGCTTCCGCTGACCGGGCCTCACGAGGGGCCACGAAATGCCAGTGGCCTCCCTACCCTGGCCTCTCCCCATCTGGGCCTCCCTGCAGGCCACCGTCCGGACTCCGTCTCCGGAGCAGACCTGAATTAGTGTGAGACACCCCCTCCGGTTCTCCGTGGAGCCCCGGGTTCAGCTCCCGCAGGCGTAAGAGCTCCGGCATTTGCTGGTTGCCCTGTCCGGGTGGCCCCAACAAGCCAGAATGAGAGTTGCGGCTTTGGCTGCTCCCTACTAGCCTGCAGGTACATTCTCCGTAGAAAGGGATGAAGGCCCACCGCCTGGGCATGATCCGGACAACACAGATAAGTGACTCCAGCCTCCTGGAACTCTGCTTCGGTCACTGCAGCCATATCCATCCCTCTCGGATTTCCCCGAAGCTCCGGAGGGAGGAAATTACCGTTCATGGAGGAGGCGCCAGATCACGCCAGAGAACCCGCGCGAGTATCAGCCGGGCGGATCCGGATCGCAGGGCGTCAAGGACTCACCGCCGTCCGCCTGGACGCCCAATTTTGTCTCGGTCCACTTCGGAGCGCATCTCTTACCCGGCCGGAAGAGGGTAGGCCGCAGGCAGGCACAGCCAGAAGAGCATCCGATCCTCGTTTACGAGCGTTAGGTCGTCCTGAGAGAGTGCTAGCGCCGTACAGAAAGCCCTGAGGGGAGCACCAGGGGACAGCAACCGGAGGGGCTTTGTCAGCCTCACCGGCCCTTTCTCTGGCGAGGGCAGCCAACAGCCCCAGGAGGACTCCTGACACAAGGCATGAAGCCTGCAAGGTGGGGTCGCCCTGACAGAACCGGGCACCTGCATCGGTGTGTACACGGCTGTTGCCACCCAGCTGTGCAGCCATCTGTCCCCCTGCGCTTAACCCTAAACTGACCCTTTTGAGGACAGTGCTCATACACCTTGTGTCTCCCTGTTTGGCTCCAAAGGATGGCCAGTTAGTCAATGACAGGTAAGATTCCTCGTGGGAGGAACAACCTAAGACAGGCATGGTCGGGTGGATGCCATCAGGAGAAATCTCAGGGCTGATGGAGGTGGGCATGAGCCCTCACTCACCCCCCAAAAAGACTGGAGGTTTTCTACCTCTGTAGCTACATTCCTTCCCTCAACCTGCTTGGGAAGTGACCTGATGGTGTGA
>NW_017732518.1:233829-248465 GCF_001890085.2 Hipposideros armiger | reverse complement strand
GAATGATGCGTCTAGGAAGACCCCCAAATGTCACCCTGAGTAAAGGAGACAGAACTTGGACTCTGGAGTCCATAGAACACAGTACAGGAGAGCAAAAACTTCAGAGACATATGGAGGGTTGTCCTCAAGTACTGAGTTAAGTACTAATCTGTATATGCATGTAGGGAACCACCAGAGGCCGCATACAGAAACACCTGAAAGGATTAAATGAAAAAATCCCCAAGGCTTACATATTGAAATAGATCCTGTTCCAACCAACCTGAGTGGGAAACCTCATAATCAATTCTTAAAGTATCAAGTAGAGAATATAGAATGGTTATGTCTCAGAAGTGAGAGGGAAAATGTAGCCTGAAGATGAATATACTGCAATAGTTCCATTTAAAAATGTTTAGAATCAAGACCCTAAAAAGTCACATTGCTTCCAAGGAACTCAACCATGTAACAGGAAAAAAAAATCAAGAATATCTATAGAAATACAAAAAATTTCAGTACCCCAAAAAGGCAAAATTCAGTGTCTAATCAAAATTACATCATGTTAACAGTGTCAGACAAGGTAGATTTTAGAGCAAGAGATATTACTTAAGATAAAGAAGTCTACTCATTAAATGAAAATACAGTGAGAAATGTTATTCACTTAATTCAAGGCTCAAAATACACAAAGCAAAAACTGATAGAACTACAGAGAAATAGGCAAATCTACTTTTATATTTAAAGATGTCAACAGTCTTCTTCAAATAAATGATAACCCCCCAAAAAATTATACAGAAAACTTAAAACATTATCTTGGCTTAGTCAACATCTATAGAACCTTCCACTAAACAAGAATACAATATACATTCATTTCAAATAAACATGAAACACAAGCTAGCCCATATTCTGGGCCATAAAGCAGTCTCAATAAATGCAAAAAAATTGACTCATAAAGTATGTGCTGCCTTACAGCTACATCCATGACCGCCCTTCCACTAACCCGACCTAACGAGGTCCTGAGGAAGTGTCTCGGAATGCTGAGACCCGAAGGAATGATATCGGTAAAGCATCCTCTAGTGAGTGTCTCAGAATGATGAGACCTGTTGGAATGATATTGGTCATCTCCCTTAATTCAATAGGATGCGGTATAGTAACGCTGTCCTGGGGGTTGTGCAGGATGTATGAAGGCATAGTACATGTTGGAATACAATGAGAGCTGGTTAATGGAAAACAGCCTTAAGGCACGTGACACATGGATCTTTGAGTAATTCAGTTTCACGTCCTTGAAATTTTCTCAATAAAAGCCATGCGACGACCCGATTCGATGCTCAGTCCACGAGGCTGATGCCCCCTAGTCCCGCTTTAGCCTTATCTCTGTCTCTTGTGCTCTTTAACTCTGCGTCACCCCTCTTGTTTCTCACTGCCCTTGCCACGCAGGACGTGACAAGTATGTACTCTGATTGCAATGGAATCCAATTAGAAATCAATTACCAGAAAGGAAAACCCCCAAATATATGGAAATAACACTTCTACAAAGAGCCACGTATCAAAGAAGAAATTTAAAAGGAAATTGGAAAGATTTTAGATTAAAATAAAAATACAACATATCAAGCAATTAAAGCAGTTCTTATGAGGACAATTTTTGGTACTAATCACCTACATTAGGAAAAAAACCAAAGGTTTCAAATGAAGGATCTTAGCTCTCAAGTAAAAAAAGTAGCAAAAGAGAAATGAAATCCAATAAAAACCAAAAAACCAGAAAAATCAGTGAAACTAAGTATTTTAAGAAGATTAGTAAAATTAATAAACCTCTGATCAAGAAAACTGATCAAGGATAAAAGAAATATTCTACAGGCACTAAAATAATAGGAGAATAGTTTGAAAAATTAGACTGCTTAAAATTAACAAACTCCTTGAAGGACAAGAACTACCAAAGTTCACTCTAGGGGGAAGAAAGAAAAAACCTATAGATCTATATCCACTATGGAAATTGAATTTGTAGTTAGAAACCTTCCCATAAAATAAACTCCAGGCTGATATTTCACTGGTAAATTCTACCAAACAATTAAGAAACAATACCACTTCTTCTCAAACTCTTCCAGAAAATTCAAGAGCAGGGAATACTTAACTTATTCTGTAAATCCAGCATTATATTGATACCGACCAAACTCAGGCATTAAGGAAAATTAGAGACTAGCATCTCTCATAAGCAGATGAAAAAAATCTTAAAAAAAAAAAAAAGCAAATAGTCACGTGCCACGTAACACTTCTATCAACAACTGACCACAGTAGTCCTATATACTGGGTGTGCCAAAAAAAAAATGTATACACAACTTGCATTCACTTTTTGTTATCGGTTTATATTATTACAATTTTAATAGTTTTTTCCTTTCTTAAAATGTGTATACATTTTGTTGGCACCCTCTGTTCAATGCAGGTGAAAAATTCCTATCACCTAGTGATATTGTAGGCATCGTAATGTCATAGCACAACACATTACTCATGTGTCTGTGGTAATGTTGGTGTAAACAAACCCACTGCACTGTCACTCATATAAAAGTAGAGCACATATAATTATGTATAGTACATAATACTTTATAATAAACAACTGTTACTGGTTTATGTATTTGTTATACATGTAAGGCCTACTACCTAAGGAGGACCTTATCCCAGGCTATTGTTGCAATTAAGGAAGACACTGATGCAATTCTAAAAGGATTACAACATCTATGACTGCATCAAGAACCTTGCTTGGAGTGGGAGTGACGTCACTTCAGAGTGTATGAACGGTATCTGGAAGAAGACACTGAAGAGGTTTGTCCATGACGTCAAAGGATTTTTTTACTGCAAAAATCAACAAGGCTGTGGTTGAGATGGCAAATGATTTTAACCTGGGTGTGGACGAGGGTGACATTGGGAAGCCCCTAGAGGTGGTTCCTGAGGGGCTGACTAATGAGGAGTTGGTACTNAGAAAAATATGTCATGACTTTTCTGACAACCCAATATATATTTTTAAGATTTTATTGGGGAATTGGGGAAGGGGAACGCTGTGTTTTTCCAGGACCCATCAGCTCCAGGTCAAATTGTTGTCGTTTAATCTTAGTTGTAGAGGGTGCAAGCTCAGCTCCAAGTCCAGTCACCGCTTTTCAATTTAGTTGCGAAGGGGATGTGCAGCCCACCACCCCATGAGGGAATCAAACTGGCAACCTTGTTGTTAAGAGCATGCACTCTAACCAACTGAGCCATCTGGCCCTCCATATTTCATATCTTGATGCTATTGTAAGGGGTATAGTTTTTCCATTTCCAAACATTCATTTATATTGATCTTTTATCCTGAGACCTGGGCTAACCTAACTTATTAGATTAGCTTTTTAAGTAGATAAGGATTTTCAAGATGTTATCTGTCATTCTTTACAATTTGTACACCATTTGTTTCCTTTAATTTTAAGTGGATAGACCTTCAATTTTGAGTGGACATCCTTCTTTATTCCTAGTATTAAGGGGAAAGCATTCAGACTTTCACCATTAAATGTAATGCTAGTTTTAGGTTTGTAATAGCTGGCCAATATCAACTTAAGGAAATTGGTTCTGACATCAATTCTTTGATACCAACTAGCCTGAGTTAGCATCAGATTTAAGGACTCAGTCCTCCATAAAGTCCTCATTTCAGATGTCAGTTGCTAGTCTCAGGGTCACCTGCACTTCTGACAAAATGGCTATCATTTTAGGGGTTCCCATAATTCCCTCAGGTTCAATAGTGTGCTAAACTAACTCACAGAACTCCTAGGAGTCCAGTTTTGTTATAAAGAATACAATTCAGGAACTGCCAAATGGAAAGGATGCACAGGACAAGGTCTGGGGGAGTCCCGGATGTGCAGCTTACATGACCTCTCCCGGAGGAATCGGGGCACATTGTCCTCCTGCACATCAATGTGTTCACCTGCCAGGAAGCTCCATCACGCCTTTGTGTCCAGAATTTTGATGGGAATCTCATTACACAGGCATGACTTATTAGATCATGGCCACAACTCAACTCAATCTCTAGCCCCTCTCCCCTCTCCACAGGTCTGTCTGGCACAAAGTTTCAAACTTCTAATCATATGGTTGGTCTTTCTTTCTTTTTTTTTTATCTGAGCCATCCTGCCACCTGTTGGTAGCTCAGCGGATGCTCAGCTTGGGCTGGGACTCGAACCGCTGTTGCTCAGAGCTCAAACTCTTGAGCGAGCTCTTAACCAACTGAGCCACTNGTAATAGCAGCTTGCAGGCATGGGTAATCTGGCTTGAGCAAGTTCTCAGGAATGAGACTCACAGACTGTGGAGAGAACAATGCTACTTCCGGGTAGGTGGAGAAATAAAAGCGATGTGTCAGCCAATTCGGGGCTTTTAGTCCATGAAGCTAGAGACCCTTGGCCCCACCCTCATTTAACTCTTTTTCTTTTTTTTAAAAGATTTTTTAAATTGGGGAATTGGGGGGATGGGAACAGTAATGGGGAATTGGGGGAAGGGGAACAGACAAGTTGTTGTCCTTCAGTCTTAGTTGTGGAGGACACAACTAACTCAGCTCCAATTCCAGTTGCCATCTGGCCACCCATTGGTAGCTCGTGGCCACTCAACTCAAGGTGCAGTGTTCAATCTTAGTTCAATCATCCCATGTGAGAGTCAAACCAGCATCCTTGTTGTTAGGAGCATGTGCTCTCACCAGCTGAGCCATCCTGCCGTCTGTTGGCAGCTCAGCAGCAGCTCAGCTCAGGCACAGCTCACTGGCCCATGTGGGAATCAAACCAGCAATCCTATTGCTCAGAGCTCATGCTCTTAACCAACTGAGCTACTCGGCTTGCCCCACCCAGCATCTTGATCTTGCATTTTACAACAAGTTGAAGATGGAAGACCAACCTGTGCATTTTTGCCATTCTTGACTGTTTTACTTCCATAAAGGGAAGAACGCACATCAAGCTTGTGAAAAGTTGCATAAAGCTTACAGTGACAATGCTCTACAAGAACGTCAGTGCCAACAATAATTCATGAAATTCCGTGCTGGTGATTTTGATCTCAACGATGCTCCTCGGTCAGGGAGGCTCACCGAGGTCGATGATGATAAAATAAAGACATTGATCGAGTCAAACCCACGTTACACGACACAAGAGATTGCGGGAACATTGAACATCCATCATTCAAGTGTTCACGAGCACCTGAAGAAGNTCACGGTAAGTGCCCTATACAGGTGTGCCATTGTTTTCCTCTTTTATACCATATTTTTACCATACCTTTTCTATGTTTAGATACAATTGCCTAAAGTATTCAGTACTGTAATATGTTGTACAGGCTTATAGCCCAGGAGTAACAGGTTGTACCATACAGCCCAGGTGTGCAGAAGGCTAGACCATCTAGGTTTGTGTAAGTGCACCATGATGTTACACTGTGATGAAATCGCCTAACGACTTATTTCTCAGAATATTATTCCTGTCATTTAAAGGTGTGTGACTGTAAAGTCCAATAGCACAGAAAAATACATTATGACCAAATGGAGTTTGCCTCAGAAACACAAGGTTAGTTTAACTTGAAAATCAATGTAATTCATCATTAAAAGACTAAAAAGGTAAAAAAAAACTAAAATAACTATGATTGTGCTCACCAGTGTCCAGGAAATGCCCCCCACAAATCCCCACCTCCTTGTATTCTCACTGTTGTGGTGTCCCCTTCCACCTTGTACAAGATTAGTCTGTGTTAGCCATAGAATATGTCATAAACGATTGTATACTACTTCCAGGTTAATGCTAAAATGGATATTGTGGTATCAATCTTTTGTGACCACTTATGGGTCACTTGCTTTGGAACTATTTCTCTGAAATGAAATACTTTCAGCAAAAGTATGGATGAAAAGGGATGAACTGCTGACACACAAAACATCGATGAATCACAAAATAATTGTGCAAAGAAGCCAGATACACAAGAGCAAGTATTAAATTATTCCATATACATATATATAACTCTAGGAAAGGCAAACAAATCTAGTAACAGCAAGATGAGTGGTTGCGTGGGAACGGGTGAGGAGGAGAGGGATTATAAAGGAATTCAGGAAAGTTGGCTTCACAGGTGCAAACGTGTATTGAAACATCCAATTGTGTAGTACAAATATGTACAGTTTATTGCAGAAGATATTTGGATTGATTGCTGACAGAGACCACGGCCATGAGGCACAAATATGGGAGCCCTAGAATTTCTGTAAGCCTTCATACCAAAGCCACATGGAAGCGTTGTAGACACACCTCCAAGAGTCACATTCCCTATAGTTTGCTGCAGTCTCCCACCTCCCTATTAATCAGTCTCTACCAATTATAATTCTACCTGGTCCTTTTAGGGGATAGTGACATCTGCCTACTGAATAATAGATTTCAGCGATGTTGGCAGGTCCCAGGGGGTCAAATCATCAAGAGGATTCAGAAATATTAAACATCCCCTGGGAACAAGGGACCCAATTCATGCTGCTCCCAGAACATTGTCACAAGTGCCCACTGCTCAGGGTCACACAAATAATCTGGGCATACAAGCCACAGATTAGGCCTGCACAAGTTGGTATTGTCTCCAGGAGGCTTTGAGCACAAATGCAAGATAGGTTGAAATTAGAACGAGAGCTGTAGTTTGTGTGCTCTTCTGTTCACAAGACTGAGACACAAGCTGGAGCTCTCACAAAAGGTGACTTCATCTTGGCAGAGCCCACTTCCGTTCTCACCCCAACCCACAAAGTGAACAGAACCCCCAAGATTAAAGGTAGTTTATAAACTAAGGCATTTGTTGCAAAACCAGAATGTTGAGGCAGGCAATTCCCAAGTTAGGTGACTTAGAGGCTAGACAAATCCATCACGAGTGCCACGTGAGACCAACAAAGTCCATGAAAGCTGGAAACCTTCTCCACAAGTGGCCAGCAAAACAAAGCTTGCATCCTTCTGGCCCAAACTGGGGCATGTGCACCCTTAAACCAGCTGGGGGCAGGGCAGGAAGGAGTGAGGATCTTCAATGGGCTCAAAATACTGAGGACTCCTCTGGGGGAGGAGCAGCACAGGTCTTCTGTTAAAGTATGTTGGGGTGACTTATGCATAGATGGATGGCTTATTTCAGAGACACTGGCAGTGACAGAACTCTGGGAAGGGTCCTGGGCAGGTGACAAAGTGGAACACTGCTTCAGTAAGCTTCCCATGTAGCTGGCGCTCAGAAGAATCTCCCAGGGTGGGTGTTCAAATAGATGAGGTTCAACTTCTGCCTGATGGTTACTCTCAAAGCCGACTCACAGAATTTCTCTCTGGCATCACTCAGTATGGTGAACCAAGGAGATGGCATTCTTCACTATCCTAAGGTCTTTCTTGTGTGAACTTTCCAGTGTCGGATGAGGGAAGCCCTCTGCCTGAAGGCCTTCCCACACTCACTACACTTGTATGGCCTTTCTCCAGTGTGGATTCTATGGTGCTGGACAAGCACATGTTTGTGGCTAAAGGCTTTCCCACACTCGCTGCACACATAGGGCTTTTCACCATTGTGAACCCTCTGGTGTGCAATAAGGTCAGAGCTTTGGCTAAAGAACTTCCCACACGCAATGCACTCATAAGGCCTTGCTCCAGTATGAATGCTCCAATGTTTAATAAGTCTGTATTTGTGACCAAAGTATTTCCCGCATTCGCTGCACTCAAAAGGTCTCTCTCCAGTGTGGATACTCTCATGCTGAACAAGTGTGGATTTGTGGCTGTAGGCTTTCCCACATTCACTGCATTTGTAAGGCCTCGCTCCAGTGTGGACTCTCTGGTGTACTATAAGGTTGGAGCTGTGATTAAAAACTTTCCCACATATGCCACACTCGTAGGGCATTTCTCCAGTGTGGATTCTCTGGTGCTGAACGAGTATGGGCTTGCGGCTGAAGGATTTCCCACACTCGTTGCACTCATACGGCCGCTCTCCTGTGTGAACTCTCTGGTGCTGCACAAGTGAGTCTTTGCGGTTGAAGGCCTTCCCACACTCATTGCACTCGTAATGCCTCTGTCTACTGTGAAGGGCCTCCGCATAGTTGGTGTCACTTTGTGGCTTCCACTTACTTTGAGGGGCCTGGTGCTGGAAAACGCTTGGGCTAGTTGGAAAGTACTTACAACCTTCTGCAGTCCTAATGGACATTTCCAATGGTTGGACCGGGCAACTGTTCACAAGAAAGTCCCAGCCCTCATCCCCTGTGAAAGGTTTCTCTCCACTGTGCTGCTTCTGGTGGTGAAGGTTTGCATTGAGCCAGACCTGTTTTCCACATTCCTCACATACGTATGGTTTCTGTCCAGGGTGTGTTTCTTGGTGCTCAGCCAAGTACAAAACACCTTTTAAGACCAAACCACATGTCTCACAGAGATGGGCATTCTGGGTAGAAGGGCCTGCCTTGGGAGTCCTGACCTGTGACACTCCTTCAATACAAACGCTATGCTCAGAAGGTATCTCCTCATTCTCCATTCCACGCCAGCAACCTAAAAGCAGACAAATTCTCATGAAGCACAAATTGACAGTGGTGGGAGGGAGCAGTCTCGTTACATATTGTGTGTCTAACAGAACTAAGTACAGGGTCATAGGACTGCTGTCAGGACAAGAGGCCTGAGCTCGAGTAAAGGGCTGCTATGCAGCAATTGGCCTCTAAAGGTTCACAGAGGGGAAGAGGCCTTGACTGAGAGAGAACACAAATGTGGGGTACAGCCCAGAAAAGCCAGGTTTCTAATGAAGTCAACCACAAATGGATTTCAGTGAGGCCTTGGCTGCTGGGGACAGGTGACAGCTGTGCAGAAGGGTGTGTCCCCTGAAGGGGAACAACTGAATCGCTGGTTTAAGGACTATTTGGGGTCCGTGCACATCTCATGACACATTAAATATAGGCCAATGTTGGAACACTGCAGAGGAAGCAGGGGAGAGGGATAGGTGAGATATGGAGGCAGAGGTGGGGAACAGTCAGAGGCCAAAGATCAAAGCATAAAAGACAAGTGCGTGAATGGGAAAGCAAAGACAGAAATGAAGTGTGGCCAGTGGCCTTGGCACTAAAACAACTGTGGGCACAGAGGTTGGGGAATGATTGAGACCCAACCCGGACATGACACTTTTCCCCAGCTCCCACTCACCAGGGTCACACCCACCCTGAGCCTCTCTAGTCATGGCTGGAGTCACATCTGCCCAGTCAGATACCCAGGGTTTGCTGTCCAGCTCCAGTGGGGCAACCCCACAGGACATGGAAAATGCATATTCTAAGGAAAAGACAGGACAGGTAAACGGGCAGCACTGGTCTGGGTGCCCAGCCCTCAAAGAAGAGAACTAAATGTTATAAAAAGTCCAGTGGTGCTAGGAAGTAGTGATCATGCTTGTCCCTGCAATTCCCGACACAGAAAGGCCATCAGAAATGTCAGCTAGGAGAAGGGGGCAGAACCTGGGGAACAAGGGTGCCATGGGTCTGGACAGAGGCACCCAGTCAGGGTGAGGACAAGCAGTATGTGATCCACTGGGTGTCTGTAAGATCCCTCACTCC
This sequence comes from Hipposideros armiger, assembly GCF_001890085.2. Lineage (NCBI taxonomy): Eukaryota > Metazoa > Chordata > Mammalia > Chiroptera > Hipposideridae > Hipposideros > Hipposideros armiger. The sequence goes on along the minus strand of NW_017732518.1, from coordinate 238,963 downwards.
TAGGTCCATCCATGCAAACCTTTGGGGCAGGAGGTGTTGGGACTGCTCAGGAGTCAGAGGTGCCAGTGCACACAGCTCACACGGGGCATCCATAGCACCTACTCCAGGGAGGTGCTATGCTAACTGGGGAGGGAGGTAGAGCTCATGGCTCTGATGAAGGAAGGGCCAGGCTGCCCCTGGGAAACAGGGAGGGGCAGAGCCCAGTCCAGTACACTGAGGCGGGTGTGAGTCTTACCCAGCGAGGCCGTAAGTGCAAAGTTCTCCAGCATCACATCGCGGTACAGGAGCCTCTGGGTGTCATCAAGGAGCCTCCATTCCTCTGGGGAGAAGTACATGGCCACATCCTCAAAGGTCACCTGACCCTGCCACAATGGGGAGAGCTGAGTCCATTAGCAGCCTCTCTCCCAAGGACACCCATCCATGTCCCCTTCTTCATTCCTTTCTAACTCAACTCAGAGGAAATGCCAGGACCAGGTGCCACAGGGTCTGCTCTCTCCTCGTGGTCCTTTGATCACTGTGTTCAACCACAACAACAACAACAAACAGACAGGTGGGCAAGAAGACACAGTACCTAAGCTCTGGACCTGAAATGTAGGGCCACGCTCCACTTCCTTCCTCGCAGCCAGTTTTCCTGGGGTTGCTGAGATCATGCTAACTGGACAACCAAAGTTGAACTCACCTTTCTCTCTTAAGCCCCTGATACCAGGGCTCAGGGACCATCAGTTCATACTCCTTCCCACATGCACATCACTCTTTTGGATCATTCTGTCTCACAACTCTGGCCCCGCACCCAGTCGCTAGTCTCCACCATCACCTTCCTGGCTCACTAGTTGCACTGCCATTGTGATCTGTAGATTCTCCCTCCTAAACCTATCTAAATGCCATCGTCTACCCTTGGACATCTACATCCCGAACCTTACATCCCGAACCTCACCAGAGCTTCAGTCCTGTGTCCAGCAGTTCACTCGACACCTCCACACAGTGTTCTCTGGAACTTCTCAGACTCTTCATATGGTCACAAATATAAATTCCTGATATCCACAGAGTTACTTCTACCCGTGACATGCCCACCTAGCTGATGGAGCTTCTACCCTTCCAGCTGACAGGTGTAAAACCCTAGGGTTATCTCTTTCTTTCACACCAGAAAATCTGATCCAATCACTTCTCCACCTACACAGCGACCCCACTGGCTCATCCAATATTACCACTCACCTAGAATATTAAAGCAGCCTCCTCCCTGGACTCCACCGTAACTTCCTCAACACTCACCACACAGTCTGTTCTCCACCTAGCATCCAGTGGGAGCCTGTTAAAGCCTGGATGAGATTACCTCCCTCCTCTGCCCACACCTGCTACACCACTCTCAGAACAGAGGCCTACCTCATCAGCTGGGCATTTCAGGCCTGACTCCTGCTCTTGATTCCTACCAGACATGGTGGAGGCCTGTAATTTTGTGAAAACTCCCATCTCAGTCTCAACTCCAAGTATTTGCACATGCTGGTTCCTGTGCCTGGAACAACCTTCCACACCTTATTCCAATGGTTACCAGAAAGGAGAACCCTTCCATATAACCCCTGGCCCAGACTCAGAACCCTGAGTTTGGGGTTTCTCCAGGGTCTTCAGACTCAAGAGCTGAGAGAATACAAGTGACGTATTCTATGACACCACAATCATGGAGACCATGTGGGTGGGGTTGGGATGGGATCGATGAGAGCACTGACATCCTCCCTTCACCTGTATAGGGTCCATAATTACTTCCGAGTTCATGGGAGCCTGTGGGAAGAGGGAAACTGTGAGACAAGAAACCACCAGGGAGCCTCAAGGACTCATGTCTGTCCCCTACTCCTGCCATACCACAAAGACCTGGGGGCTGTCTACCTTCTGCGCCTCAGTCCTCAGGGCCACCTAATGGCTGTGTCACCTTGGAATAGGTCTCAATCTTCCTGTGCCTCATTTTCCTCACCACCAGCCCACCCCACCCCCCACTCCAAGTGTGTTCTCTCGAGCAGTCTATGGAATTAAAACCCTCAGGTCGCGCCCCTCCTTTGTTCATAACCTTCCATGGTTCCCATCACCCTCAGAATGAAGGCACAGGTAACATTCTAGGCGTAACTCCTCACGCTCTCTGATCCTGTCGGACACCAAGGCCCCAGGTTTCCCAAATGCTCCGGCTGTGTTGCACCTCCAAGCTTGTGCACATGCTGGGCCCTGTGCCTGGACGTCCCTTCCACATCCCAAAATACTGGCTGTCAGAAATGAAATCCGAATATCCGGACACAGGGGCCTGGGAGGCCCTCATTCGAGGCTTTAGGATTCAGAGATGGAGGTCGGGGGAGGACCTGGGGGTGCAGCACCCACCTGCGCCGGGTTCATCAGTGCAGCCTCCGCCACCCGATGCTGTGGATTAGGGAAGGCGGGATGCGGGGAGGGAAAGAGAGGAGAAAGGATAATTGGCGGGAGACAAGTGCGAGTAGCCGGGCTCCGACGGCAGGGTCGTACGGGTGGCACCACAGCAGATCCTCAGGCCCGCCTTTGTTCAGGGGAGACAGCTTCCTCTCGCGTTCCCCTCTCGTGTCAACTCTGGTATGACACTGCGTCCCGGAGACGGATGATGTAGATTAATCCAAAAAGCAAACAAAATGTCCGCCCAAGAAGGAAACAGGAAGTCCCGCCCTCACCTTTTCTGCACGAACGAAAACGCCCCTTTTCTGATCTGTCATTGGCTCAGCGCCGCCGAGGCCCCGGGGTAATGTAGTTTCCACAGCAAGGATAGAGACGTGCATCCCTAGCTACCTCCAGAGTAAACGCCCAACCAAAGAACTGGCGGCGCTTGGAAAGGGCGAGTTTAGTCTTGAGGACTGGGCGGAGCTTCGCTTCCTCTTAAAGGAGCCGCACCTATATTTCCGGTGAGTGTAGTCTGTAACTTATCACAGAAATAGTTAGAAACATATTGTTTCAGGCTTCTTGATGCAACGAATGCTAACCAAAAAATCAAGTGGACACACTGTATGCTGATGTCACTCAGAACTCTATAGCTGGAAGTTAATATACTGTTATCAAATAAACACACATAGCCCGAAGCACTAAAGCAGGGGTCGGCAAACTTTTGAGACAGAAGAGCCGCCAGGGGTCAGCAAAATGCGGCTCGTGAACCGCAGGCTCTGAAGTAAAATTGAAAATGAAAATAAAACTATCATAGTTTCATTTATAAAAATTTTCAAGGATATTCACATAATGGTGACTATGTAAAAATATATTTATGGCTCTCGAATAATTTTTAAATTCTTGTGAGGGACAGGATTGGCTTTTCCAGGGGTCGGCAAACTTTTGAGACGGAACGTACCCGAAGAGCTGCATGTGGCTCGTGAGCTGCAGTTTGCCGACCCCTGCTGTAGCGTTAGTTTTGTGAGCCTCAGCATTTTGAGTCAGGAATAACAGAAAAGTTCAGACAGGGCCATGACGTGGAACATGAAGTGGGGAATATTGGTCGCCACTGAAGCTCATGGACAATATTTGTGTCTGGTTATCTCAGAAAGCATTTCTGCCTGTGTAATCAGTAATAGTGTCCAACCCAGTGAATAACACTTTTTTTTACAACATAATATTTCTTATTACGTATACAGAGATATATGCAATTCCATTTAGCTATCTTACAAATATCTGAAAAGAAAGGTGACTTACCAAATGCCATTTGACAATTAGGTGGGCAAGAACAATTTTTGTGCAGAAGAAATAACTACCAAGCTATTTTTTTAACTTATCAGGGTGACAATGGTTAGTAAAATTACATAGGTTTCAAGTGTACATTTCTATAATACATCATCTATATGTAACATTGTGTGCTCACCACCCAGAGTAAGCTCTTATTCCATCACCATATATTTGATCCTCTTTACCCTCTTCAATCATTCCCCTCCCCAAACTAAACTTCTATACACCATTAAAAATGTCTTTTAAGAAACTCTGATGTAAGACTATTTGAAGCCAAAATAGATAAATATAATGGAAAATAAACCCACAGGAAATAAAATTCTAAATATAATAAACAAGGCTGAACCCAGATAAAGATCTTCAATGAGAGAAGGAATGAGGATTTGATTAAAATAACTGCTCAATAGCTGTATAAGACATGACTATATCTCCTTATGTAGTTAAAATGGTGGAATTCCCATGCATAACCTCAGAACATATACATGAGAGGAGGCTAATTGCTTAATGCACTAAATCCCTTATATGTCCCGGTAACTGACATGAGGACAAGGATGAGTCTTGCCTTCGACTCAGAAACATTAGCCGTCAGCTTTATTTATTCCCTAAACACGTGTTTCCTGGGCACGTACCCAGAATCGGAACAGGAAAAGCCCTGCTGGCCCACGGAGGGTAACTGTCATTGCTTCATCATCCCAGATGTCCAGTCACCTCTGCTTCCAACGCCTTCAACTCCACTGCCTTGGGCCAATCTACTGGCAACACATTTCTAAACTACACAACAGCCTCTGCCCTGCCTCCAACATCAGTTCTTGTTCTACCTCAGCTCATTCTCCACACATCAGGCCTTGGGTGATTTCCAAACAAGTCAGGTTCTATTTGGCAAATTCGGGTGGATCAGAAGCACACTGGTGGCCAGAGGGCCAAGGGCCTTAGTCCTCCCTGTTACCCGCCGTTCAAACTTTAGCCTCAGGATTAGAAACATGCTCCCCATTGTCAGCATCATTTATGCATGACCTTGCCCTGTCTGTGGTCAGCCTCATTTTATATGTGGCGAATAAAATGCAGGAGAAGCAAAGCAGCTCATTGAAGTCACACACAGTCAGCATGAGTCCATCTTGGACCCGTAGCCCGTGCTGCTTGCTCTAGTGCTCTCATACTGGCAGGGGAGGCCTCTTCTTTTTGTTGTTGTTGTTTTGTTTTGTTTTGTTTTGTTTTTTAGCTGAGCCATCCTGCCACCTGTTGACAGCTCAGCGGCAGCTCAGCTCGGGCCGGGAGTCGAACCGGCGACCCTGTTGCTCAGAGCTCGCACTCTTGAGTGACCTCTTTACCAACTGAGCCACTTGGCCAGCCCTCTTTCTTCTTTTTTTAATAAACAAAACATTGATGGCTTTCAGGAATGGAGCTGTAGACTTCACCCAGAAGG
>NW_017732518.1:224743-230719 GCF_001890085.2 Hipposideros armiger | reverse complement strand
TGAGCTGTTTGTTGTTCAGCATCTTAGCTGTAGAGGGCAGTGTCACTGGCCCTCATATGTGGGATCTGAACCGGGGCCCTCTGGTGTCCCAAGCCGGTTCTTAACCATCATGCCACTCGGCCGGCCCGCAGCCTTGCATTTCTGTAGGTTCCTGTGGATGCAGACTTGCTTCCAGGTCACGCAGAGGTAAGGGAGGGTCTCGGAGCCTCACCTTCTTCCACTGCCTCCTGCATGGGCTCCCAGGTGTCCTGGAGCTCTTTCCCTGCTACTCTCCCTACACTTCCATCTGAGGTCCCTAGAAGGTGGTCACCCAAGGCCCCAAAGGGGCTGCTCCAAGGTCAGGGGCTTGAGTCCAGACCAGGGATTATATGGATTGGTTCCCATTTCTGGTGAGCAGTGGCATGAAGTTTAGAAAATATTACACTCACAGTGCTCGGACATGAGATTGAGCTGGGAATGCTCAGGCAACCTTAGGTCTTCATGGTGTCTGGTGGAAATAGCAGGAAGCAGGCATTAGACCTGGAATAGTAGCCGGAGGAGCTGGGCCCCCATGCTGAGGGCGGTGGGAGCCAGAGAAGATCTGGAGCAGAGGGCAGTGATCTGACCCCGGCTGAACAAGCTTTTTCTGCTGCAGAGTAGAGAGCAGATTTTGGGGTTGTAGGGAGACCAGGCAGAGGCTGCTACAACAGTCCAGGCGAGTGTTACTGGTAGCTGGACCACAGAGATAGCTGGGAAGTCAGAGACGTGTTGAAGTCTGTGTCTGGGTTTTAAGTAGGTTCGAGCAGACTCTGATGTAGAGAGTGGGGGAGAGAAGTGGAAAAGTTAGGGGTGACTCCGATATGTTTGGCCTTAGTAGCTGTCAAAGTCGGTGGTAAGAGTAATTTTTAGTGGGACTATTAGTCAGTTTGGGGCCATGTTGAACTGGGATGTTCCAGAGACCCTTGAGTGGATCCGTCGAGTGGGCACCTGGACACACAAGTTAGAGTTCAGGTGAACGGTTCAGATTGTAGACACCCACAACACCGATGGCGTGTGGACCAGGATGGAGCTATGGGTCAGTTTTGGCATTGGGCATCTTCAGTCCTGGTAGCAATGCCGTTAGGTAACAAGGGAGGGGACGTGCGGCCAAGGACTGGGGCTCTTGCTGGACACTTGGGTGGGAGTGGTGAGGGAAAACAGTGCCATGGGAATGGGGTGCAGAGTGAGGAGGGTCTGTCTGTCTGGTGGCCACAGGTTCCATGGGGAGTGGACATGACATGGATGTGGACATAAAGACAGTGAGAGGAAAGTAAAGCGGGTGGCTCCCCTGGTTCCAGTCCTTGCTGGGACCTGGGATTCAAAATCAGATGGGACCATCTGGGGAATCGGTGGGTCTGATGTGAGAGTCAGTGAGCCTGGACTTCCAATAAGCATCAGAGGAAGCTGACACTGGTGAGGAGACACCTTTGTGACAGAAGTGGAAAAGGGCTGAGGGTGTCTGAACTCTGCGTGTGGTTCCAAGTGGCTGTGGATAAAACGAGGAATAGAGTCAGGTGGGGAGGCCTTCAGAGCATGCCTGGGGGTTGCCCCTGGTAGTCAGGGCCATCAGAGGCCTGGACAGGACGGGGTTTTGATCACATTTGCCAAGGACCCTGTGGATGCCTTGTACACACTGGCACATGGTGAGGCCAGGGAGAAACATGCTGTGTGTGTGTGTGTGGGGGGCGGGTGGCCGTGAGGGGTTGGGGTTGTAAAGGGAGGTGTGGTACAAGGAATGATGTGCAAGCTGGGAGGGAGTGTAAACTGATGGCCCAGGCCCCCGCACTGGGGGCTGAAGGGAGAACGGTGACCCACATTTACTTGTTTGGGAAGCACAGTCTGGAAGACCCCAGGTGAACTGTCTGGCAGGAGAAGGGTGAGGGCTTGCAGGCCAGGCCTAGAGTGTACCTGACATCTGTGTGTCCACCCACCTGTTGTTGCTGAGGGCTGAACAGTGGTTAATGGGACCACAAAGAGAGACTGGGCATCAGCATCAGTGGCACCAGGGCCTGGTGTCTCCTCCAAGGTGGGAGCTAGGAAGGAGGGTGTATGTTTGATGCCTAGAGTCCTGGGAAAGAAGATTGTACATAAACTCAACTGTCTTCATCTTGGCAGGGCCGTGTGACCTTTGAGGATGTGGCTGTCTACTTCTCCTGGGAGGAGTGGGGGCTCCTTGAGGAAGCCCAGAGACTTCTGTACCGCAGTGTGATGCTGGAAAACTTTGCACTGATGGCCTCTCTGGGTAAGGGCTTCACAACCCACTCCAGCATACTGGGCTGGGCTCTGCTCTTCCCCTTTTTCCTAGGGGCAGGTCTATCCTTCCTGGCGCATTGCACCCTTCCCTGTGTTCTGGAGTGGGTGTAGTGCAGGCACCCGGCCTGTGCCTTGGCTGTGTGCTCTACCCCTACTCTCCCCAAGCTACCGCAATACTTGCTGCCCCAAAGCCTTATGGGAAAGGTTTGGAAATGAGGAGTCTTGCAGTTAACTAAAGTATCACACTGTTGGCCTCTCCCTGGCCTGGTGACACTGTGAAGATCCATGGCAGTTCTGTGCCCCCAGATTCTGCCCTCTTCCTCTGACTGTGGCAAGAATTGAGGCACCGACATGGCCACTGCTTGACTGGGTTGTTCCTGCAAGACCCTTCTCTAAGGTTCTTTTTGAAATATTTAGTTTGTTTTCCTGTCATGGGGTAGGTAGCTTTGACTGACCATCTTGTCTCTTTCTTAGGACTTGCGTCTTCCAGGTCCCATGAAATTACCCAGCTGGAGAGGTGGGGAGAGCCCTTTCTGTCTGCCTGTGGAGTCATGACTATGGCCGTGCAGAAAGGTACTTGGAGGGAGGAGTTGGAGAACTGTGAACCGAGGGAGAGGTTCAAATTGTACCAGAGTCTTTCCAGTGGGCCCTGATGTTTTGGTGCCAAGGCAAGGGGCCATGGCTGATTTCTAGCTTTTCTTTGCCAGTTGCCCACTTTTGTCTCCTCTGATTTCTGACTCCCCACCTCTCTCTCCTCCATATCTCACCTGGCCCTTTACACTCCTTCCTCTGTAGTACTCTACAACAGTGGCCTTGTTTTGTATTGTTTTATGAGGTGAGTCAGGGGCAGCCACAAACTTAGAAAAAAATAAAGTTTGTTGTGCTCAACAGGTCTACAGAGACAATTACTGCATGCTGGGGGGCGGGGGGGGGGAAGCAGAGAGTGAGCTAGGACTGTGGGCAAGTGCCTCTACTGGGAGTTGGGAGGAATACATGGAAAGAGGCACCAGGGGATGTCACTAGAACATTTGAATGTCCCTAGGTCACAGTCATGGGAGGGCAAGAAGGGGAACTTGTGGCAGGGGCCGGCCTTTGTCACATCCCGCATGACATGAGCAGTGGGAGAACAAGAGGGGGCGGCGAAGGGTTAATAAATAAAAGAAACAGCAGTCAAGAGTTAAATGAGCCAGGGGCCAAGGGTCTCCAGCCTCATGGACTAAGAGCCCCAAATCGGGCGATGTATCGCTTTTATTTCTCCACCTACCCGGAAGTAGCATTGTTCTCTCCACAGTCTGTGAGTCTCATTCCTNCAACTGAGCCACTTGGCCAGCCCTCTTTCTTCTTTTTTTAATAAACAAAACATTGATGGCTTTCAGGAATGGAGCTGTAGACTTCACCCAGAAGGAATAGCAGCTGTTGAGCTTTTTCTCACATCAGGTATTGTTTTATCACGTTGTGTTTGACACGGGGTGTCCCTTCAGTAGGGGAAATTTGGTAACGGATAACGGCTCAGTCCAAGGAAACCGCTTTATTGTTACTCTCAAGATGGTCTTCAAGTCGTTCAAGAAAAGGGAAGACTGAAGCCCTAGGTGCGAAAAGAAATTGAAATCCAGGTCCGTCTACATTAAGGATAGTCTCTGGATGAGAGTCTGGCGGAGCTCCGGATCCAGATTTCTGCTTCACCGCCACCTCTGAAGCTCTATCACACTTCCTCTATGTTTGGCTCTGTGGGAACTACGTTACCCAGAAGGCACTGCGCCCTGAGGCGCCGGTGCTCGTTCAAGAAAACGGTCGTTTTTCGTGCGTGAGGCACGCTCTGGGCAGGACTTTCGGCGTTGCCTTAGGGGAGGTGACATTCGGGTTTCTGGGGTCGGTTCTTCTAATCCGAAACTCCTGAAAGCTGTTTTTGGGCTGGGGTGACGAGAAGGGACGGCGAGAGAAGAGGCAGGCTTTGTCCTCGCTGCACAGAGGCGGTTCTGAGGCCCGGCAGCAGCGCCCGGGTGACTCCGATTCTGGGTCGGAGATAGGGATGCCCGGGGCGTGACCTGGCCCTCCGCTCCTGGCCCCGCTGTGTCCACAGAGGCCGATGTTGGCGGCGGCACTGAGGGGCCCCGTTCAGGTGAGTGCGTGTCCCCAGGACCTCACCCCACCTGAACCCTAAGGAAGTCAGTGCAGTAGACTAATAGAGAGTTCTGGTGGGGACTGGACCATCCTGGCCGCAGTAGAGCGGGAAGGAATGGTCAGATCTAGGATGCATTTTAAAAACTGAGCAGACAGGTAATGAAGGACCATCCCTTTTTTGTTTGTTTCCTGAATATGTGGAAGGATGGAGATGAAGTTAGCGCAGGGAGCAGGTTTCAGGGAAAAGATTAGGAGTTGGATTTTGGACATGGGTAACCCTGAGATGTCCCAGAGTGGAGGTATCACATGGGTAGCTTTCTCACTCACATCTGGATTTCTGGGGAGGGCTGGAGATATCCAAGGGATATCATCCAAGGGATGGATGGTGGGTGGTGGCCTGGACCAGTGCAAGACCTGGGGTCTTATTTAGGAGGGGGAATCTTAAAGTTCTTATTTCAGATGGGCCTGGAGTGTGGAGCTGCTCCACAGGGGTGAATTCCTGTGGTCCAAAATGGTTCTGCATGGTGTGTGTAGGAGTAGAGGTTTGTAGGGCATAAGGACCCAGGACTGGGATGGAATCAGAGATGTTAAGCGGTATAGATGTGCCACTCCAGGCTCAGCAGGCACTCATGTCCACTCTTTGTAGAGAAAAGGCAAGGTCAGCCAGGCTAGTGGAGCAGCCTTTTTGGGGCCTAATTTCCCTCAGCCTTCAGGGAAGGAGGGATGACCAAGTGCTCCAATGGAAAGGCCCCAACAGGAATGCCTCAGGAGAGTGCACAGCAGACAGCCAGGTTGCCAACAGGACTAGTATCTACTCAGTTTCCTCAGGCCCAGGCCCTCACTTCATTAACTTGTGAGTTTATGAAATAAGTATTTATTTAAAAACTAGTTGATAAAATACATATGTGTACATATATATGCATATATATGTACACATATGTGTATATTCATGTATACACATATATACTTATACATAGGTAGTTAAAGTAATGTGGATTTAATAAGTTAAAGTGATGAAGCACTTTGTAATTGGCTGAAATCTTAATATACTGCTAAGCGTTTGATTCAAGTCAGATGGTTGGGTTTTTTTTTAAGATTTTATTGGGGAATTGGGGGAGGGGAACAGTGTTGGGGACTTGGGAAAGGGGAACAGCCAAGTTGCTGTCCTTCAATCCTAGTTGTGGAGGGCGCAGCAAGCTCAGCTTCAAGTCCAGTCGTGCCGCTCAGCTCAAGGTGCTGTGTTCAATTAGTTGCAGGTGGGCATAGCCACCATCCTATGCAGGAATCAAACTGGCAGCCTTGTTGTTAAGAGCACGCACTCTATCTGTTGAGCCATCTGGGCGGTTGCTCAGTTCAAGGTGCCAAATTCAGTCTTTAGTTGTGGGCGGGCGTAGCCCACCATCTTGAACAGGCAACCTTGTTAGGAACACGTGCTCTCACCAGCTGAATCATCCTGCCTGTTGGCAGCTCAGTGGCAGTTCAGCTCAGGCGCAGCTCACTGGCCCATGTGGGAATCGAACTGGAGACCCTGTTGCTCAGAGCTCGCACTCTTGAGCAAGCTCTTAATCAACTGAGCCACTTGGC
>NW_017732518.1:218154-223338 GCF_001890085.2 Hipposideros armiger | reverse complement strand
CATCAGCCCCGAGATTTCTCCTGATGGCCTCCACCCGACCGTGCCTGTCTTAGGTTGTTCCTCCCACGAGGAATCTTACCCGTCATTGACTAACCGGCCATCCTTTGGAGCCAAACAGGGAGACGCAAGGTGTATGAGCAGTGTCCTCAAAAGGGTCAGTTTAGGGTTAAGCATGGGGGGACAGATGGCTGAACAGCTGTGTGGCAACAGGCCTTAACTCTTCAGTCACCAGGGTGGGGTGCTCACAGCCTGTCTGGTGATATTGAGGCAGCAGGAAAGTTGAAGCTTTAAAACTGACAATTACCATCGACTCTGGTGTCACAACCTCATTAACAACACTAAGTGGGATGGATAACACTTGCCTCTTGGGTTGTGCTGATGTTAAATGTGACCAGAATAGTGTGGTCTAGCCACGGAAGGCAAGGTTTGATAAAGGTGACAACTAAGAGGAGACCTACTAGGTATATGACGAGGGTGTGAAACCTAGGCTGCCACTGCACTTAACAGGGAAGCCAAGAGTACAGGTCAGGCACCTCTGGGTTTAAGGGAATCTGGTGGAAGGTTTTGGTTATGTTATGAAAGATTTTTCACCTCATGGCCTAATCCTAGTAACTTGGCCTGTACCTGTCCAGAGTTATTAACGTACATGCAACAGAAGGTACCCTAAATGTCACAGATACCCCCTTTCCTGGCTAGTAAACGGTCATGAGCCTATCTGTTATCCATGACCATTGGGGCTTAGAGACTTGTGGGCTTTTTGCATAAGGACAGTGTTTCATGCTGCCTTTGTATGTCATCTGAGAGGACCTCCAGAAGGTGGCTCATTGATCTTGACAAAGACTATTGTACTAGTGCCAATGCAGGCATCTCCTGCAGTATGGCAAGTCCTATTAAGATGGGAATAAACATTGTCTGTTTCACCCAGTGTCCTTAGGCTGATGGAAAAGCAGAGATACCCGGTGGATAAAGAACTGTGGGGACCCCCAGCGTAACCACAACACACTGGGGTACAGTTTCATTGGGAGTCAGCAGGTTAAAGTATATAGGGTGCTGTGCCCATGAATTTGGGCCACAATAAAATCCAAAGGTGTCATTGGGTAAAGCATCATGTGCCCATGAAGTTGTTAGCATGAGGAGGTGAAGGTCCTGGGTACAAGCGGTAAGCCTGTCGGGTAACTTGATTCTAACGGGCAGCTGTCCCGGGTGTAAGTGGACATGGATCCTGACTGGGTCCTGGCAGTACCAGTTGTGGGCAGTGCTGGGCTGTTTAACTCATGGACAACTCGGAAAATGTATGTTGGGTCCCTTCAAAGGTAAAAGTGAACTGGGGCTGTGACTGATTAGTAATATACTGGTCACATCCACCATGTTAAAATAGTCACTGAGTGCCCTTTGGAGATCTTCATTTAATTCGAATATGTTAGATATCAGAGCCTTGATGGGAACTTGAGCTTGAGGTTTCGATAATCAGTAAAGTGGCATTGTTGGTGGAAGCCTTTAAATACGGACCAGATAGGCCTACTGAAAGGAGAACTAGTGGGATAACTGCCCCTTCTCTCAGCCAGCAGGCCAAAAGTACACTGCTTCAGGCAGTACTGACGTGTGTTTACTGCCTTCACCAGTGGGGCTGCTCCACAGGTTCTCTCTGTGGCTCTGACTAGCTCGGCCAGGGACTTTAGCTTGTTTCAGCGGTGAGCGTGACATGCTGTTTAATAATAAGTGATGGGCAGCTGTTTAATAAAGATTGTTGAACTGTCCCTGTAGTTTAAAAGGGGTGCCTCCTTGAAATTTGAATGGGTTGCCTAGAATGATGGTAACGTGGGCTCTTGTGTCCAGTAAAGCTAGGAAATGTATAGTTTTAGAGCTCTGATGAACCACCAGAGTTGTTTATAGGTGGTTGTTCCTTGGTGGTATGACCAGGGGCTGGCTGAATCCCCATTGGAGAGGCCTTGGTGGTTGCCAATTTCAGAGCTGGGGGCACCCTTGGGTGGACTCAGAGAAGTAGTTCCCTGAGCTGCCAGACCTGTGGGTAATGGGTGAGGCTCTTTAAATATCTCCTTTAGTTATTGTAATTTGGGGGTAGCTTGCCTAGTAATTCATTCATGAGACACCCACCTGGAGGCAGTAGGGCATCAGCAAGTCCAGAAAGAAGGAGCAGGCTGAACGGCAGAGGTGGGCAATGCTAGAAGGCGGGTGTACAAGTCAGACTTTGTGAGTCAGGTGGGTGGAGCTGTCATGGCAGGTGAGAAGATCAGTTCCATCCACTACCTCAGGTTTGGTGTAGACATACGCCTACCCTGTATCAGGAGGAGTGCCTGCAAGAACAACTGTTGGACTCTGTGACAAAGGGGGCCTCCTCTGGATTAGAAATGTGTTCAGGGTTTTACTTGTCTGAATGTTCAACGAACTGACAGATCTGCTGAACCACTGCAATTTTTGTGGAGGAGTATGTGAGCTTCTGTGATACTTTTCCATTGGCCACCTCCAGGCCATGAAGGTCAAGTCAGTATCAGCAGGGCTTCTGAATCCTGAGTGGTAGAGTATTCAGGTTCCTCATCTGAGGCTTTTATGATCTTATCAAAAGTTCTCATCTCTGTCATGCCTGCCCTGGTATTTGGGACATCCTCTCATCCCTGGGCTGCCTTGTGTTCTTGCTGCTCATGAGGCCCCCACTGATCTGGGAGCTTGTCAGGTCCAGCTGCACAGCAGGCCCTTTGTCACAGTGACCTCAGGCCCCTCATTCTGCCAGTAGTCCCATGGACTCAGGACTGGCTGTGACAGAAACACTGTTATGAGGGGGCTGCCCCCTCCCACCAAAGTTGACATGCACTTCATCAGCATTTCTCTGCTTTCAGGTTGCTGGTGTGGAGCAGAGGCTGAGGAGGCGACTTCCGAGCAGGGTGTCAATGTAGAAGGAGAGCTCAGAGCAAACCTGCACCAACACCCGAAGCTGCACTGTGGAGAGAAACCCTTAAGAAGAGAAGAGGAGGGGCAGAGTGAGAAGGAATCCCTGACTAGCTCTGGCCTTAACCATCAGGAGACTCACAGCAGAAGGGAGCCACATAGGAACACCGAAATTGGGGAGGCCTTTTGTCCTGGAAAAAGGCGTTACAAGTGCAGTGAATGTGGAAAAGCTTTTGGTCAGAAATACTTACTTGTTCAGCACCAGAGACTACACACTGGAGAAAAGCCTTACGAATGCAGCGAATGCAGGAAATTATTTAGCCATAAGTCCAACCTTTTTATACACCAAATAGTTCACACTGGTGAAAGGCCTTATGGGTGCAGTGAATGTGGAAAATCCTTTAGCCGCAATGCCGACCTCATTCAACACCAGAGAGTTCACACTGGAGAAAAGCCTTTTACATGCAGTGAATGTGGGAAAGCCTTCAGACATAATTCCACACTTGTTCAGCACCACAGAATCCACACTGGAGTAAGGCCTTATGAGTGCAGCGAGTGTGGGAAATTCTTTAGCTTCAACTCAAGCCTCATGAAACACCAGAGAGTTCACACTGGAGAGAGACCTTATAAGTGCAGTGTATGTGGGAAATTCTATAGCCACAAGTCAAGCCTTATCAATCATTGGAGAGTTCACACTGGAGAAAAGCCTTATGAGTGCAGGGAATGTGGGAAATTTTTTAGCCAAAGCTCTAGCCTCATGCAACACCACAAAGTTCACACTGGAGAAAAGCCTTTTAAGTGCAATGAATGTGGAAGATTCTTTAGCGAGAATTCCAGCCTCGTTAAACATCAGAGGGTTCACACTGGAGCAAGACCTTATGAGTGCAGGGAATGTGGGAAATTTTTTCGCCACAGCTCCAGCCTTGTTAAACATCGGAGGATTCACACTGGAGAGATGCCTTATGAGTGCAGTGATTGTGGGAAATCGTTTAGCCAGCGTTTCAACCTCATGCAACACCAGAAAGTTCACAGAGAAGTCTTGAATGCAGCTAATGTGGAAAAGCCTTTACCCAAAGATCTGCTCTGATTCAGCAACAGAAACTTCACAACCCAGATAGGCCTTATGAATGCAGTGAATGTGAAGAGAGGCATCAGACAAAGGCTTAATTAACCTTGTTTGGCGCCAGAAAGTTCAGACTGAAGAACGGCCTTAGACGTGCAGGGCTTGTGCTATCTCCTCGTCAAACTAACCTAACAGAGAAGCTCTGAGAATAGCTCTTATCAGGGAGCCAGAAATTGAAAATCAGTCATCCAGATATACCCCCTGGGGGCAGGATGAGAATTTCTGGCATCCTAACCCTCCTGAGAAGATAGCCCTCTGCCTGGGAGCTCCAAGGGGAGAGAGCTCTGTGTTCTTGGCTGTATCAGTTTGGAGTGGAGTTTTCATCTCTCTGAGTTTGGAAGAGGGGGAGAGGGAGTGGTCTTGGTTCAGATGCGACTGGCACTTGCTGTTCTTACTGAATATTAGATTTTTCTTAAACAGATGTTTCTTCATTTGCTATATATCCTTAGGAACATTTCCAGAGACTTTAAATTGTGTTTTAATAATTTCCACCATTTTTAATGGGAAGCAGGCCCACAAAGCTTCTCACACTGTCATGCTGGAAGTTGATCCAAATATTTTACTTTTTAAGAACTTGCCAAATTGTATTCTAAATGGGTATGCCATGTCACGTTTCCTCCTGGAGTATACTGGAATGTCTAGTTTTTTCACATCCTGCTGACCTTTGTATATAAGATAGGCCATTCATTTTAGCTGTTCTAATAGGTGTGTAGTAGTGTTCCTTTGTTTTAATTTGCATTTCTCTAATGACTCACTGTTGACCATTTTCCCTTATGTTTATCTGCCATCGTATATCTTCTTCAGTGAATTATCTGTTCATATCTTTTGCCTACTATTAAAATAATTGTTTTGCACTTTAATGTACTCTGGATACAAGTTCCTCATTTGATATACGCTTGACCAATATTCTCTCTCAGTCTATGGCTTTGGTTTTCATTTTTTAGGAGTATCTTTCCTAGAGCAGAATTTCTTAATTTTCATGAAGTCCAATTTATCCATTTGTTTTATTTATTTATTTTTATTATTTTTTAAAGATTTTATTGGGGAATTGGGGGAGGGGAACAGCGTTGGGGAATCAAGGAAGGGGAACAGACAGGTAGACAAATTGCTGTTTTGTTTTTCAGTCTAGTTGTGGAGGACGTGGCTTCACTGGCCCA
>NW_017732518.1:210643-213594 GCF_001890085.2 Hipposideros armiger | reverse complement strand
AAAAAGAAGTGAGGCAAAGAAATGCACAAAATAAAAGAGCATATTTAAACAGATATATCAACTATCAACTAATAAGTACAGAGTAAACTAAATTAACAGTCAGTACTTTTTGATCGCTCAAAACTCCCTTCACAAGGGATTTAATTTTCATGAATAAATTTCAAGCACATGTTCTGAGTTTCTATTCGAAGCACAACTAACATTCCATGGTATCCTCAGCCATCCCGCCTCCACTGTGGGAAACAAACCAGGGGGAAGAGAAGAATGTGCTGGCTTTGGCTGGTGGGGAACCAAGACCTTATGCTGAAGACCACCAAAACCCATGACCAAGCTTCCTAAGGTCTAAAATCAGCTGTGATGTCATCGGGACCTGCAGTATATTTTTATCAGCAAATTGCATCAGTGCATCTCCTGGTGAGGAAGGAATGGCTCAAAGGGATAACATGAGTGACAATAACTTTAACAATGGCTGACATTTAAGCATATACACCTACCCAACACCCTGACAGGCACTTGGTAACACTGTCCTTTATCCTGAACAACAACTTGGTGGGAGTCAGTCAACACTCTTGTTTCATCCATAATGAAGCAGAGGCTTCCAAAGGTTATTAGTTTGCACAGTTTACAGGGGTCTGAGAACCCAAAGTTGTCCTGAGTTATAGCTAAGTAGTACAGCTGAGAATGGTGTCTGCAGTGATGCAGGTGTCATCACTGCCCTACACGGCCTCCTGCCCAGAGCCATCTAATCTGGGCAGGGCCAGGGCTCCTTCTGGGCCAGAGAAATAAGGCTATGGAAAAAACTCAACTGCCCATGTAACCATCATGGGAACAAGAAGGAGTCCTACCTTTTCCACAGCCAAGAAAGGGAGGCCTCAGTTTTGCTCAGTCAACATACTTGCTAGGTGCTGGTCGAGGAATTGGAACCCAAAAGTAAGCCATGTGTCACATTCCCATGGATGCACAGAGCTTGGTTTTGAGGACTGAGGAGGGAAGAGTCATTCCCTGGGGCTCACCCCATCATTGCAATTAGGTACATGTCTTGTTGGCTCTGCTTTCTCACATGTCCTAGGTCATGCTGTCCCCACCATGTCCAATGTCTCCTCCAGACACACTGGCCTTCAGCTGTTTCAACAACAGGCCTGGCTACTGCCTGCCTCAGGGTCTCAGCACATACTATTCCCTTTGTCAGGAATGCTCTTTTGCATTTCTGAATATAGCTGAGGGACCCTCCATCCCTCATGGGTCTGTACGATTCACCTGTTGTCTGCTCCTCCTCCCGTGCTTTACATTTTAATATACATCTTCCCACTTTTACAGACAAGAGAAGCCTGTGGGGGAAAAAANTGCCGCCAACACACAAGCATAGTCTTCTGGATAATATAGTTCCTGTCCTCCATCCCACCAGGGTAGGATGGACCCTTCTCAATTCCCACAATGGCCAAACAGTGCCTCACCTCTTAGGGTCACTGGAAAATAATACTTCTCCATTCCAAATGTGACTTAGCCCAGACTTCTGTGGCCACGTTGGGCAAATCCCCATCCTGAGAGATCTCTAACAGGAGGCCTCTGTCTGTGCAGCCTTAGGCAAGCCTCTTCAACCCCTCAGACCCTCAGGAAAAATATATAATTTTTAAAAATTATAAGTCCTGGGGATGTAATGTACAGCGTGGTAACCATGGTTAACAATATTAGTTTCTTTGTTGCTTTTTTGTTTTATATTCCACCTATGTGTGAAATCATAGGGTAAACGTGTAACAAATGAAGTAACGAAACAAAGCAAAAACAATATAGTAGATACAACAGAATGGTGGTTTCCAGAGGAGAAGTGGGTGGGGGGAGGGTGAATTGAGTAAAGGGTGTCAAATATATGGTAACCAAAGAAAACCAGCTTTGTGGTAAGCATACAATAGAGTATACAGATATAGTATTATAAAGCTATACATCTGAAATTTGTTATTAACCACTGTTACCTCAGTAAATAAACATTTTAAAAAGTATTAAAAAATAAAAAGATTTAAAAATAGGTAACAAAAAGCTATTACCTTGCTTGCAGTGTCTCTGTGTACTAATATTAAATGGTGTTCTAATCCAGTGGTTCCCAAACCAGTAGCATCAGCACCCCTGGGAATTTGTTAAAAATGAATTTACAAGAACCCCACCCTACCATCAGTCCATGGGCAAACCTGCAGTTCTCAAGAGAGTACTAAATCCAGGGGAAGTGTGAAAGCTGAAATCACTGAGGCCTAAGGAGTTATCCCTATGGAGGACCACAAATAAAAAAACATAATGAAGACAATTTCACAATCACTTCTTCCTATATTTCATTGCCCAAAACGCATTTACATGGCCCAGTAATGAAAGCTGGTGTTCACAAAGAAAAAACTGGATTGGAGAGCTTCTACTCAGTTTCTTATACAATCCATCAGCTGCTCCTTTTATATTCCTCTTACACATTCAGTGTTACTACCTTTTAAGTAATAACCCAAAACCCCATGCCTCCATCTTAGTATTTCTGTTCCTAACCTAAGATCATAAGGGTATAAAACAAAGTAAGTTACTTGTTGCCACTCCCAATATAATTATGGCTCTGGAACACAGTGGAAGGACCTATTCAAGGATCTGATGAAGAAGAAACCTGCCAACCTAGATTTCTATATACGACAAAACTGTCTTTCAAGAAAGATTATGAAATAAGACTATTTCAAGCCAAAAAAGAAAAATTTAATGGAATAGTAACACATAAAATGAAATTCTAAGGTTATATTTAAGGACTTTGAAAAGTGAACCCAGATGCAGTATTTGTAATGATAGAAAGAATGGGGACCCAAAAGGGGAATTCATATGTGGATTGCTACAACTGCTCATTATTTGCATTAAGCACAATTAACATTTCCTTGTGGAGTTAGAATGATGAAATTAACATACATAGTCTCAACACATGTATTGAGATA
>NW_017732518.1:202774-204453 GCF_001890085.2 Hipposideros armiger | reverse complement strand
TGCTGTGCCCTCCATAGCTAAGATTGAAGGACAACAACTTAGCTGTTCCCCTTCTCCAACTCCTCAACACTGTTCCCTTCCCCCAAGTCCTCCAATAAAATCTTCCAAAAAAAAAAGTGAGAGTGCACTGTCACCAAAGGAGACAGCACACAAAGGTGCAGAAGTCTGGAGAATCCTGTATACCCAGGGAACTGCAAGGATGAGAGGATGCTAGCGATACAGACAGATACAGACAGGGAGCTCTTTGCAGGGTTTGGATGCATGATCATGAGGACAGTCATGACCATGCCCAGAATAGGGCCTTACTGAGGATGAGTAGGTCTAGGGGAGGCATATTAAGTCCACTGTGCATGAGGAACAGCTAAGTGACTAAAAAGCAGACGAGATCTAGTTAGAGAAATTTGAAGGATTTACTTCAGCATACTAAAAAGAATCTATACAAATGGAGAAAGTAATAATACACTTGTCAATTTTCCTCAAATCTATCCATAAGTTCATTACCACTCCAGATAACAGGATTTTCTATGAAACTTGACAAGTTGATTCCAAAATTTACATGGAAGAGTAAGGGTAAAAGGATATCACTGAAAAAAGAAGACTAAGGAGAGGGGACTTGCCCTCTCAGGTAGTAGGGTTATGATGAATTTAAGGACATCAAGACTGTGGTATTGGAACCACAGTAGATGGTTCCAACATAAGAAAAACTGGCAATAGAAAATAACAGTGCTGAGAGATGGATTCATGGATGTATCAAGCTTTCATACATGGCAGAGGTGGCATAGCAGATCTGTGGGAAAAGAAGGGACAATACAACACATGGAGCTAAAAACTGGTTTTCCACAGGGGAAAAGTTATCACATTTTTACCTCACACCATACACAAAGTTAATTCCAGATTCATTACAACTTAAATGGCAGATGTCAAATTTTCAAACATTATAGTAAGCAATAAGAAATGAGTGTCTTTTTTACCTTGGTGTAGGGAAAGATTTTCTAGCAAGACACGAAAGGCAGTAATCATAAAACAAAGGATAAACTCACCTGACTAAACAAAATATGAATTTCTGTTAATCAAAAGATACTTTATATAAAAAGACAAGCTAAATTCTAGCAGAATATAATGAGAGCACATAAAATGGGTATAAGATCAGCATCAGGAATATACAAAAAAATCTTGACAAATCGAAAAAACAACCATCTTAATAGAAAAATGGGCAAGAAAATGATGAACTGCCATTTCAAAAAGAAGACACACATGTGGCCAGTACACAAACGAAGAGTTGTTAAACTTTCTTAGTCATGAGGGGCAGTAAAACAAAACTACAGTGAGCTACTCGTATATATTCATTTGACTGACAAAAGTTAAGAAGCCTGGAAATATCAAAGGGAGAGGATATAAATCAATGGAATCTCTCTGACATTGCTGGTGGAAGTGAAAATTATTATAACCACTTCAGAAAACAACTGTTCCAAGTCCCTACTTATCCAGAATTCCACTTTTAGGAACATTATCAGGAGAAACTCCTGCACATATACATGAGGACACACGTGTAAGAATTTTCATGGTAGCACTTTCTGTAAGAATGAAAAACTAGAAAAAGCAAACATGCAAGAGAATAAATGCTTTGTGGTATATTCATACAAGAGTCTATTTTACAGCCTAAGAACACATGTGAACTA
>NW_017732518.1:181046-201566 GCF_001890085.2 Hipposideros armiger | reverse complement strand
CTCAGTTGGTTAAGAGCATGAGGTCTGAGCAACGGTTTGATTCCCACATGGGCCAGTGAGTTGTGCCCGAGATGAGCTGCCACCGAGCTGCCAATGCAGGATGGCTCAGCTAGTGAGAGCACGTGCTCCTAACAACAAGGTTGCCAGTTTGACTCCCGCATGGGATGGTGGGCTACGCCCACCTGCAACTAAGATTGAACATGGCACCTTGAGATGAGCTGCCCTGAGCCGCCAACAGGCGTGTGGATGGTGCAGTGGTTAGAGCACTCGCTCTTGGCAACAAGGCTTCTGGTTTGACTTCCACATGGGATGGTGGACTATGCCCACCCGCAACTAAGATTGAACACAGCACCTTGAGCTGAGCAACTGCGAGCTGCCAACAGGCGGCAGGATGGCGACTGGACTAGGAGCTGAGCTAGCTGCGCTCTCCACAACTAAAATTGAAGGACAACAACTTGGCTGTTCCCCTTCTTCAACTCCCTAACACTGTTCCCCTTTCCCAATTTCCCCATAAAATCTTAAAAAAAAATAAAAGGGGGGAGGAAATCCCAGATGTCCATCAACAAAAGAATGGATAAATTATATTACTACAATGAGATATTACACAATAGGAAAATACCAAACTCCAACCATTTGCAACCACATCAATAAATCTCACAGACACCCTATGATTAATATGAGATGGGCAGAAAATACCATTAGGTTCCTTCCATTCCAGAACATCCTTTCAAGAACAGTGAAAAGTCGCTGACGGTGTTTGAGTATCATTGTATCTTCAGATGGTACTGACTGGGTAGGCTTACGATGAGCATTCTAAGGTGTGTAACCACCTGAATGGTGGTTACTCAGATTTATTCATGTGTACAAATTCATCAAGCTCAACTCTTCAGATTCACACATATTAATGTGTGTAAATAACACTTCAGTTAAAAAAATAGAAAAAAAATAAATGAAGAGTAAAGGGGATATATGGAAACCAATGGAGACATTTCTTCCTAAAATAAAACATCTCCGAAAAGTTGGTTGTCCAGTTAGTCACACCAATTTAAGAGTGAAGGAAGGAAAAGAAAGAAGAGAAAAGTTCCCAAGAAGGCAGGAGAAGGTGTGACCTGGACCCTGGTAAAGGAACTGGCACAGCTGGGGTGAGAACTGCTCTGTGGAGGTGAGATGGGAGGCTGCAGACAACAGTCAGATGCACGAGTCTGACAGGGCTGAGGAGCAAGGAAGAGAAGCAAGCCATCTTTATTTCCAACATGAATTCGGTTGCCAACTGAGACCTCTGTGTCTGGGGAAGTGGTGAATGTTTGGAATAAGGTGAGCAGCTGGGAGAGCAGGTGCAGGAGACAGAGCTGGATGGAGGCCCAAGGCAGATGTGGAGACAAGAGGGTGTGACAGCATCATGCAGATAACGACACGAGGAGAGAGCTGGACCAGGGTGCTGGAGGTGGGGCTCATGGAGGAGACAGCGGGGACAGACTCAGGAGATGTGGGCGATGTAGAATGGGCAGGACTGGGGATGGCTGGATGAGGGCTCTGTGGAGACAGAGGACTTGTTCAAGGTTATTTCGGACCTCAACTTCCTGTATACCAAGGTCACTCACTAAAAATGGTGTCCCAACAAGAAGCTTCTGTAGAATCTCAGAGACAGCAGTCCTCTCCTGGTATGCAGGCTGCAGTGACCCCCACTGCCTGGCTCTTGGCCACCCACCTGGACAGATGCTTTTCGAGAGGCCTCTCTTCTCCATCCATAGCATATGTCCAGGCTCCAGCAGGTGGGTCAGTTCTGCTTTGGGAACGGGATGCCCTGTTCAAGAGATACAGGACACACACACACACATGCACACACACACACACACACACACACACACACAAAAAGAGATACAGGACAAAGGTGCTCTGTAAAGACAAAAAAAAACTCTTTATAGGTGTGGTGTTCAGGAAAGGGGAGATTTCAAAATGATGGTGCTCCATGAATGCAAAGAAAATGCTGACCTATGACCTGCGAAGCAAGGCCCAAACACCATCGTTGGTCGGAAAGGCTGCAGAGGGCGGTGCAGCCCTGTGTACGCCACCCTCCGTCCTACAGACCCCAACACTGTTCAGATGAGCATTCCTGTCACACACAGCTGTGGGACCCTGGGAAGGTGATCCCCCAACCCCAGCTGTTTTCTAAAGAACCTAAGTCAGTGGGTCTTGCCATCCCTGTGTCTCACTACAGACCACTTTGAACCAGGTCTCTGAGGTGAGGTACCGAAGCTCCTTGGGTGATTCTGGTGTCCAGGGAGTGACAAAGGCCCTGGTCTCCATCAACCTGCAAATGGTACCCCCAGTCATCAGCAGTGTGAGGCAGACAGATGACTGAAGCCTGTTAGTCACTCAGAATTCAGAGCATTGATCCCTGCACCAGGGAGAGGGAGCAGAAAAACAGAGCATGGGGTTGGTCTCAGTAACTTACCACAGTCCGCAGGCAGCTGAGCTGGGAATGGATGCTAGGCTTCCTGGTTCCGCAGTCCTGCCTACTGAGTACTGCACCAGGAGAAAATGGCTCACAGGCCCTGGGTGGGGGCAGCAGTGAAGAGAAAGTGAGCCATTGAGGGGGTTTGGGGAGAATGTGAAGAAGGACTTAACTGTCGGGGACCAGTGGAGGGTGGGGGGGGCTGACTTGGTGATTCCCAAACTTGTGCATTGCAGGAACCCCAAGAAAAGTAGACATAGGGAAACTTACATAGTGATCTGGGTAAATGAGGACATTTACAAAACATCAACTTATCATCTGCTGTTAGCATCGTTTCACGAAAGAAAGGGCTTGTACCACCAAGGAAGGCAGAGGGTAGCATCTCACCATGAGGAACATTTTCTAAGTTAAGACTAAATGTTAGCATTTTACTTTTCTGAGAAACTCACTGCAACAGCCATGTTTTCCGTACACAGTGGGGCAGGGGAGCCTGCTGGGGGCTAGGGAGATGGATCCGGGGGAAGTCACACTAGCAGGTATATGAGTAAAACATGCATTGCGCTGGGTACTTAAGACCATGCACTTTACTGAAATAACAATATAAGGAATATAATCATATCACTGAATAATATATAAGTGAATTAAAATAATCGCAATGAAATTTTTTGCTCCAAAGCCTCATTTGTTGCCTTTGGGCAGGAGGTCCCCAGACAGGAGAGAACTGGGTTCGGAGTTGGCAGTTTGGGGAACACACTGAACCCCACAGGGACTTGGTGAAGATTCAATGGGTGGAGCAGGGTAGTGGCCTGGAGCAGGCCTGACAAAGCATCAGTGCTCAGGGGACATTAGCTGTGATGACTAATTGTTACTAATGGCTTCTCTTTAAAACCAAACCACTTTTTACTTTTCTTAAATAAATTTCTTCAAAAAGGGAATCTCATATCACTCCAGAAAATGGGAAAATGTTTTGGTCACCACAAATGGAAGATTACCATCAAAACACAACAACGACCTCAAAACCATGCCATGAAGTCCCGGCGAGCTCACGCCTGCTCAAGGCTGAGCTTCAGGCTGCTCCCTCTGCAAACAAGGGATGGTCAAACAGACACCAAGGGCCAAAGAAGACTTTTAATTGAGACTGTGTTGTTTATAAAGATGATGGTGGCACTGATGGCACATGCCCCTTGGGGGCCTTCCTGAATCTGTCCCTTCTTGGAGAAGCTACCCATCACCTATGAGCGAAGTGGACTGTGGGGTCACTTGAGCCAACCAGGCTGGGCCTTTCAGATCCCTCTCGTGGAATCTTTAAAAACTGGCCTAGGTGGAGCCTGTGCTGAGCACTGGGGTGAGCAGTCGAAGGACGTGTGGGCTTAAGTGATCACTTCCCTCCACAAAAGTACCCACACAGAGAAGCCATGATATAAACATGCAAAGAAAGTAGAGATAAGAAATCCAAGGGTGTCAGAGAGCGAAGACCGAGGTGCCCACTCCTACCAACCAAAAGCTGTTGTGAAAAGACAGTGCCATGCGCAAACCCACAGAGAGAAGCCAGGAGGAGACCCAGAGCCGGGCACAAACTTGCTTTCTCTCAACTCCTGAATGCAGCTCCTCATGGGGCTGGATATCTTTCTCCCAGGTCCTGCCTGACACCTCTATTTCCTTCCATGAGGGAGACTATGTTTCCTGCCC
Source organism: Hipposideros armiger (assembly GCF_001890085.2). Taxonomy (NCBI): domain Eukaryota; kingdom Metazoa; phylum Chordata; class Mammalia; order Chiroptera; family Hipposideridae; genus Hipposideros; species Hipposideros armiger. The sequence goes on along the minus strand of NW_017732518.1, from coordinate 197,422 downwards.
AGTGATCCCTGATGGAGACAAAGGAAGGGCAGGCAGGAGGAGGTGAGCCCAGAACATGGCAGCAGTAGTGCTGAGGAGGTGGGCAGCTACAGGAGCCTTCTCTCCCAGTCAGGCTTTGAAAGAGAGGATGGAACCATGGAGGCTGCAGGACCCCTGTATGGAGGTGAGGAGAGGACTTACCCAGTGATAGCAGGAGTCGGCAGGTCTGTGGCATCACCTTCCGGTACATGGTCCTCTGGGCCAGGTCCAGTAATTCCCACTCCTCCTGCGTGAAGGTCACAAACACGTCCTTGAAGGTCACTGGTATACCTGGAAAATTAAACACAGTAAGTACTATCATCCTCCTTGGGGTTGTTCAGTGGGATCAGAGCCAGTCACTCAGTCGCTGGTGAAGGTACAGAGACCCAGATCCGAATCACCAAGGCTCCTGAAGGCCAAGCTCTGTGCAGGGATCAAGGGGGCAGCTGACAGGGCTGAGAGAGAAGCTTTCCATGGTGGAAACAATAAAGATGACACAGACAGTGGCATTTCTGTGAGGATTGTGGGGCAGATGGCAAGTGCTCTGGGACGTCAGAGGAATGGGGTGTTGGGTGTTGGGGGAATGATCATGACAATAATCACAACAGTGAAAACAGCAGCAGCAGCCGCAGCTGAGCCTCCCTAGTGCTCGCCGTCTACCTGCCCCAGGCTGAGGGAATTAGATGTCCCAGCTCTGGGGCCAGACTCCCAGGAATTTAACCTCTTGAATCTGACACTTTTTTGCTGTGTGACCTCAGGGAGGCCACTTCAGTTGTCTGAGCCTTGATTTCCCCCATCAGTATAGTAACAATTCTCACTTCTGCAAATTGTTGTAAGAACTCAAGAGAAAACGTTCATATAGGAAACACTGCAGTCCCTGGCTTGTGACAGTGCTCTGTGTATTTTGTTACTTTTACTGATCCTTCTACAGCCATGGAACTAAACACCATCATCAGCTCTATGTCAACATCAGCGGGCTGAGGCTCAGGGAGCTCTAGTGAGTCCTCCAGAGTCCCCCATCTACACAGAAGGTGAGATGTGAACCCAGCTTACTTTGGTCTATGTCTATAGTAATGTTCACACTCCTCCATCACCAGAGTGAACCCACAGTGACCAGCATGTGAAGCACTTTTAACAACTGTTGCTGCTATGTCCATGTCAGCTACCCTTGAACATATTTCTGGGGACATGGGCAGAGGATCGGAGCCATCCTCACTCACCTCATGGGTCAGGCACCAAGAGGTGTGCTACTTGCCCCCGGAGTGGTAGGACCTGGACCAGCTCCCTGCACCTGCTCAGGTCCCCTGGCACTCACAGACTTCCCAGGAGACTCCACAATGAGCCGCCAGTCAGGTTTCCTTCCTGAGTCCTGACTGCATGTGTGTCTGAGGCTTGGATACCTTAAGGGCCAGGGAACCCAAGTGGGTGAGGACAAGGCAGCTGTGGCCATTAGAACACAGGCAGCAGCCTCTGACTGGCTATAATGTGTCCTGGGTGAGTGTGGGATGGCCACACACTGTCCCCTTCCCCAGACACGTCTCAGCAGGTGGGGGGGGGCTCTTGGCGACTACAAGGCCCTCTCGTGTCTCCTTAAACAGCTCTGTCCTCACTGCTTCTGTCCACCAGGTTCCTTCTGCTCAAGACGGCTCCCTAACCCTCTGTGTGCCAAGCTCACCTACAGGAGACGTCCATACCCACCTCACAAAGTTTACTTTAGGTGTCAACCTCAGGCCTTTCTGGCCCATTATGCTTGGGAACACAGGCTCTGGTTGCCAGACAATGTGTGAGTTTCAACTACTTAAAAGCTGTGTGACTTGGGCAGGTGACTTAAGTTTCTGAGCCTCACATTTCTCTTCTGTAAAGCAGGGATGAAAACAGAACCTAAATTTGAGGAGGTGGTGACTAAATAAGATGAAACCTAGTAATTGTCCCTCAGAGCAAATCAAGGTCACAGTGAAGGCCAGCCATTACGGTTGTTTTGTTATGATTATTTTTCCTTTTTGCTCCTCAAGCACCCAGGAAAATCTCAACCCAGCACTCTCCTCTGCCTCAAAACGCCAGCTCCTAAGCATGTGGGTGCAGGGGATGTTTTAGCCAGAGCTAGAAAGACCAGAAAATACCTCTAGGAAAGGGTGGCAGTTGAGCAGAGGCCTGAAGATGCACAGGGACAACATGCAGAATCCTGGAGACAGAGTCCAGGGAGGAAACTGCAAGGGCAAAGACTGGGAAGGGGGAAGGAGCTTGCAAGTGGAGGATGGCACAGCTGGAGGGCAGTGAGCCACAAAAGGAAGGACAGAAGGGGACACAGGACAATCAGAACAGCTGCAGCAGGCCATGCGAGGCTGTGCACTTCTTTAAGTGTGATGAACAAAGCCCACGCAGGGGAGCCTTATTCATTCTCCAACTAGCTACTGAGCCCTTACAGGTGTAGCCCTGTTCTAGGCCTGTGGACAGAGCAGCAAACCGATTCACACCCTTGGGTAGGAGACAGCCCCTCGGCCAGGAACTGAATAACTGAGCCAGACAATGCCAGATGGCCCTAAAGGTCCTGATGACAAGAAAACAGAGTGGGGAGATTAAAGAGGTTAGGGGAGCTTTAGAAGAGGAAACCAGGGAAAGTCTCTCTGAGGAGGGGCCACTGGAATGTGGCTGGAATGAAGGGAGGGGGTCACACGAACGACAGAATTCTTGCTGGTGACTGGGGCTATGACAAGTAAAGAGGGTCACATGCTAGAGGGGAACCTGGGGAAGGCTGTGTTTACATCCATGTGCACACCACGCTACTGCACACTGTCATCACTGAATCTTTAATGTGCATAATTTTCACATAAATGTAAATGTCTCAAACAGATAAATGAATTTACTATTATACGTTGCAAGCCAACCACGACACAAGCTTGAGCTGAGAGGGTGGCTGAGGGTAATATGGGGAACAGAGGGTTCCAAGTACTGTGTGGAGGTTGCAGGGAGCCCCCTCCCTGCTGTCTCTGATTCCTCTCACCCTCTACTTTCTTCTCTACTTTAAGGAAGCCTTTTAAGACCTGGATCAGATCATTTCCCTCCTCTCCCCAAACCCTCAATGGCTCCCACTGATAGGGTAGGTAGATAGATATGAGCAGTAAGAAAGACCTAGTCCCCCGTTAGAAAGCTCCTTGCTACTTGGGTCAAGACCCCTTGCAGCTGCCCTCACTTAGGGCACCGATGCCTTATTAGCCCAGCAAAATTCCAGGCTTACATGAGCCCCTAAATTGAAGAGATGTCTTCTTAGAAGCCAGAGAAAGAAGGAAGGCATCATGCTCATCAGGACACACTCCTGCTTATCAGGACCATTTTAGTGAGTGTCTCAAACAAATCCTAAAAAGAAAATTGACAAAAATTGCCCTGAGAACCAAAATAGATGACTGGGCACCTCAGCAGGAGAGAAAGAGATAAAGAAAAGGGAGACAGGGAGGCAATTCTACCCAAAGAAATAAAAGCCTTCATACAATGTAAGGAGAGGCCTTTTCCCCTCTTGGGGTTGGTCTGCTTCACATCTTAGAGTGTATCTGCCTTTATTAATAAATTTACTATCCTTTACCTACACAAAACTCTTGTCTCTCAACTGAATTCTTTCCCCGAGAAGACAGAGCCCAGGAATATTATCAATACCCGGTAACACCACCTACTTCAAAAGAGGTCTAGGTCCTGGAGGACCTGAATAGACATTTCTCCAAAAAGGGCATACAGATGGCCAATAGACATATTAAAAGATGTTCAATGTCACCAATCATCAGTGAAATGCAAATTAAAACCACCATGAGATATCATCTCACACTTATCAGAATGTCTATCACCAAAAAATCAACAAATAAGAGTTGGCGACGATGTGGAGAAAAGGGAACCCTCACACACTGTTGGTGGGATTGCAAATTGGTGCAGCCACTGTGGAAAACAGTGTGGAAGTTACTCAAAAAATTAAAAATAGGACTACCACATGACCCAGCAATTCTACTTCTGGGTATTTATCCAAAGAAATCCAAAACCACTAATTAAAAAAGATATATGCATCCCAATGCTCACTGAAGCATTATTTATAATAGCCAAGATATGGAAGCAATAGATAAAGAAGATGTGGTACATATATATGATGGAATAATACTCAGCCATAAAAAAGAATGAAACCTTGCCATTTGTGACAACATAGGTGGGCCTAGAGGGCATTATGCTAAGTGAAATAAATCAGACAGAGAAAGACAAATACTGTATGATTTCACTTATATGTGAAATCTAAAAAAGCAAAACAAATGAATAAACAAAACAAAATGGAAACAAACACATAGCTATAGAGAGCAAGATGATGGTTGCCAAATGGGAGGAGAGTCGGGGTGGGATTTAAAAAATGGTGGAGACAAAAAAAATAAATAAAATTTATTTAAAATACACACACACACACACACACACACACATGACACACTGGGACACTTTTTAGTTTCAGGCACTCTGTAAAAAAATTAATTAAAAAAAAAGAAGCCTAGTTCCTCGCCTGTCATTCCAGACCTGACTCCTGTCTAAGTGCTGTCAGTTCTCACCAGGCAAACTGAAGATATGCAAGTCCACCCAGCTCAGCCTTGCCTCCCATTATTCGTACCTATTGGGTTCATGCGCCTGGGAGACTTCTCCACACCTCATCAATTACCTGACAGAGTTGGGAACCCTTCCTTGTCAACTCTGGCCTGGACTCAGGACACTAGGCTGGGACTGACCAGCTTTCATGGACCCTAGACTCAAATGCATTGCTAGGGGAAGTGAAGAAACCCAGGACATTATGCTCTATATGGAAATGCTGGGCCCCCTCGATTGGGGGTCTAACAGACCTGTGGGGGCCATCCATTCACCTGTGCCAGGTCCATCGGAGCCTCTGAAGCCTCCATGGGACCGACCAAGGCCGTTGGAAGTGGAAGACCAGGGAGGGTCTCAAGGGCTCAGCTGACCCCTGCCCCTGACTTTTCAACCTCGTCCCCGCCTCGTGCAGAGGGAGGCGACACCCCTTCTTGAGCCTCCCTACTCACGTGACCTCGAGCCTCCAGGGATGTGACCTCGAGGACAGACCCAGGAGCTGCCAACAGGACCTCCACGAGGTCTACGCCAGAAATCTCGCCCAACGTGCGATCCCAGTCCGGCGCTGTCATTGGCCTGCCTCTTGCCGCTGAGCCTGCTGGGTAATATGGTTCTCACAGCTCCGCCTGCTGCCTCCAGGGGCGCCCGTCTAGAAATCTCCACAAAAGACCAGTGGCACCTGCGTGAGGGTTTCTGGGAAATGATGTCACCAGGCTCTGGGGGTGGGGCGAGGTTTCTTCAGTTCTTAAATGGCACCCAGCCTATTTCCAGAACGAGTCTTCTACAACTGAGAGAAATGCTTACACGTGTTATGTTATATGTGGCCAAAGGCTAAAACCCAAAGGGACACATTGGACCATGATGTCACTCAGATAGAAAGTAAGTCCACTCAAAGATTAGACCTACTAAATATTGTCTTGCTGCTCTTTAATTACAGGGGGACTGAAGCTTAAGAGTTAATTCTCTAGGGACAACGGAGAAAATACTCAGAGAGGAGTAGGTAGCAGAGATGACATCAGGTAGCGTTGAATCACGTGGTCGTCTCTTTTTTCCTGTTTGTATAGTCACTGATGGTATCCCTAGCCAACTCAGTGAGCATCACTGTCTTATCAATATAGTATTTCTTACTCTATATTCTAAAGCACATTCCATTTCTTTTAGTAGTGTGACACCTGATATCTATTGGAAAAGGGGAGGTATTTACTTTCTTGGCATAGAATTAACCGAAGGTCATTCGCAGGACTTGAAAGCATTCATGAGACTCTACAAGAGTAAGAAAAGATTTATTGAAAGTCAAAAAGAGAGTTCTGTTTGAAACTGGCAAAAGCAGTTTTGTCAGGGCAGTATGATAGAAAGAGCTGTGGTGGGTTTCTGGCAAAGGGAGTTTTGCCAGGGTAGAGTCTGATAGGGACAACTGTGGCAGGTTTCTGTTTAGCTGGAGTTTTATATTTTTCTAAACAGCATGTAAGGTGCTTGTCAGCTTGCAAGGGGGCTGCTGTTATAATTGTCTTCTGGGGACTGTCCTGTTCCCATCCATGATGGATGTCAGCTTGCAGGGGGTTGCTGTTGCGATTGGGAACTATTCTGTTCCCATCTATGATGGGTGTTTGTTAGTTTGCAGGGGCGGGGGAGGGGGGGTTGTCTTTACAGATTGGGAACTGTAAGGTGCTTGTCAGCTTGTAGGTGTAGTGCTAGTCAGGGGATCCAGAGTCAGCAGTTAATGTTTAAGCTTGTTCCTGTTAGCTCACAAGCTCGCTCCTGTTAACTCTTTACTTGTCTCGTCACTTACCAAATTTCATTTTCTGCCAGGACAGTGGCCATCTGAACCCTGAGTTAAATATGTTTTCTTGATCTCAATCTGTTTATTGTAATTTCAACAGTATCTGCCAGGGGGAATTGAAATTATCTCTGAACACCATGTTTGAAAAGCAAATTACTCCCCACCAGTGTACTAGCAAGATTATGCACAATGTTACCAATGACCCCTGCTATACATAAACATTTATTCAATAAAAATTCATCTGAGAAGGTGCCCATTATTCTCATTATATAGCATCTCTATTACTGAGGATCTACATGAGATTGTGGTTATATGACTCGATGTCCTTAGATCAGAACATGGTTTTTCAACCCCTAGCCAGCCTCACTGTGTCACTACAATAGTCAAGGATGACTCGAGGGTTTGTCTGAGCTGGGAGGATGGATTCATCATTAACTGAGATGGAAAGTGGTGGTGGTAGTGCAGATGGAAGAGCTTAGAAGGAAACATTAAGATCTCACTTTTGAACATATTTGTCTTAGAATCTATCAAGCATCCAAGTGAGGTAGACTATAATGTAAGTATTTCAACATAGGACACATTTTTGTTGTTGTTAAAAAATTTCAGCATTGATTTTTAGGATGTCCATAGCTATGCAACCTCGTCTCCCTAACAGAAGAAATTAATGCTCAGAAATAACACAAAGTAAAATAATTCATATATGGCTTCAGGTTAGTTACAGGTAAGTCCAATGTTTTAGAAAAAGTAAACACAGAAAGAAGTTTTGTTCCGTAGACCTGGAGTGTCTCAAAGTAAAACCAACATGTGATATTATTTATACCCTAGAGCTCTGTATGGGATCACATGGAGGAAGGATGAGGCCACACCCTAGTTTAGCTCCTTTCCTTGTCTCATTCTTTTTTTTAAAGATTTTTATTGGGGAATTGGGGGATGGGAACAGCGCTGGAAAATTGGGGGAAGGGGAACAGACAAGTTGCTGTCCTTTTTTGTTCTTCAGTCTAGTTGTGGAGGACGTTGCTTCACTAGCCCAAGTTGGCACCATCATTGCGCTCTTCCTGGGCGAGGCAGATCAGTTGCCAGCTTCTAGATGGCTGCTCACGGCAGCTGCTGGTTACACACGGTAGCCCATGGAAACCCACTGCAGCAGGGGCTGAAGCCTACGCCATCGCCGGTGACTCACAGCAGCCCAGCTCCAGGTTGAGCTGTTGTTCAACATCTTAGCTGTAGAGGGCAGTGTCACTGGCCCTCATATGTGGGATCTGAATTGGGGCCCTCTGGTGTCCCAAGCCAGCTCTTAACCAACGTGCCACTCGGCCGGACCTCCTTGCCTCATTCTTCATCCCTCAATTTCTCCTGATAATTTCCCCTCAGTAAATCATATGTTGTTGAACCCTGTGTCATATTCTGCTTCTACAAAACCCAACCTTAGGCAGGACTCATTTAGTCAAAACATAAAATATTCATCATGTAAAGTATATCAGGGATATTAAGGTTTCTTTTCCATATGAAAATGAGCAAAGGAGGTCAGGAAAACTTGCTTAAATGTGTCCTGACATGAACCAGGTTGTGCAATTTTAGAAGAGGGTTGGAATGTGACAGTGAACTTCATTTGTGTGTGTGTGTGTGAGTGTGTGTGTATTTGTGTGTGTGTGCACCTGTTCCCCTAGCCAGTTCCTGGTCAGCATGGGACATGGTGTTGCCTACTTTATGTGTGACTTTACGTCTGCTATGAATGTCAAATCATACCTGACAAAATAAACTTTTCGGCAATAGCAAAAGGATTAGGGTAGAACTAAACACTCAATAATTTGTAAAATCTGAATAGATGGAATACAAATTGCAATGTTAACATTCTGCCAATTGACACTTCTATAGGAAAGACAATCTTTTCTTTATTATAGTGTACACATAATTTTAAAAATGAGTCATTTTTTAAAGAAACAGTGTATCTAAAATCACACCAAATCAGCGGGGGGTATCCAGTTTTACCTCTCTTCATGAAATTATGTCATGCTTCTCTACTCTAATAGTAACTAACATGAAGTGTGACACACAACATTTTAAAGGATATTTTATGTAATTAAAGCTCCTTTGATTTGGAATAATAATTTTTATTAATTTTTAAACCTGTAACTAATTCTGTTATGTAAATCAACTTGGCTGTCAAATTGTTTACAACATAGAGGCAGTTTATCTAAGGAGCCTCCAAATTTTTATGATAATATCAGTGCTGAAATGGCAATGATTTCACTCTTATTTTAATTTGTACTGTTTCAGTATCCCACAATAGCCAAACTGAAAACAGTTAATCCTTACAGATTTGATGTGTGGATGTTTTGAATTTAACAAGTCCTTAGGTCATGGTTTTCATTCTGTTCAGGCAGTTGGATAGACCAATTTGTGTTAAGTGGCAGCTTACTCTCCTCTTATGATATTCCTTCCGGCAGGGTTGCCAGATCTCAAATGGTTGTCTTACACTAGATAGATAGTTCTTTTTTTTCCTTTTAAATGAGTTTCAGGTGTACAAAACAATGTAATAGTTAGACATTTATACCCCTCACAAAGTTATAACCCCCCCCAATCTACTACCCTTCTGATATCGTATATAGCTGTTACAGTTCCACTGACTATATTCTTTATGCTGTACTCCACAGCCAGAGGAAAAAAAATATATATATATATATGTGTGTGTGTATATTATATATATATAATATATATATATATATATAAAATTATAGTTGGCATTCATTATTATTCAGCTTTAGGTGTACAGTACAGTGGTAGGTAGATCCTTAATTTTGGCATTTCCTTCTGGTGCAGGTATTCTCAAACTTTAGGGGCACATCAGAATCATTGGAGAAATAAGAACACAGGTTCCAAGCTCAGTAAAGTCAGAAAGGAACTGAGCATTTGTATTGATACAAAGTTCTCCAGGTGCTTTTGAAATGACACGGTTTACTTTAGCTTTTACTTCCCTTGCCTTTAAGGTCAAATTCATAAAATCCTCTTTGAACCCAAGGTCCATAAGTTTAGTACCTATGTTTTCTTCTGTGCAGTGTGTTATTTCAGGTCTTATGTTTAGGTCTTTGATCAATTTTGAGTTAATTTTGGTACACAGTGACAGCAAACTAAAAAGCTTCTGCACAGCAAAGGAAGGCACCGACAAAATAAAGAGGCAACCAATTGAATGGGAGAAGATTTTTGCAAACAACACCTCCAATAAGGGGCTAATATCCAAAATGTATAAGGAACTCATACAACTCAACAACCAAAAAACAAATAATCCAATTAAAAAATGGGCAGAGGGGCCAGCCGAGTGGCGCGGTGATTAAGAACTGGCTTGGGATGCCAGAGGGCCCCGGTTCGGATCCCACATATGAGGGCCAGTGACACTGCCCTCCACAGCTAAGATGCTGAACAACAGCTCAACCTGGAGCTGGGCTGCCATGAGTTGCCGGCGACGGCATAGGCTGCAGCCCCTGTGGCAGTGGGTTGCCATGGGCTACCGTGTGTAGCCAGCAGCCAGCATGAGTGGCCCTCAAGCTGCTGTGAGCGGCCATCCAGAAGCCGGCGACTGATCTGCCTCGGCCGGGAAGAGCACAATGATTGTGTCAACTTGGGCCAGTGAAGCAACGTCCTCCACAACTAGACTGAAGAACAAAACTACAGCAACTTGTCTGTTCCCCTTCCCCCCAATTCCCCAGCACTGTTCCCATCCCCCCAATTCCCCAATAAAAAAATCTTTAAAAAAAAATGGGCAGAGGACCTGAATAGACATTTCTCCAAAGAAGACATACAGATAACCAATAGACATATGAAAAAATGCCCAACTTCACTAATCATCAGAGAAATGCAAATAAAAACCACAATGAGATGTCACTTCACACAAGTTAAATTGACTATCATCAACAAGACAAACAATAAGTGTTGGAGAGGCTGTGGAGAAAAAGGAATCCTCATACACTTGGTGGGAATACAGATTGGTGCGGCGACTATGAAAGGCAGTGTGGAGGTTCCTCAAAAAATTAAAAATAGAATTACCAGGGCCAGAAGAGTGGCTCAGTTGGTTAAGAGTTAGCTTAAGAGTGCAAGCTCGGAGCAACAGGGAGGCCAGTTCGATTCCCACATAGGCCAGTGATGCTGTGCCCAAGCTGAGCTGCTGCTGAGCTCCCAACAGGTGGCAGGATGACTCAGCTAGTAAGAGCACGTGCTCCTAACAACAAGACTGCCTATTTGATGGTGGGCTATGCCTGCCCACAACTAATACTGAACTTGGCACCCTAAGCTGAGCGGCCACCCGGATGGCTCAGTGGATAGAGCACGTGCTCTTAACAACAAGGTTGCTGGTTAGACTCCTGCATGGGATGGTGACTACACCCACCCACAACTAAGATTTTAACAGAGCACCTTGAGCTTAGAGGCCAAGAGGTGCTGACGGGCAGCCAGATGGAGACTGGAGTCCTCTACAACTAAGATTGAAGAACAAAAACTTGGCTGGTCCCTCTCCCCAATTCCCCAATTAAAAAAATAAAAATAGAATTACCATATGCCCCAGCAATCTTTCTCTTAGGTATTTACCCAAAAAGTCTGAAAACATTTATCTATAAAGATATACATGCTCTGATGTTCATTGCAGCTTTATTTACAGTGGTGAAGACATGGAAACAACCAAAGTGTCCCTCAACACATGATTGGATAAAGAAAGTGTGGTATATATACACAATGGAATGCTATTCTGCCATAAGAAAGATGAAATAGTGCCATTTGCAACAACATGGATGGATCTTGAGATTATTAAGTCACACAGAAAAAGTCGAGAACCATATGATTTCACTGATATGTGGTATATAAAACTGAAAACAACAGAAGAGCAAGAAAAACAAATGAAGAAACAAAACTCATAGACACAGACAATAGTTAGTGGTTACCAGAGGGTAAGTGGGGAGAGGGGTGGTAGATGGGAGTAAATGGGATCAAATATATGCTGATGGAAGGAGAGCTGATTCTGGGCGGTGAACACACAATGCAATATATAATTGATGCATTACAGAATTGTACACTTGAAACCTATGTAACTTTACTAACCATTCTTAACCTAATAAACTTTAATTGAAAAAAAAAGAAAGACATGATTTGAGTACCTTGGCTTTCAGAGGATCACAAAGTAAGAGTGAGGATTAAATGAGTAAAAACACATAAAACTTAAAACAGGATCTTGAAGGGCTTTAAAATCATCGTTGCTGTTAGTGTAATATAAGGCTATGTGGGTTGTTATAAGTAGGAGAGCAATTTGTGGATTATTAACTTGCAGCCTGTTTCCTGGATGGTCCTCTGTAAGTTCAAGAGAAAGTACAGAGTGGAGAATGAAACCTCCAACCTCCTAGACAGAGGTCTCCTGGAGACAGTGAGATTCTTTAACAAGATGAACTCACAAACAAGTAGGATGAAGTCATAACAGGTTAACTGCTTCTACAGAGGTGATTGCATTTCTTGTTGGGTACGATGCTGAATGAGAAAGAACTGAATTTCCCAAGCTTGGAAGGGACCTTCAGGACCACAATAAAGTGTTTTTTATTGAACTGGGCCAGGTATACATTGCCAAATGTGTTACTGTTGAGCACAAGTCCAATTACAGTCATCAATTATCAAGTGCTGCCATACAAGAGAGCTAGAAACAAGAATGAGTTCTGAAGGTTGGCAAAGAGAGTGTCAGATATCCTGAGGATTCACCTTCCTCCCTCACACATCCTCCTGTCGTTTTCCTTTCTCAAGGACCAATAACTCCTATGCAGGCAACACAATAATTCCCAAACTTATGAGTTAATACACCTCTTTGCCCAGATTTTTGCCCTTTACCCATTCATAATTCATGACCCCACTGTTCTTCCTTTTCTAGATACAAAACTAAAGACACCCACATGGGTGATTACTGGGCTGTGGTTGGCCAAGGGAAACTGCTGATAAAAGAGATATCAACACTTAATTCTATGTTCACCTCAGACCTCCACCCACCCAGAATTGAGTTCATTTGTTTAATGTCACCCTTCCTTTCCCTGATCTTTTTTTGTCCCTTTCACCTGTGGACTGATACTAGTTGAGTATCATAGCTTTGGTGTGACTGATGAGAAAAGGGACACTATTCTGTCAAGGGGTTGGAGGAAAGAAGATTCAAAGCCACTGGCACTTTCTCAGTGGAAACTGCTGGGGGAGCAAGCAGGTCTCAATGGAAGAGATCCAGTGTGATCCATGGATACTAATTAGTAATTTTAATAAAGGATATTTAGAGAAAGAGTCTGCTCAGCAAGAGGTCAAGCAAGGGGAGTTAAGAGAGATTTTGCACAATATTTGTAAATAAATTACAATCTTTTTGGAATAATCTTCATCAGTTGTAGACACAGTTCTGTCCTGGGTTGAGGAGATGGGAAGGGAGGAGAGTGATGATACGTCAGTATGAATATTCACTTTTACTTTATACTCAGATGGATCAGTTCAAAATATTTATAGAAAAAAATGTCATTTTATTGAACATTAACAAGATGAAGACAATTGAAGTCACTAGTGTAATGAAAGTATATGGTACAATTAGATCAAGGAAGCAAAATAAAAGGTGAAAAAAAGGGAAGAAGTGGGAATCATTGGCAAAATAAACCATAGAAATAAATTGAAATAAAAGATACTATATCTATAAACATGACAATTTCTTTCATCAGTTTCTTCCATTGTTTTCATCAAGTCTTACAGTTTTGTTTTGTTTTTAAGATTTTTTTTAAATTGGGGAATTGGGGAATGGGAACAGCACTGGGGAATTGGGGGAGGGGGAACAGACAAGTTGCTGTCGTGTTTTTTTTTTTGTTCTTAAGTCTAGTTGTGGAGGACGTTGCTTCACTGGCCCAAGTTGGCACCATCATTGCGCTCTTTCCGAGCGAGGCAGATCAGTCGCCGGCTTCTGGACGGCCGCTCACTGCAGCTGTTGGCCGCTCACGCTGGCTGCTGGCTACATACCGTAGCCCATGGTAACCCACTGCCACAGGGGCTGCAGCCTACGCCGTCGCTGGCGACTCAGGGCAGCCCAGCTCCAGGTTGAGCTGTTGTTTAGCATCTTAGCTGTGGAGGGCAGTGTCACTGGCCCTCATATGTGGGATCCAAACCAGGGTCCTCTGGCGTCCCAAGCCAGCTCTTAACCATCATTCCACTCGGCCGGCCCAAGTCTTACAGTTTTTAATGTACAGATCTTTTACCTCCTGGGTTAAATTTATTCTTGGGCATTTTATTCTTTGCATGCAATTTAAACTGTATTAATATTTAAAGAATAATTAATTGAATAAGTAGCTTTTAATTTACATATTTTATTTTTAAAAAAAGACCACTGACATTTTCACCCATAGTTTGAACTCCTTCACTGACCTGTCATGTCTCTAAACAACAAATGTTCAGCTCCTGGCCTGTCCTAGGTGCTCACTGAGTCCCTCCATCACTCTTTTCTTGCTTCATAGTCAGCTGCTGTCCCCACCTCGCTACTCCAAACACACAGGATTTCTCTGAATCCCTTGAAGTTGCAGAGGGTCTTTTCTAGTGACTTTCCTTCTGTCAGAAAGAATTGTTCCCAATTATGTTTCAAAGGTATATTTTTAAAAATTCATGTATCTTCATAAGACCCAAAGTGAGAGATTTCCCTAATCCCCTAAATTTAGAAATGTCCTTCTTTTACATTGTTTCAAAATTTCCCATACTCATTCTCTGAAGATCCTAACCCACTTAGGATGAATAATCTTTGTGCAATTTAGTTGATGATATTCATTTTTACTTCTATGGTAAGATCCAGGGGACATTCTTGGCCTTATTTGCACATTGTTATAATTTCCTAGCACACAATAGTTAACGAAATGTTAACAAATGTGCAATGAATGATTTAATGCCATCAGGAGAATAGATTTATAGCCCTGTAATCAGATTAGGAAAACAATTTGTCCTTGACCAGCAGGCATAGCAGAACTTGGAGACTTGGGTGTCACTGGCCATGAGCACAAAGGGGCTGAACGCTGGAAAACATGAGGCCACAAGCACAGAGCTGTTCACCATCCACCGGCCTAGATTTACAACTATAATCATTTAAAAAGTCAAAATTGTACCGACGGAATAAACGTAGTGAAAGAGCTTACCAAGATAAGAATGGTGTATGTGGCTCTGGCCTCATGAAAGTGTCTCGGGGAATGTCTGTTGCTGTGAACGTGTTGGAGTTGCTGCTGGTACCTCAGCAGGACCAAGATCATGGAGCCGTTGGCCCAGATCACAAAGCCAAAACTAATAAAGTCACTGGAAAAATATACGATGGCATATAATAAAATCAATCTATCTGGCAGTGGCCAGAAACAGTATCCATAACACTTTCTGACTACGGCTTTTTGTTTTTCAATGGACCATTCAATTTTATAGGGAGAAATGAATTTATTGACAGATGTAGGATCCAGCAGAGGGAGCAGCACAAGGCAATGATCTTTGGGGATCTAACCTTGAGCTCCATCCACCTACAAATATTTGGATTCAGCTTAATGGCCTGGAAGCCATTGAGGGGACAGATGGTACTGAAGGAAACCCCTGTGCCCACTCTGTAAAAATAAAAGACACATTTACATCCAGCATTGTCCAGGAAATATTTGAATCCAAAAGCCGTTATTGTTTGAGGAATCCCTTTGGAGAAAAGAACCAGAGTTGGCTAAGACCAACTGGTTGAGAATCAGGTCTATGGATCTCAGTTTCTGTCCAGTGTCAAGGAGATATGGCAAAGACAAAGGAGGAAGAAGTTTCCCAGGATCCAAACTGCAGTCTGAATGAGGAAGATAATCCCCAAGTCGAATTTTCCAGAAAACATTGCATCAATATCTAAGGAAATGGTTGTAATCAAAGTAAGTCAAATAAAGAAAAGAAACAAAAAAATGTCTCTCCAATCACTATGGAGAGTACTTTTCAGCACTTATCCTATATTGTATCTTCTCACTTTAACCTACATTAATTATATATGCTTTTTTTGTATGGGCAAGAGCAATTCACTGACAACCTGCAGTAGAAAGAGCCTCAGAGAAGAATCAAACTTGCTAATAGCCTACAACCTAATTATTCCAACTACTAAAAAGAAACAATAATTATATCACACTATAGAAGTGCTACTTATTGCTATAATGATGCACATATTACTATATATGTATAAAATTAATGTGTTGTACATATTATATTTAAACAATGTTATATGTCAAATATCTTTCAAAATGAATCTATTAAAATACAAATAAATAAAGAAAGAAACACAACTGCCAAGTGCATTAAAAAAACAGACAGACAAAAGGAATAGTGTGGGTATCCATGTGTCAGGGTCTGGGTAAATGATGAGGCCACAACTACACACAGTCCAGACTGATACAGTGTAGAGCTGGGTGATCTCTGTATACCGAGCCAGTTGATAATGTTTCAAAATTTTTTTCAGCATGACTGAGACATTAGGAAACACTTTGAACACCAGCAAATTTCAGGTTTGTGTATGCAGGCTTTTCGACTGTAATCAAGACTAGATGAATGCAGAAAATGGCACTCAGCTGTGCAACCATGCAGCATATAAAAATGCACATCAGGACACACCGTTCTATGTACCAGGCACCTCGGTTCCCTGTGCTTATAACTCATACACCCACTTTTGGTGGTACAACTTTCTACCTGATTTTATTTATGTAATTTTTAAAAGTTGGCTTATAATCAAATTATATGTGTTTCAGGTGTACAACATAATGATTTGATATTTGTATATATGGAGAAGTGATCAGCATATTATTTTCAGTTAACGTTTGTCACCACATAGCTTCTAATTTTTTGGTCTTGTGATAACGCTTTTAAGATTTAATGTCTTGGGCCGGCCGAGTGGCGCAATGGTTAAGAACTGGCTTGGGATGCCAGAGGGCCCCAGTTCGGATCCCACATATGAGGGCCAGTGACA
>NW_017732518.1:176888-180876 GCF_001890085.2 Hipposideros armiger | reverse complement strand
CCAGGGACTGATCTGCCTCACCCGGGAAGAGCGCAATGATGGTGCCAACTTGGGCCAGTGAAGCAACGTCCTCCACAAGTAGACTGAAGAACAAAAGGACAGCAACTTGTCTGTTCTCCTTCCCCCAATTCCCCAGCACTGTTCCCAGACCCTCAATTCCCCAATAAAAATAAAAAAAATCTTAAAAAAAAAAAGATTTACTGTCTTAGCAACTTTCAAACACACAATTCACTATTATTAACTATAGTCACTGTGCTGTACATCAGATCCCATCAGTTATTTATTTTATAACTGGAAGGTTGTGCCTTTTGACATCTTTCACCCATTTCGTGCAGCCCCGCTTTTCACCACATGTATCCATCAGATTTTAGATAACCTTTTCTCCAGCACTTCACAATAACTCCTAAGATGTAATTCTCCAGACACTCACTTTCACATTCAAATTTCAAGTCTGTATGGTAAAGTGTCATATTTATTACAGTACTTATGTAATTGTACTTAATTTTAATAAATTAAATAAAGGAATAGAGTGTTAACCAGGCAGAGGAACAGAAATAAAATTTTATTAAAATGTCCTCTGTTATACCCTTGACTTTATATAAATTTAAATATTTTACATAATTTAAAAACTATCAACTCAAAAAGAAAGATAAAACTCCATAAAATAAAAAGTATGATGAAACAAAAAGTGAACTTTATTGTGTGTTGACCTCATGGCCTGTATAGATAGAAAAAGAAAACGCCTTCAAATGGCTTTAAAAACCAGAGGAATGCATACATGTAAGTGTACACACACACACACACACACACACACACACACACACACCTACCTGAGTAAAAACGTGAAATATGAATAAGATCAGAGCACACTCTCATTGACAGTTACAATTTACCATTGGAAGAAACCGAGTAACGCATACACGGGATCTCTCTGTATTATTTCTTATAACTTCATGTGAATCACCTATTATCTCTATACAATTTTCAATTAACTAACATCCAAGGTATATACATGAGGCAAAAATACCTGTGAAGATATCTTCACATCCTGTCCATATTCATTTCTTAGCAATATCCATTGGTATAGCTACATTAAAAAATATAAGTCTATGTATAAAAATGGAGAAAATTACATCCATAATCTGGTATTTTTAAGGAAAACAGCAAAATTGAAGTCTGTTCAAATATTAGGATCAGAAATAAATAATAGCAGAGAAAAACTGTAACCCAAGATAATATTCACAAAAGTGTTTCTACAATGTAGATACCTTATTTAACACAATTCCAATCCAAATGGTAATATTTCTAACATTTCTCAAGTAATTACAAAATATAAAAATAAATACAAAGTAAAAAAGAATGAAGATATGTGTACTAAGGAAAGCTTTATGCTGACACTGGGAAAAAGTAGCAAAGTCAATGGCACAAAACAAGAAGCATAATAAACAAGTCCACACATATGTATACTCATATGTTTTTTCTGATCAATATAATAAATTTGGAGGAAAATTATCTATTTATTACATGGCATTAATGTATTTAGAAGTAGAAATAGAGGTATTTCAACCTTACAATTGGAACTAAATAACACACTGATCCAAAAGGTAAAGAATGACTAACTTCTTACATAACAATATTGGAATGTATTTTTATAATTTTGTGTTGGGCAAATCAACAAAACACATGGTCCAAAACAATGGTGTTTTCATTTTATAATAAAACAAAAATATTAGTAGATCTTATAATCAACAAACACATTAAAATTGAATACAAAAACATTTCATTTGATAAAACACAGAAGAGGAAGCTATCAACCATAACCCCAGTACTGATGCTAATTAGACTATTAAAATTTTAAAAAATGATGACTGTATATGAACAGGCAGTACTCAACAGACACAGTCACACTCTTATAAAATATGTGTGTCTCACAAGTGATCACAAAAATGCCCATGAAAGTGAAAATGATGTTCTATATTTTCAACTTTATTGTATACTAATTTGCCAAAATGTTATTGTGGATCATATTTCTCTGACACAAAATTTTATTTTTCATTCCTGTCTCAAACCATAGTTAATCAACTATGATTTAAGAACAGAAGTGCCTAAGGGGGCTGGAAAATGAAAAGATAGTTGAAAAATTGGGAGTGCATAAAATACTTCCTATCACATTTTTCTTTAAACTTATCCAATTTGACTCACACCCTTTACCTCAAAATCATTTTGTTGTTTAGAATCCAAAAAGTATATATATTTTTTAAAAGCAATTTATTTTGGATTAAAGGAAGTAAGACCCGAATTGTTTCTATCTTATTGCAGATTCTTAACCATAATAAATACATTATTTAATTGAAGTCATTCATGTTTGGGAGAATAAAATTGAATAACCATATATATCAGCTAATGAGATAATTGTGGGGGACGGAAGTGCTGACTCCCCAGGAGCAGTGATCATGGCATTCCATGGACATCGATAGAGCCTTTGACAAAGAAATGCAGAAAAATAATTCACTCAACATTGGTGGGCCAGAGGGGCATCTCAGGGATCTTACTGACTGTGCATGTACACAGAAAATCTGGATGATTCCGCACCAATTACAACACTGCTCCTTTTGAGGGTTTAGGAGAATGGGAGGGAGAAGAAGATAATGTGTCAAAGTGAATATTTACTTTAACTTTAGACACACATGGGTTTGTTCAAAATATTCCAATGAAAATTATAATTCACAACACTATCATTGAAATGGAAGATGTTGAAAATCACTAGTGTAATGAACATAGATTACAAAACAAGGACAGTGACACGAAATAAAGAAGGAACAAAGAAAAGGACCAGGAATCGTCTTGCAGAAGAATCACAAGGTGATGTGAGATAGCAGAACACGCCAATAGCACGGATGTGGGAATGTGAAATGTAGGCCCCAAACAGAGGGCCTAACAATCATGACCTTGCTGAGGGGGTGGGTTACTCTAGACCCTAAAGAGCTGCAATGACTGGAAAGCAACAATGACTCCTGACTTTCCCTGACTGGATAGCTTCTGTGGAGACACGGGTGTGTGTGTGTGTGTGTGGGGGGGTGCATCGCTGCCTCCTGCTCTACTCACAGAGTATCTGCTCATAAGATTTATTACTCTGTTTGAAAAAAAAAGATGCTATAAATGGACAAGTGTTCCAGGTGAAACCAGAATATAGGTAAGAGATAGCATAGATAGATGGATAGATAGATAGATAGATAGATAGATAGATAGATAGATAGATAGATAGATAGATAGATAGATAGATAGGAATGGGTCAATCCAGGAAGACTGCCCTTGGAGGAAACAGAGAGTGTCGGATTCGTGTGACAGTGTCACAAGAATATTTCTGCAGTATTTTGAGATTAAAAATCCTCATTATTCCTTCCCCAGATTGTAGGGACAATCTTTTAGCCATGTTCATGTTCCATAATAATTTTCATTGCTATACATGCCAGATAAATGAAACTTTCATTCATCTAAACGAGAGATGTGAGCACAATGTTCCTGGGATGATAGAAATTTAGACACACATCACTAAAGACTCCATTTAGCACAACACACTCCTGATCAATACAAAACACAACAACAACAAGCACATACCAGCAACTGTTCTTCAACAGCCGCTGGTGTCCACTCAGACTGGGAACTTATCTTCTTTCTTTTATTACTTGAAATATGCCTTTATCTCAAAGCCTTTAGAGAGAACCCTGCTTGGTCCCTGAGTTTAGTAAGAGGCAAGTGAGAGAAGTTTCAGAGACAATATAACTGAAGAGACAGAGACAATGTCAGGCAGGCCTGAAGCAGTTCACAAGAGTGAGGACAGGCCCCTGGTTTCCTCAGCTAATGTCTTCCCTTTTTTTTTTAAAGATTTTTATTGGGGAATTGAGGGGATGGGAACAGCACTGGGGAATTGGGGGAAGGGGAGCAGACAAGTTGCTGTCCTTTTATTCTTCAGTCTACTTGTGGAGGA
>NW_017732518.1:164104-170058 GCF_001890085.2 Hipposideros armiger | reverse complement strand
TCGCCGGCGACTCACGGCAGCCCAGCTCCAGGTTGAGCCGCTGTTCAGTATCCCAGCTGCAGAGGGTAGCATCACCAGCCCTCACATGTGGGATCCAAACTGGGGCCCTCTGGCATCCCAAGCGAGTTCTCAACCATCGTGCCACTCAGCCGGCCCAGTAAATCGGTTTTTCATAACACTCTATAAGCCTCAGGTGCTTTCTTTCCAATACAGTTACCCATCTCCAAAAGTTAACAGGTTTTTGATGTTTAAGGTATGCATTTCTTTGCTTTTCTTGATCATTTTATGAACTGTATGGTGAATACTGAACTATATAGCAGAAATTTATTTTTTCGGAAAATTTGTATAAATGGAACCTGTGGACCCTGAGTAAGAAGACACCAGCCAAGAAGGGCTTCTAGTGCCTAACTTGGCTCAAATTTAAAAAACAAAACAAAAACAAAGGATATAGCATAAAGAATATAGACAATAATATTGTAATAACTAAGTATGATGTCAGATGGGTACTAGATCTATTGGAGTGATAGATGAGAGGGGGGTGAGGGACAGGGTGAAAAAGATGAAGGGATTAAAAAACGCAAATTGGTAGTTACGAAATAGTCATGGGGAAGTAAATTATAAGGAATATAATCAATAATATGGTAATAACTATATACTAGTCAGGGAGATCGCTTCCTAAATTATATAAATGTCTAACCACTATGCTATACATTTGAGATTAATATAAAATAATATTGAATGTCAACTCTAATGAAAATTTAAAAAAGGGGGAAAAGATCAATAATATTCTGATAGCATGTTACAGTGTCAGATGGTTAATGAACTTGCCACTTTAACATAGAAAATATAATTAGATGTTGTAATAGCTCTGTATAATACTTTGTAGGTACTGTTGAATAGCTGTGATGTACACCTGAAACTAATATAATATTGTATGTTAGCTATATTTTAATAAAAATCTCAAAAACAAAATAAAAACTAATGCAATAAAGCACATTGTTGGGGAAATTTGCACTATTTCAATAAGACCTATATAGTTAATGATAGTTATATCAATGTCAAATTTCTGAATCTGTGTTGTATCAATGTCAAATTTCCTGACTTTATTCTTGTACTGTTGTTACATAGAAAAACATCTCTAAAAGATACATGCAGATATATTTAGGATTAAAATACCATGATGTCTGCAACTTACTCTCAAGTGGTTCAGCCATAGCAATAACAACAATAATAGTGCAACAACAATAATAACATACATGTGTATGTACACAACACACACACACCAAAAAAACAACCTGAGATTAACAACCATTACTTTTCTTCTGCTTCTCCTTCTCCCTCTTCCTCTTCTTCTTCTTCCTCTTCCACTTCCTCTTTCTCTCCTCCTCCTCCTCCTCCTTTTTTTCTTTTAATTCTCTCTCTCTCTCTCTCTCTCTCTCTCTCTCTCTCTCTCTCTCTCTCTCCCTCCCCCTGCCTCCCTCTCTCTCTTATTAGTTTCTGGTGCACAAAACAACATAATGATTATACATTTACACCCCTCACAAAATGATAACTCCCTCAAGTCTACTACCCCTGTGACATCATACAAGGTCTGACATTAAGTTTGCAAACTTGTTGCAACGATGTTGCTAACATTTTTTTATATAAGACAGATTATTCATTATAAATTGGTATGAACTGGACAGTTAACCAAGTTTATTATTTGGAAGTGCTGAAACGGCTGTGTGAAAAAGTTAGATGACCTGAACTTTTCGCCAACAATTCATGGCTCTTGCATTACAACAATGCACCAGCTCACATGGCACCATCTGTGAGGGAGTTTTTAGCCAGTAAACAAATAACTGTATTGGAACACCCTCCCTACTCACCTGATCTGGCCCCCAGTGACTTCNTCTGAACCGGGGCCCTCTGGCGTCCCAAGCCAGCTCTTAACCATCGTGCCACTCGGCTGGCCCTGTCTTCCCTTTTTTATGTGTTTGGTTCTATCTATCTATCTATCTATCTATCTATCTATCTATCTATCTATCTATCTATCATCTGTCTACCTATCATCTCTCTAAGGTTTTTTCCCAACTCAGAAAGCAGTTTTTTAAAGAACAGTTAATCCTGGATTTGCTGAAGTAAATATTTTCCAAGAATCTGGTACTTACCAGAAAAGAAGAGCCATTTATCAAATGTGGATTAGCTCTGATGCTGGGGGCTGCCCTGGCAGCATTTTTGCAAGTGTCTAAAGGGGATAGAGAAGCCTGAGGTAAATATTGGGCTCAGGAGCTCATCTGTTGGCTGGGAAGTGATTATCACATCACATGTAAGTGCAGTGACAGTGTCTGCATGGGGTGGGGTGATTATATCTTAAAAACATCTGTGATTGTGCTAACCACTGAAAGCTCTTAAAAGTGCTTTAGAAGGTCCATCCAGAGTGGCAGAAACACAGGAGAAGAACTCATACAA
Source organism: Hipposideros armiger (assembly GCF_001890085.2). NCBI lineage: Eukaryota > Metazoa > Chordata > Mammalia > Chiroptera > Hipposideridae > Hipposideros > Hipposideros armiger. The sequence goes on along the minus strand of NW_017732518.1, from coordinate 167,607 downwards.
CTCAACAACAAAAAGCCAAACAATCCAATTAAAAAATGTGTAGAGGGCCTGAATAGACATTTCTCCAAAGAGGACATACAGATGGCCAACAGACATATGAAAAGATGCTCAACTTCACTAATCGTCAGAGAAATGAAAACAAAAATCACGATGAGATATCACCCTCACACCAGTTAGAATGGCTATCATCAACAAGACATATAAGTGTTAGAGAGGCTGTGGAGAAAAAAGAACACTCATACACTTTGTGGGAATGCAGACTGGTGCAGCCGCTATGAAAGGCCATGTGGAGGTGCCTCAAAAAACTAAGACTATAATTACCATATATCCAGTAATCCCTCTCCTGGGTATTTACCCAAAATGTCTGAAAACATTTACCAGTAAAGATACATGTGCTCCCAAGTTCACTGAAGCTTTATTTACAGTGGCCAAGACTTAGAAACAAAGTGTCCTTCGATAGATGATTGGATAAAGAAGATGTGGTATATACACACAATGGAGCACTATTCTGCCATTAAAAAAGATGAAATAGTGCCATTTGCAACAACGTGGATGGATCTTCAGATTATTATGCTATGAGAAATAAGTCACACAGAAAAAGTAAAAAACCATATGATTTCACTGATATGTGGTATATAAAACTGAAAACAACAAAGTAACAAATAACAAATAAAGAAACAAAAACTGATAGACACAGACAATAGTTTAGTGGTTACCAGAGGGGTAAGGGGGGAGAAGGGTGGTAGATGAGGGTAAATGGATCAAATATGTGGTGATGGAAGGAGAACTGACTCTGAGTGGTGAACACACAATGTGATACATAGATGATGCATTACAGAATTGTACACTTGAAACCTATGTAACTTTACTAACCACTGTCACCCTAATATACTTTAATTAAAAAAAGAGAACTTTCTTTTGAAATAATAAAGTCCTGATGGGCTGTGCAGAGTACCGCATTATCCAAAAAGTGAGAGAAGGAAATTGATCTGTTGTTTGTCTGAGGCTGTTTCTGAAATAGGATTCCTTCCTATTCTTGAGGGCACCAAGAGTAGTGATCCTGAGGAAACAGACAGCATCACCAGAGTTAGAAAGTGTATACAAGGTTGTGCAAATACACAGGAAGTCTGTGTTGTAATGTTTGTTCAGTGAACAAATATATATTGTGGGGTTTAGGTGTTTCTGGTCTTTTCTAGGCATAGGGAATGTATCAGTGCACCAAATAGTAGTAGGCACTCTGGAACTTAGTTTGTAGTGGATAGAAAAGACAATACACAATGCACACGTGATGTGAAGTCACAGTAGGTGAGAAGGTGATGGGTCCTGTGGAAAAAGGAGAGCAGGGTATAAGTGATAGAAGTTCACTGGTCAGGGATGGGTTCCATTTGTAACATGAGTGCCAGTGTTTGAACTCGTAGTGAAGATCACATGTGAGGAATTATTTCACATGATGTTGAAGAGGACATGTTTATTTCTTGCTTTCCAATTTTTACCTATTGTTTTCCTGCCTTATGTCTCAAAATAGGATCTTCAGTAAAATACTGAATAAGAGTGCAAAGGGCAGATAGATATTCCTGTTTTGTTTTAATCTCATGGGAAGATATTAACAATGGACTGTGACTTATAGTATTTACCACAAGATTTTTGTGGATGTCATTTTTAATATGGATGATCCCTTCCATCTTTTATTGTTTTGCATATATATACTTTTTGAACATTTTGACACTTGTGTAGAATTAACCCCTGGTCATTCTCAGAATGTAAAAGAATTTACGAGACTCTATAAGAGTAAGAAAAGAGATACTAAAAGTCAAAGAGAGACAGTTCTGGCAAAGGGAAGTTTTGCCAGGGCAGAGCCCAATAGGGACAGCTGCCCTGATGAGAAGGAGTGCTGGGATTTTATATTTTTCTAAGCAGGATATAGGGTGCTTGTCAGCTTGCAGAGGGGGCTGCCATTACAATTGTCTTCTCCTGGTAACTGTCCTGTTCCCATCTATGATGCGTGTTTGTTAGTGTGCAGGGGGTTGCTGTTGCAATTGAGAACTGTTCTGTTCCCACCTATGATGGATGTAAGGTGCTTGTCAGCTTGAAGGTTCAGTGCTAGCCAGGGGATTCAGAGTCAAGTGGTCAATGTTTAGCTTCTTTTTGTCAGCCCACAAGCTCACTCCTGTTAACTCTTTGCCTGTCCCATCCTGCTAGTTCACAAGCCCACTCCCGTTAACTCTTTATTTGTCTCATCAACTTGGACAGTATGTTGGGAACATAGCACCTTTTGGCCAAAGATTACTTTTTTGTGTATTTTCTATATAAATGGACATTATCCTACATGATCTGAGTACAGTTTTAAATATCAAGAAATCTAATATTGATGTAATATATTATTTAATTCACAGAGCATAGTGAAATTCATGATTAAAGACTATATATGCATTCCTCTTTCTCTTGTCTTAGTGGGCATTATTTATTATTCTTTTTTTATATGTAACAATGTATAAGATTTTAAAAATTATTTTATAACATAGAACAACTTTTCTGTCTCTGCATTCAAATGTACCTATTTTTGTTTTTATGAGTGTGCACTTAATAGAAGTGTCACTTTATATATACAATTTTTAAATTTAAAAAAATTATTATGGTAAAAGACACATTGCCATTCATCCCCCTCACAGTACTCCCCCTGGCTTCAGACACACTTATCCCATCATTCTTGCCACTTTCTAAAGCAGTTCTGGAAGTCCTCTTTCATGAATGTCTTTACTTCACCCTCCATCATGACAATGCTTTATGTCACACATCACTTCTGGTATGGCAATTTCTGTCAAATAAAAGCATTACAGTGTGTCCTCATCCCCCTTATTCACCATATCTGGCATTGTGAAACTTCTCACTCTTCCCTATAGTCAAAATGACCATGAAAGGAAAACATTTTGAATTAATTCAGGACCTGGAGGCAGCCATGACAGCACAACTAAAGACACTCATGAAAGAGGACTTTCAGAACTGCTTCAGAAAGTGGCAAGAACAATGAGATAAGTGTGTTTGAAGCAAGGGGGAGTATTTTGAGGGGGATTAATGGCAATGTGTCTTTTACCATAATAAATTTTTAAAATTTAAACATTCACCATATTTTTTATCACACCTTCTATTTACCCCAAAACTTGGCTCCATTTTTTGAAAAGTGACATAATACAGAAAAGAACACATTTCCATGGGCTGTTTAATAACTATTTTTACAGATAACATGTGTTTAATACTTAACCCTGGTCAGTAAATCGGTTTTTGTGGGGTTTTTTAAAGATTTTTATTGGGGAATTGAGGGGATGGGAACAGTGCTGGGGAATCGGGGGAAGGAGAACAGACAAGTTGCTGTCATTTCTGTTCTTCAATCCAGCTGTGGAGGATGTCACCTCACTGGCCCAAGTTGGCACCATCATTGCGCTCTTCCCTGGTGAGGCAGATCAGTCGCCGGCTTCTGGACGGCCGCTCACTGCGGCTGCTGGCCG
>NW_017732518.1:154748-163696 GCF_001890085.2 Hipposideros armiger | reverse complement strand
TTTTTTGCACAGAGACATCATTTAAAATTTACTGTGTATTATCAAACTCTTCTCCAAAATAATTTTGCCACTCTAGACTTCTGATAGTTTATAATATTTACTAATTTCTTTAGTGTTACCAACATTTAATAATGTCAGGCTTACTGAGTCTCACCAGTAAGTTTCATTTTAATTTGAATTTTCCTGATTACCACGAAGGTGTTTTTTTTTCATTGCTGTTTGCCTTTTGCAACTCTAATCTAAAGTGGTATACAAGAGTTTTCCAGTCTGTGGTTTTAAATCTTTCATCAATTTGTAGAAATGATTACATTTATTTATTAATGATAAAAAATTATAGATGGCTCAATATTTTTCTCTCTTTTTTTAATATGAAACACTTCACGAATTTGTGTGTTATCTTTGTGCAGGGGCCATGCTAGTCTTCTCTGTATCATTCCAATTTTCATATATGTGCTGCCAAAGCAAGCACAGATGGCTCAATATCTTCTGAAGTGTGTTTCTGCCATTTCAATTTTTGTCTTTTTAAATAAAAGAGGCCTTTTATTTTCCTCAAGTTTGTGTATATGTTGTGATAGTCTTTATGTTTTAGTTTGAGAACTCATGTTCTCTCCTTTCATAAATACATTTTCTTCCATGATCTTTTAAGAGGTATATATGTTTATTCCCATTTAAGTCTTCTTTATCTGAAATTAATTTTTGCATACAATTAAAAGCAGAGATGCAAATAAGAGTTTTCCCAGTTCGATACCATGTTTCCTTGAAACATTAAAAAAAAACCCAGCCATTTCACAATGTCTGTAGCATCACCACAGCCCAGCCTTGAATGAAGAAACTAAATATGAGTATCTCTTTATAAACCTTATAAACTTGTGTATTTTCTACACAATTATAAAATATTACTTAATTTTATTACCATATATTATCTACTAGAGAAACTTCAGAAAGTGTGAGAAAGTGTAATGGAGAAAAACTTCACATTCAGGAATAAAGAAGTGGTGCTGCGTGTCCTAGGTTCTATGTGGATACTTGAATAATTTTATAAATTGCTTTATGCATAACTGGGTCCAGCAGTTTTAGAGAACAGAAAAATTACCTGGGAAGATCCATTTGCAGAGTCATTTACAGCCTTCACAGAGCTGACAAAACCCAGCCTGTTTAGGATGTAGAGAGTGGGGGGACAGGTGAGAAGATATGGAGAAGCATTTATCCACAACAGATCCAGCAAGGTACTATATAACTGATCAAGAATTCTAACCTTTGTCCTGAGAGTAATTACAAGACCATTACAAAAGCAAACAGCTGAGAGAATCTGCCCTTGCTATTCCCACTTTCCAGTGGGTTGTTTGCCCAATCCCTTAACATCATTACTCAAACTCATGTTCCCATTGATGCCTTCTCTGGGAAAATCCATTCATAAGTGGGACCACATGAAATTTCCCGCTCCATTCCCAGGCTTCATTTTTTTTTAATAGGCATGTTTACCATTTTAAATATTCTCTTTAAAAACACTGTTCAGGGTCGGCCGAGTGGCTCAGTTGGTTAAGAGCGTGAGCTCTGAGCAACAGGGTCACCGGTTCAATTCCCACATGGGCCAGTGAGCTGCGCCCAAACTGAGCTGCCACTGAGGTGCCAATAGGTGGCAGGATGGCGCAGTTGGTGAGAGTACATGCTCCTAACAACAAGGTTGCCAGTTCAACTCCCAAATGGGATGATGGGCTACACCCACCCACAACTAAGATTGAACACGGTGCCTTGAGCTGAGCGGCTGCAAGCTGCCACTTGGTGGCCGGATGGCAACTGGACTTGGAGCTGAGCTAGCTGCGCCCTCCACAACTAAGATTGAAGGACAACAACTTGGCTGTTCCCCTTCCCCAATTCCCCAATAAAATCTNTGGCTACATACAGTAGCCCGTGGCAACCCACTGCCACAGGGGCTGCAGCCTACGCCGTCGCCGGCAACTCATGGCAGCCCAGTTCCAGGTTGAGCTGTTGTTCAGCATCTTAGCTGTAGAGGGCAGTGTCACTCGCCCTCATATGTGGGATCCAAACCGGGGCCCTCTGGTGTCCCAAACCAGTTCTTAACCATCGCGCCACTCGGCTGGCCCAAGCATTCTTATAGTCAGTGTTTTAAACTCTGTCTCTGGTAAATTGGTTGTATCCATTTCATTTAGTTCCATTTCTGGAGGGTTCTCCTTTTATTTGGAACATGTTTTTGTTTGTTTGTTTGTTTCCTCATTCTGGTTGCCTCCCTGTGTTTGCTTCTATGTACTAGGTAAATCTTTCATGTCTCTCAGTCTTTGCCTTATGTAGTATGTGTCCTGTGTAGTCCAATTGCACAGTCTCCCAATCTCTTATGTGTGTGTTACAGGAGTGTCCCTTGTGTGTTGTGTGTGTTTTCCTGTTGTAGCTGAGCCTTGATTACTTTGGGTGCATCAGTGGGTGGGATTGACTGCCAGGTTGATTGACTATGCCCACAGTATATGAGCTGCTGTGTGGATGCTGATCCCTCAGAGAAGGTTTTGTCCCTGAGGGCTCTTGTGCTTGTTGAAATGCCTCCTTGGGTATCTGCTTGTGGGGCTAACCAGGTAGTGCTCTGGTGTGATCTAAAGCTGGCCTCTGGGTGTGTTGTTTCTAGTGTCTTTTGGGCAGGGCTCCTGTGCAGGGAAATTTTAACCTTGTCTTTTACTGGTCGGCAGCTACCTGGTAGGACCCTCAAAGTTGCTGCCTGTGCAGGAGCTGGAGGCTTGTGGGGGTGGCCTCGCTATTAACTGAGCCTTGTTGCCATAAATAATGGGTCTGAGGCAGCTCAGCAAAAGGCCCAGGGCACCCTAGGCCTATTGCCATCTGCCAGCTGACCATAAGGCACAGAAGTTGAAAGAACCTCCTTAGGTGCACGTGCTGGGCTGGTTGACCTGGTTATGAGAGGGCACTTGGTGATGCAGCACTAATTGGGTGGGGTGGAGTTCAAGGAAATCATGAGATGTGACCAGTGGTTTTTACAACATTAATGCAGATTCAGTTCTTGTGCCAGTGCCTGACTTGTGACTACCTTGCACAGCGCCCCTAGAACACTGAAGCTAGCTGCCTCAGGCTTCAAATTCCCAAGAGCTGCCTCCAAGTGGCTGCAGCAGAGTTTTTGGGTCACTGTCCACCACCAAAATCTCTCTGGGCCATTGCAGACTGCTCTAACAAATCTTCATAGCTTGTGGGACAGGACTGGACACCCAGGCAGCCAGAATGCCGCTGGCAATGCAGCTCTAGGTGGATGGGGTAGGGTTGTAAGGAGCTAAGGGGTGTGGTCAGTTGTTTCTACAAAGTCAGTGTAGTCTCAACTCCTGCACTGGTTCTGGGCATGTGACCCCTCTGCAAAAATGCCCCAAGAACACTACAGCCAGCTAACACCCGTCTGAGGCCTGCCACCACCCATCTACACTGTGGTGCAGGTCCAGGGTTACTTTACTGCCCACCAGCAAATGTTTCCCTAGCCACCACAGGCCCTCCACCTACTTTAATCCACAGCCTGTGTGGTGGGGCCAGCAGCCCAGCAGTCAAGAATTTCCTGGGTGATGTAGCACCAGCTGTGCAGAGGTCAGGGACCTAGGGCATCATCAAAGCAGTGCACACACTCAGATTTCACCAGACCAATGCAGTACCTTTGGGGGAGGGCTTAACCCTGAAACGATGACACCCTCTTGTAAGCCACACATGTGTCACGCCCCACAGAGAGACAACAATGGCTCTTACCCCTCAAGACCCCACACCAAAGCCACTCAATTCAGTCCTTTCCTGCATATCCTTGGGCTTCCCAACATGCCACCCTTTCAACAGAGACCAGGTAAATGCCCACTAGGGAGCAACTCTGTGTGTGGACTCTACAAGGGGACATCTGTGTTTCCAGCCACCTTCCACCCCACTGAGAAGGGCAGACAGAGTCCTCACTGATTTTTACTGCCAGATGCCATTGAAACTCCTCTTCATGACACAGGACTCCTGGGCTGGAGAGCCCTGCATGGGGCTGGGGGCCCCTCCTTCTTCAGAGGAAACATCTGCCACCCAGGTGTCCCTCCCAGCATTAACCTCTCTCTGTGGGTTTGGGAGCAGCCTGTTTCACATCTCCACCCCTCCTACCAGTCTTTTTTTTTTTNACATCAAGGGTAATAGGACAACAGCTCTGATGACCTTTCCAGAAAAAAGTTCCAAAATTACTTTGAAGGGTAGACTAGGCACTGGCGCTGGTGCATAGCTTCCCAAGGGGAGTACTTCAAAGGTGACCATAGTGATATTCAGCAAGAGGTATGTAGCACTTTTTCTAGGGTGAGTTCGCAAACTTAATTGTCTGACCTCATTTATATGTGTATACACGAATGTACACGTATATGTGTACATCTTCATATGTATATGTACACATGTGTATTTTTTATCAACTACTTCTTAAATAAATACTTATTTTACAAACTCACAAGTTAATAAATTGAGGGCTTGGGCCTGAGGAAACTGAGTAGATACTAGTCCTGTTGGCAACCTGGCTGTCTGCTGTGCACTCTCCTGAGGCATTCCTATTGGGGCTGTTCCATGTTCCTTAAATATGGATTAAAATGATATTTAGATAATTAAGAACATGTTTTATATTTGTATACATAAAACTTTATTTTACATGAGTCACTTTAAAAAATATAACAAAATAAATTTTTCAGTGTAATTTTAGCTACCTACAAGGTCTAACAATTAAGTTTGTGAACTCATCCTAGAAAGAGTGCTACATACCTTATTCCTGAATATCACTATGATCACCTTCGCAGTACTCCCCTTGGGAAGCTATGCATCAATGCCAACACCTAGTCCACCCTTCAAAACAATATTGGAACTTTTTTTCTGGAATGGCCATCAGAGCTGTCATCCTATTACCATTGATGTCCTGAATGTCATCAAAATGTCTTCCTTTCAATATTTCCTTTATCATCAAGTAAAGAAAGAAGTCATTGAAGGCCAGATCAGGTGAGTAGGGAGGGTGTTCCAATACAGTTATTTGTTTACTGGCTAAAAACTCCCTCACAGACGGTGTCGTGTGAGCTTGTGCATTGTTGTGATGCAAGAGCCATGAATTGTTGGCGAAAAGTTCAGGTCATCTAACTTTTTCACACAGCCTTTTAAACATTTCCAAATAGTAAACTTGGTTAATTGTTTGTCCAGTTGGTATAAATTCATAATGAATAATTCCTCTAATGTCAATAAACATTAGCAACACCATTACAACAAGCTTGCAAACTTATCTGAGCTCATATAGCTTAAGAAGGTGGTCCAGTTTCATTTTTTGCATGTATCTGTCCAATTTTCCCAGCACCATTTATTAAATAGACTGTCTTTAACCCAATGTAAATTCTTTCTTCCTTTATCATGGATTAAATGACCATATAAGCATGAATTTTTTTCTGGGTTTTCTATTCTGTTCCATTGATCTACCTGTCTGTTTTTATGCCAATGTCATCCTGTTTTGATTACTAAACCATTGTAGTATAATTTGATATCAGGTAGTGTGATACCTTCTGCTTTGTTCTTATTTCTCAGGATTGCCATGGCTATTCAGGGTCTTTTATGGTTCCATATAAATTTTAGGATTATTTGATCTAGTTCTGTGAAAAATACCATTGGTATTTTAATAGGGACTGCATTGAATCTTTATATTGCCTAGGGTAGTAGGGACATTTTAACTACATTAATTCTTCCTATCCATGAGCATGGTATATATTTCTATTTATGTGTATCTTCTTTAATTTCTCTCTTTAGTGTCATAATTTTCTAAGTACAGGTATTTTACTTGGTTGAATTTATTCTTAAGCATTTTATTTTATTTTTTGATGCCATTGTAAATGGGTTTGTTTTCTTAATTTCTTTTTCTGATAGTTTATTATTGGTGTATAAAACTGCAACCAATTTCTGAATATTAATTTTGTATCCTGCTACTTTACTAAGTTCATTTATCAGTCTAATAGTTTTTTTGGTGAAATCTTTAGGGTCCTCTATATATAGTTTCATGTCATCTGCAATAAGGACAATTTTACTTCGTCTTTTCCAGTTTAAATGCCTTTTATTTCTTTTTCTTGTCTGATTGCTGTGGCTAGAACTTTCAGTACTATGTTGAATAAAAGTGGTGAAAGTGGGCATACATGTGTTGTTCCTGATCTTGAGGGGAATGTTTTTAGCTTTTCCTCATTGAGTATGATGTTAGCTGTGGATTTGTCATGTATGGCATGTATTATATTGAGATATGTTCCCTCTATTGTGACTTTGCTGAGAGTTCTTCTTTTATCATAAATAGATGCTGGATTTTATTAGATACTTTTTTCTGTATCTATTGATATGACCATATGATTTTTATTTTTCATTTCGTTTATGTGGTGTATCATGTTAATTGATTTGTGGATATTGAACCAACCTCGTATACCAGGAATGAATTCCACTTGATCATGGTGTATGATCTTTTTAATGTATGGCTAAATTCAGTTTGCTAATATTTTGTTGTGGATTTTTGCATCTATGTTCACTAGGGATATCAGCCTATAGTTTCTTTTCTTGTAATATCTTTGTCCGGTTTTGGATTCAGGGTATTGGTGGTCACGTAAAATGAGTTTGGAGAGTTCTCTCCTCCTGGATGTTTTTGGAATAGTTTGAGGAAAATAGGTATTAATTGATTTTTGAATGTTTGATAAAATACACCTGTGTAGCTATCTGGCCCAGGACTTTTGTTGGTTGGAAGCTTGTTGATTAGTAATTCAATGTTGTTGGTAGTTACCAGTCTATTCAGATTTTCTGTTTCTTCTTAATTCAGCCTTAGAAGATTGTATACTTGTAGGAATTTATCCATTTCTTTCAGATTGTCTAATTTGTTGGTGTATAGTTGCTCATAGTATTTTCTTAAATTTTTTTTTATTTCTGTGGTGTTGGTTGTCATGTCTCCTCTTTCATTTCTGGTTTTATTTATTTGGGACCTCTCACTTTTTTTTTCTTGATTTTTTGGTGAAAGGTTTGTCAATTTTGTTTATCTTTTCAAAAAACCAGCTCTTGGTTTCATTAATCTTTTGTGGGGTTTTTTTTGGTCTCTATTTTCTTTATTTCTGCTTTGATCTTTATTATGTCCTTTCTTGTACTCCCTTTGGGCTTATTTTGCTGTTCTTTATCCAGTTCCCTTAGATGGAAAAATGGATTGTTAGTTTTGAGATTTTTCTTGTTTCTTTAGGTAGGCCTTCATTGCTATGAATTTCCCTTTTAAGACTGCTTTTGCTGTGTCCCATAGATTTTGGGTCGTTGTGTTTTCATTTTCGTTTATCTCAAGGTATTTTCTCATTGTTGACCCACTCATTATTAAGTAGCATGTTATTTAGTCTCCATGTATTTGTGTGTTTTTCAGTTTTTTTCGTATAACTGATTTCTTGTTTCATATCACTGTGGTAAGAGAAAACACTTGACATGATTTCAATCTTAAGTTTAGTGAGACTTGTTTTGTGGCCTAACATGTGGTCTATCTTGGAAAATGTTCCATGTGCACTTGAAAAAAATGTGTATTCTGCTGCTTTGGGGTGAAATTCTCTAAACATATCAATTAAATCTATCTGGCCTACTGTGTCATTTAAGGCTGCTGTTTCTGTGTTGACTTTCTGTCTGGAGGGTCTGGCTATTGGTGTAAGTGGTGTGTTGAAGTCCCCTACTGTGATTGTGTTACTGTTGATCTCTGCCTTTATGTCTGTCAATATATGTTTTATATATTTATGTGCTCCTATATTGGGTGCATAGGTGTTCACTAGGGTTATGTTCTTTTGTTGGATTGATCCCTTTATATTATGTAATGCCATTCTTTGTCTCTTTTTATAGTCTTCAATTTAAAGTCTATTTTGTCTGATGTAAGTGTTGCTAACCCAGCTTTTTTCTCATTGCCATTTGCTTGATATATTTTTTTCCATCCCTTTACATTCAGTCTCTGTGTGTCTTTCAGTGTGAGGTGGGTCTTTTGTAAACAGCATATGCACGGGTCTTGTTTTCTTATCCACTCAGCTACTCTATGTCTTTTAATTGGAGCATTTAGTCCATTTATGTTTAAAGTGATTATTGATAGGTACATAGTTATTGCCATTTTATTATTCATATTTTTTATCTTTGTTTGTTTACTTTCTCTTTTCTTCTGCTTAAAGACATCCTTTTAGCATTTCCTGTAATACTGGCTTGGTGGTAATTCATTCCTTTAGTTTTTTTCTTATCTGGGAATCTTTTTATCTCTTCTTCAATTTTAAATGATAGCCTTGTTGGGGAGAGTAGTCTTGGTGGTAGGTCCTTGTTTTTCATCAATTTGAATATTCCTGCCACTCCCTTCTGGCTTGAAAAGTTTCTGTTGAGAAATCAGCTGATAGTCTTATGGGAGATCTCTTGTGAGTAACTAGTCTTTCTCTTACTGCTTTTAGGATTCTCTCTTTAACTTTGCCATTTTAACTGTGATGTGTCTTGTTGTTGGTCTGTTTGGGTTCATCTTGTTTGGGACTCTCTGGGCTTTCTAGGTTTGTATGTCTATTTCCTTCACCAGGTTAGGGAAAGTTTTCAGTCATTATTTCTTCAAAAAGGCTCTCGATCCCTTGCTCCCTCTCTTCTCCTTCTGGTACTCCTATGATGTGAATGTTGTTATGCTTGATGTTACGCAGGTCCCTTAAACTCTCTTTATTGTTTTTAATTCTTTTTTGTTGTTGTTGTTTCCATTGGATGTATTCTGCTACCTTCTCTTCTATATTGTTGATTTGGTCCTCTGCTTCATCTAATCTGCTGGTGATTCCTTTTAGTGCATTCTTCATTTCAGTTATTGTATGCTTTATATCTGACTGGTTCTTTTTCATGGTTTCTGTGTCCTTTATGCTTGCTATCTTTTTGATGAAATTCTTGCTAAGTTCATTAAGCATTCTTTTTTTTTT
>NW_017732518.1:141074-152113 GCF_001890085.2 Hipposideros armiger | reverse complement strand
AACAGCGCTGGGGAATTGAGGGAAGGGGAACAGACAAGTTGCTGTCCTTTTGTTCTTCAGTCTAGTTGTGGAGGACGTTGCTTCACTGGCCCAAGTTGACACCATCATCGCACTCCTCCCGGGTGAGGCAGATCAGTTGCCGGCCTCTGGATGGCCGCTCACTGCGGCTGCTGGCCGCTCACGCCGGCTGCTGGCCACACACAGCAGCCCATGGCAACCCACTGCCACAGGGGCTGCAGCCCATGCCTGTAGCCGGCGACTCACGGCAGCCCAGCTCCAGGCTGAGCCGTTGTTCAGCATCTCAGCTGCGGAGGGCAGCGTCACCGGCCCTCACATGCGGGATCCGAGCTGGGGCCCTCCAGCGTCCCAAGCCAGCTCCCAACCATCACGCCACTCGGCCGGCCCCCTCCTACTAGTCTTGATGTGGCCTATTATTTATATCCTTAGTTGTGGGGTTTCTGTTCAGCTAGTGTTCAGATGATTCTTGAGGTTTATTGTGCTATAGTTTATTTGTAATTTTGGTGTGATCCTGGGATGCAGTAGGCATAGTATTTACCTAATCTACCATCTTGGACTTCTCTTAGCAGCCATTTCTAAACAGGGGTCTCTCACCCAAGCCACACTACAGGGAGAAGCTTACATTAAGATGCCTGCCTCCCACACTGAACTGCCTGCCTCCCACACTGAATTGCCTGTTTGCACTGTGTTTCTGCAGTTTGAACCTGTCCTTATAAAGCAGTTCCTGGAATTATATTTTAACAAATAGAACTGAGACTTTCACTATCCATTCAGAGCTGTGCAGTTGCATCCCAATCAGTATCATCACCAACCAATCAGAGCAGCTCCATTCTGACCAGTCAGGGCAGTGTCTTTTGGACCAATCAAAATACAAGAATTTGAAGTCCTCTTTTGCATGAGAATGGACCAATCAGGCACCAGGAAAGGGGATTTCTCTTTATATAAGTCAGCTCCCCCCTTACTCCCCTCTCTCACCTTTATTTTCTACCAAAGCCTGAAGAGTGCATTTCCCAGCTGGAGATGAACCATCCAAAGTCTCATGGGACCAGAGTAGAGCAGGTAGGTAATGCTGCCTTGCCCCAGGGCCACCTCGCATCCATGATATTCCAAAGCTGTGCTGTATTACAACTGAGCTGTTTACACTGAATGAAGTTTCCTTCTTCACTGCACCCTAAATCAGGGATAACTGTTGGTGATAAATTGGCACCAACAGCCACTGATTGACAAACCATATAATAAAGATTACTATGTGCCTTTTTCTATTTGCCCAATATCATGTTTGCAATTTTACATTTGTCATTTGTTTTTGAATGTTTATTAAGTACCTGGCTCTCCAAGAAGTGGAAAGCTAAGGCCAGACAATCAGAATATGCCTGCTCATCTTTAGTTTTTCACAATCTAGCTTCAGAACTTCCATTTGCCCCATATAAGAAAAGTAACCTTGCTATAACCAATCAGCTATTGCCTAATATAACTTCCTTGTACTCTAGCATTTTTGTCTATGTAATCTTTGCATTCTGTACACATATTTGGAGCTCCTTTTTGTTTTCTATATTGAATGTTTTCCCGTTCATGAATCACTAAATAAAAGCCAACTAAATCCCAAATTTTAACATGTGTATCAAGATCTTTTCATTTATGTAAAGTAGTCTCTGGTATGAAAACATAAAATTCAATTTTACCATCTGTTTTAGGTTTTTTCTGATTTTTTTATGTGTATCACAATTACTGTATTTTGCTGTGTATAATGTGCTCCTGTATATAATACATATCCATGTTTTTGGCCCAAACTTTCAAAGAAAAAATCTTTTTAATTTTTTAATTCAAATTTTTGTTTACATTTAGGTATTTGTTTTTTTGTATTATAAAGGAATTTTAGCATTTATCTATTTTTTTAAGATTTTATTGGGGAATTGGGGAAGGGCAATAGTGTTGGGAATTGGGGAAGGGGAACAGCTAAGTTGTTGTCCTTCAATCTTAGTTGTGGAGGGAGCAGCTAGCTCAGCTCCCAAGTCCAGTCGCCATCAGGCTGCCATCAGCAGCACGCAGCCACTCAGCTCAAGGTGTCCTGTTTAATCTTAGTTGTGGGTGGACGTAGCCCACCAACCCATGTGGGAGTTGAACTGGCAACCTTGTCGTTAGGAGACAGTGCTCTCACCAGCTGAGTCATTCTACCACTTGTTGGCAGCTCAGTGGCAGCTCAGCTCAGGTGCAGCTCACTGACCCATGTGGGAATCGAACTGGTGACCCTGTTGCTCAGAGCTTGTGCTCTTAGCCAACTGAGCCACTTGTCTGGCCCCAAGCATTTATTTTTAAACATATTATAGTACAAAAAATTTATGTAACAAATAATTACAACACAAAAACAGATACAAGGTACAAGAAATTTTATGTACTGGTAACAAATTTACAATATTTATGTATCATAGAAGGCCAAGAACTCTCTGTTGTTGCAAGTTCATCATAAGTTCAACAAAACCAATTATCATATTCCAGGGTGTTATTTTGCATAAGGATATCATTATTAATTTCTAGAGTTCCACTCTTAACTCATAAGCATAAATAAGAGAATTAAAAACATTTGTAGGGGCCAGCCAAGTGGCTCAGTTGGTTAAGAGTTAGCTTAAGAGCGTGAGCTCTGAGCAACAGGGCCGCCGGTTTGATTCCCACATGGGCCAGTGTCGCTGCGCCCAAGCTGAGCTGTCACTGAGCTGCCAACAGGTGGCAGGATGGCTCAGCTGGTGTAATAATAAGATTGCCTGTTTGATGGTGACTATGCCCACCTGCAACTAAGACTGAACTCAGCACCTTGAGCTGAACTGATGCTTGGATGGCTCAGTGGATAGAGTGTGCACTCTTAACAACAAGGCTGCTGGTTTGACTCCCACATGGGATGGTGGGTATGCCCACCAGCAACTAAGACTGAACACAGTACTTTGGGCTTAGAGGTCACGAGCTGCTGATGGGCAGACAAATGGCAACTGGCGTTTTCCACAACGAAGGTTGAAGAAAAACAACTTGGCTGGTCCCCTTCCCCAATTCCCCAACACTGTACCCCTCTCCCAATCCCCCAATAAAATCTTTTTAAAAAACTGAAGACATTTGTATGTGTAGATATGAAATTAGTACTACCCATATATAATGTGCATCCTTATTTTTCCCTCACAAGTTTCGGCAAAAAAGTGTGCACTATACACAGGAAAATACGGTAGTAGCCCCGTGACTTAGATAGACTTGACATGTTTCTGGTGTGTATACACTGGCTTGAGTAGTGTGTATATAAGTAGAAAGAAGNTGCCAACTTGGGCCAGTGAAGCAACATCCTCCACAACTAGATTGAAGAACAAAATGACAGCAACTTGTCTGTTCCTCTTCCCCCAATTCCCCAGCGCTTTTCCCATCCCCCCAATTCCCCAATAAAAATCTTTAAAAAAAAATCGTTTTCCTCACGTTTAATGAATATATTGCAGATGTTTATATATGCTGTCAAATAAACTTCTTTGAGTTCATGTGGAACCCAAATATCGAGCTTGCTTACATATCCCAGCTTCTTCAGGTGGTCGTGAACACTTGAATGATGGATGTTCAATGTTTCTGCAA
This sequence comes from Hipposideros armiger, assembly GCF_001890085.2. Lineage (NCBI taxonomy): Eukaryota > Metazoa > Chordata > Mammalia > Chiroptera > Hipposideridae > Hipposideros > Hipposideros armiger. The sequence goes on along the minus strand of NW_017732518.1, from coordinate 148,495 downwards.
TCTCTCATGTCGAGTAACGTGGGTTTGACTAGATCAATGCCTTTGTTTTGTCATCATCAACCTCGGTGGGCCTCCCTGACCGAGAAGCATCATTGAGATCAAAATCACCAACACGCAATTTCATGAACCATCGTTGGCACTGACGTTCTTATAGAGCATTGTCACTGTAAACTTTATGCAATTTTTCACAAGCTTGATGCACGTTCTTCCCTTTATGGAAGTAAAACATTAAAATATGGCAAAAATGCACAGTTTGGTCTTCCATCTTCAACTTGTAAAATCTCCAAAACTGAACCAAATCACTCAATTTTTTCTAGAATGAAGCTAGAACTGTCAGTTGTCAAATGACATAATGATAACATAGATGCGAATGAGTCTAGTACTTCCAAAAATGAACTAGTGCCATCTGTTGCAAACATGCGTCATGACTTTTCCGACAACCCAATAGTATTGGAAGTCCTAGCCAGAGCAATCAGGCAAGAGAAAGGAATAAAGACATCCAAATAGGAATGAAGAAGTTAAATTGTCACTTTTTTGCAGAATACATGATGCTATATAAAGAAAACCCTTTGATAGATGACTGGATAAAGATGTGGTATATATACACAATGGAATACTATTCTGCCATCAGAAAAGATGAAATAGTGCCATTTGCACCAAATGCATGGACCTTGAGATTATTATGCTAAGCAAAATAAGTCACACAGAAAAAGTAGAGAACCATATGATTTCACTGATATGTGGTATATAAAACTGAAAACTAAAGAACAAGAGAAACAAATAAAGAAACAAAACTCATAGACACAGACAATAGTTTAGTGGTTACCAAAGGGTAAGCGGGGAGAAGACTGATAGATGAGGGTAAGCGGGATCAAATATTTGGTGATGGAAAGAGAACTGGCTCTGGGTGGTGAACTCACAATGTGATATATAGATGATGTATTAGAGAATTGTACACCTTAAGTCTATGTAACTTTGCTAACAATTGTCACCCCAATAAACTTTAATAAAAATAAATAGAAAAGCAGAGGGAAATTTTACAAAATAAATTCTCTGTATTTATTAAACTGTCAAACCCAAGGAACTCAATGAGACTGATAAACTGTTTTATTAAAGGAGTGTCTGGATTTGGTCATGGACCAGGAAAAATACTGAGGGATGAGGTATTTCCCTCATTAGGATGAATGGGAACATTTAAATGTAGACTGTGGATTAAATAATAGTATCTTACTAATATTGAATTACTTGATTTTAATACTCTGATAATATAAAATGTGCTCTTAATTTGATGTTAATTCACTCACTTTTGGCTTTTTAAAAAAAGTTTAGATTGGATTTTTCTCAAAATCTAAAAAATCTACCAAAAACTTCTACAACGCACTAAATATGTTACTAAGTCTCTCCCTTAAGAGCAGGCATGAGATCAAAATAATTCCTAACTCCTTTGTCCTTCAATTGTATGGCAAGAAAAAAAATCCATGCATATGCATTACAAAGGAAGAAATAAACTGCCTTCTCTCACCTCTTTAAAATATGTGCTAGAATAGTATCATCCACATCAGTACAAATATAAACATTCTATTAATGTTATAACTCGCCCTACCCCCATGTTTTTCTTTACCCATGTCCTGTTCTCTTCACTTTCCCATAGAACCCACCACCTTCTAACATAGTATGTAACCCACGAACATTACTAATTGACTGTTTCCCTCAACTACAATGTAGGTACTGTGAGGACAAAGTCATTTCAATGTTCATTGTTCAATGAGTGCATGTGCATCTCATATACCTAGAAAAGTGCTATAGCACCAAATAATGTCACCATAAATTTTGTACCCATTTGTACCATGCTGCTATTCATGCTAACTTCACTGATTCACTGCCCCTTCAGGTTCAGCACTGAATGCTCTCAAATATGAAAAAACGTCATATTTTGGAGTCAAAAGTCTTCAAGGTAATTAAAAATCTAGGAAAGCCAGAAAACTATGTACACTGTCCTGAAAGCAAACAAAAAATAGAGCCCTTACTCACTTATCGGGAAGTGCAGTTGTACTATATGTATCACAAAGGTGTAGGACCACAACGAAAATTTGAAGTGTGTATATAGCCTTTTTAAAGGCTCTGAGGAAGGTCCCAAGTCAGGAAATGATCTTATATTTTTCTGTACAATAAAAATTTTAACCTGAGTTAAGCATTGATTATCTTGTGTAGCTTGAAAACTAGTCTCAAAGAAAATCCTATAGGACAAATTTCAAAAAACCACATCCAATGCCTGCACCAAGAAAATGAGTCCATGGTGGCCACTGTGCAACCCACACAAACCTGCCACCTGCACATATACATCTGGATTCTCCTGTTAAAATCCCAGGCATTTTATTTTATTAACCAAATGTCACACAAATATTTATATGATCAGACAATGAAAATCTTTCTCCGTGTTTGTTTTTCTGAGTTTATAATGAATTTACCTCAACTGTGTGTCTTATTTTACTGCTGTTACCTATAATTCAACCCCTAGAGTGCTGGGGGAGGGGGAACTTAGAAATGACCAGTCCTCTACACAGGACTAAAGTTTCTGAGAAACACCAGGAAAACAAAAGAATTAGCACCCACCTGAGAAAGCCACACACGCACAGATGATCTCCACACTGTCAGAGGAAAATAAAGAAGACGAACAAGTAGAATGGAATCAAGAAAAAGTAGGAATGTTGGGCATTTAAAACCACACGAAAAAGGAGATTACTTATTAAAAAGTCTTAGACAGTCTTTAAGGGCTGCACATTTTAATGTGGGAATCCATATGTGGATCCTTTTCTCCTTAGACATAAAAAATTGTCTTGTGATTTTGAGAATTCTATTTTTCCCCCCAGCTCTACACACACTTCTACTTTATTATGGCAAAGGCGAAAATGCCACCTTCTCCACAACAGCAACCAGTAAAATTTATCTCCAAAATAACAGTACAAAACAGGGAGGAGGGGAAAAGGGAGGAGGGGAGGNTTGGAGCTGAGCTAGCTGCGCCCTCCACAACTAAGATTGAAGGACAACAACTTGGCTGTTCCCCTTCCCCAATTCCCCAATAAAATCTTAAAAAAAAAAACTGTTTATACTCTGGACTTATTCTGGACAAGGGGAAGTGCTTATGAATATCTTTCACTGCTTCACAGAACAGTTACAAACAGTAGGTGACAAATAAATATTTGTTTAATGAATTAATAATTTTGTCATTTGCAAAAACAGACCATTTTATGTAAGAAGTAACAATGGATTCATATATAACACCTTGTACACTGACAGACTCAAATGTTCTAAGAATAAATGTAAAATTAAAACTAATCTATAAAAATGCTAGGAGCATAATTTTGTTATGCCTCAATAATTTAAAAATCCAGAAAACAAAAAAAAACCTTAATAAAAATGATAAATATTTCCAATTAAATACTTTTATTCCATAAAACTCAGGACAGGCAAAATTTTGATACTGATGAAAGAAAAGGCAAAATGACTTTGAAAAAAATCAGAGTGATGATTGATCGAGATTTACTGATTCAGGCAAGTGGGTATTTTCTGGCAACATGGAATTGTTCTATACCTAGATTGGGAAGTTGTTTCATGAAAAATGCATTTGTTGTTCATCACATTGTGCAGTTAACATTGGTGTATTCCCCAAATATAAATTCAGTGTTGTCAAAGAAGGCCTAGACACAATGGTTAACCTGTGCCCTTACGAACATCTAATAACCAGTTCTTGATTTCTCAATACCTTTCTATGAAAAAGAAGAAAAATTCCTTAGAAAAAAGACGGACTTCTGTCAGAGCTAGGAAAGTTACAAGATGAAACTGTGATAGCTTTTGTATCAGAAAGAAGTGCCCAAAATATGATGGTGACATGAAAAGGGGACAAAGAGCCAGCCTGAAGAAACTCTCATGGACTCAATCTGGGAAAATCTGAGCATCAATATAAATAACTGTGCTGGATTGCAACCCACTTAAATATTTAAGAATCCATTGGGCCATAGTGACATAAATTAATAAAAAAATGAATCAACAGACAATTCATTGGAAAAGCTTAACTTCTTTCTTTCTTTCTTTTTTTTAATTGGGGAATTAGGGGCGGGAAACAGTGTTGAGGAATTGGGGAAAGGGACCAGTCAAGTTATTGTTCTTCAACCTTAGTTGTGAAGGGCGCCAGTCGCCATCTGGCTGCCCGTCAGCAGCTAGTGGCCTCTAAGCTCAAGGTGCTGTGTTCAATCTTAGTTGCGGTTGAGCGTAGCAACCATCCCATGTAGGAGTTGAACCAGCAGCCTTATTGTTAAGAGCACATGCTCTATCTATGCAGCTCAGCTCCAGGTGCTGAATTCAGTCTTAGTTGCGGGCAGCGCAGCCCACCATTGAACAGGCAGTCTTGTTGTTAGGAGCATGTGCTTTCACCAGCTGAGCCATCCTGCCACCTGTTGGCAGCTCAGCTCAGGGGCAACATCACTGGCCCATGTGGAAATCAATCTGGCAGCCCTGTTGCTCAGAGCTTGTGCTCTTAAGCTAACTCTTAACCAACTGAGCCACTTGGCCAGCCCCTGGAAAAGCTTACTTTCAAAGCAGAATGCCAACTAATAAACTTAAGGAATTGATTGAATGTGAGTCATCAGTGGTAGTAAACTATGGGGTGAAATATTATTGTGGATCAGTATATTTACATTCTGAATGATTGTTTACTAAATATAAAGGGAAAGAGCAATTTTAAAGTCAAGAACATAAACTTACAGAAATGACTAAAATTAATATCAATATTGATAAACATGGACATCATGTGCCTCCTTATATAAGTACCTTGGAAAAAGACACACGATCACTTTTGTGGTTTCAACATAAGTGGTTTCAACTATGTCAGCGATAGACCGGACATCTGAAACACGGGAGGCTCCATGTCTGCTATCTAGGCAAATCTCCTCTTCCACAAACAGTTCTCATGGTTAGGTTTAACACACCTGCCAGGCACCCACAAAGGCTGTTCCTCAGAACCTGGAGAAATACAAGCAAAGCCTCGTCCCCATGTCAATAGAGTTCCTAGATGCCATTGATTAGTTTGAATATCTTTCCACCAAGTAGGCACATTTTCAACAGCTTTGGGCTTTGGTGACTATTGTCTTTCGGCTGCAGTCTGCCCGATATGAGGCTCTGTGTTTGAGCCAGAGGAATTCAAAAAATTTAAAGTAAACATAGCTTTTGCTAATTGTATCTGAGGGGTTTCTCTGATGTCTCCCCCTTTTTGTTTCTGTAACTGTTTCTTTAAAGTGGAATTAGCACGTTCAACAATGGATTGACCCTGGGGATTATAGGGGATCCCAGTGGTATGAGAAATTCGCCAAACAGCTCAGAATTGCACAAATTTAGAGCTTGTGTAAGCAGGGACATGGTCCGTCTTGATACAACAAGGCAGGCCCATAATGGAAAAGCAAACAAGTAAATGGCGACAGGAATGTGCGGCAGTTTCACCACTTTGAGCAGTGGCGACTAGAAAACCAGAGGCAGTCCACAGTAACATGAACGAATGATGACCGCCCAAAGCAGTGGTTCTTAACCTGTAGGTCGCGACCCCTTTGGGGGGTCAAATGACCCTTTCACAGGGGTCGCCTAAGACCATCGGAAAACAAAAAGATATTTACATTACGATTCATAACGGTAGCAAAATTACAGTTATAGAGTAGCAACAGAAATAATTTTATGGTTGGGGGTCACCACAACATGAGGAACTGTATTAAGGGGTTGTGCACGGCATTAGGAAGGTTGAGAACCGCTGGCCCAAAGGAAGGGACATGAGTCACATCTATTTGCCAGATAACATTGGAGACTAGGCCCCGAGGATTAACTCCTTCAGGAAATTCTTGTGGAGCATTGAGAATCTGAAAAGTAGGACAAGTTTGTACACTGTGATGAGTCTGTTTGTTTGTGATAGCAAAACGGGAATGGAGACCGCCCACATTAGTATGAGTTAATGAATAAAAATGTGTTGCCTCAGCAACATGGCCACTCCCTACTAAGCAATCAGCAATTGTATTGCCTTGTGTCAACGGACCAGGTACGGTAGTATGCGCATGAATGTGCATAATAAAGAAGGGGTGCTGACAGTTTCTCACAATCTGCGGAAGCTGAGTAAATAATATCTAAAGAGACTGATTGGAATTATTAGAAAGAGACGCGGTTTCAATATTTTGCACTGTATGCACAACGTAGACGGAATCAGAAACAATATTTAAAGGACTGGGAAAAGTTTGCAAAGCAGTTAAAACAGCCACCAACTCAGCCCTTTGGGCTGAAGTGCCATTTGTGTGTATAAGCTGATGACCCTTCTCACTGACAATTGCTGCTTTGTCATTGCTAGATTCATCAGTGAAAAGTGTAAGGCCCTGAGAAATAGGCGTCTGCCTAAGTTTTTTTTAGGTAAAATCCAATTACTTTTTGTAGAAACTAAAACAATTTGTTTATAGGATAATGATTGTCAATAATCCCATAAAAGTCACTAATGGCAATCTGCCAAGACTCAGCATGAGTATTTAAATGAGATACTTGTTGTTTTTTAAACGGGACTACAATTTGATTAGGCTCACTTCCATTAAGATAAAGGACTCTGCTCCGAGCTTGTGATATGAGTTCAGAAATTAATTCTACATAGGTAGGGACTGACATAACAAAATTATTAGGAAGAAACAGGCACTCTACCAGGTCATCCTGTTGAACAACTACCGCCGTAGGCGAATGTGGAGTGGGAAAAATCAAGACCTGTAAGGGTTGCACAGGGTTAATGCACTGAATTTGAGCTTGTATTTTTTGTTCTACTAGCTCCAACTCTTGACTGGCCTAAGGAGTCAGCATGTGAGGGGTATTCAGCTAAGGTGATCCCCGCAAAAGACCAAACAAATGACTGCGGGCATATGTAGGGATGCCCATTGTGGGACACAACCAATTAATGTCCCCCAATAATTGTTGCAAATCATTCAGAGTAGAAATTTGATCTCTTCTAATTAGAACCTTTTGAGGTCGGATAGACTGTCTATCAACAACAGCACCTAAATACTGCACAAGTGTGGTGGTTTGCATTTTATTTGGAGCAATGCAAAGTCCTGCTGAGTCAAGTTGTTTTTTAAGTAATTCAAAACATGCTCTCAACTGTTCCATAGAGGACTCAGCGCAGAGAATGTCATCCATATAATGAATGATATAACAATCTGGAAAACTTGTTCTCACTGGCTTAAGAGCTCTGGCTATAAAAAGCTGACATATAGTTGGACTGTTGAGCATCCCTTGTGGGAGCACTTTCCACTGATATCTTTTCACAGGTTTCTTATTATTAGTTGAAGGAGTAGAAAATGCAAATCTAGGGCAATCTTGGAGGTGTAAAGGGATCATATAAAAACAATCCTGTA
>NW_017732518.1:137793-140279 GCF_001890085.2 Hipposideros armiger | reverse complement strand
TTTTATCCAGAGAGGCTTATTACTTGTCCACTCAAGAGCTATGGGAGTCCATAGTTCTGCAACAGTGGCCCCTACAAAAAAGGCTTTTGATCTTTTGTTTGATAACCCAGTCCTTCTCATCCTTGTTGGGGCGAGGGCTGAATAGGTTGAGTAATCCCCTGGTTAAATTTTCCTAAGCCTCTTCCAGGCTGATATCCCATATGACTCATTATCTCCTGACTTTGAGGACTATATTGCCCTGGGGGGATCCAAACCTCTGCCTCCCATTGTGTAAGTAAATCTCTAACCCTGTAAATTAACTGGAATGTCTGCAATATAGGGTTGTAAAAATCCTTTTTGTCCCTCGGGGCTGAGGCAGGGAAGAATGCAGAGACACTCTGGCGCAAGCCTGAAGCTCCGACCACCCCCACAATGTAAATCTTTGGTTCTTGTACCTTCCAATTTGTTGGCCATTCTTGAGAACTAATTATAGAAACATTAGCCCCTGTATCTAAAAGACCTTTAAAGTTTTTGCCTTGAATTTCAATTTGACAAACAGGACGAATTCCTGATATCTTTTCTGCTAGAAATATACCGGCCTGTCCTGTACTTCCAAATCCCCGGTTCCCCTTTTTTGCATCCCCTTTTTTCCTGGGAGGGTATACATACGGGAGCAGAAGTAATTGTGCAACTCGTTCTCCCTTCTTTGCTGAGCAGGGCACTGATGAAGACATTATAATTTGAATTTCTCCTTCATAGTCAGAATCAATTATTCTATTTTTCTTCCTGCACTCTTTTTAGTATGACCAGATTTCCCACAATTATAACAACTGCCGGGAAATCTATTTTGTTCAAATCTTATTCCTGCCATGGCTTGGGCTAACATCGTGGCTTTGTATTGCTCCGTTCCAACTCCTTGACACAAACAAATATATCCTGACAGATCAGTCTTTCCTTTCATGGGTCCAATACCCTTTTTACAGTCATCATTAGCATTATCAACAGCAAGGATTTGTTGAATCACTTCAGCTGCTTGTAAGTTAGATACTTGTTTTTTCATTGCATCTTGCAAACGGGCCATGAATTCCGTGTATGGTTCCGTAGGACCCTGCAGGATTTTTTTAAGACTTTGGAGCCTTACCATCTGCCTCTATTTTTTCCCATGCAATTAAGCAAATCCTTCTTAATCGAGCTATAGTCTGATCATCCGTGGCTAACTGATTTTCAGTGCCTTCCCAGTTACCAGTCCCTAGGAGCTGATCCTGAGAAATGGCAATATTATGGACCTGGTTATGTCTACTTTGGGTTTCTGCTCCATCTGTCTACCAAGTTCTGAATTGCAAAATTTGAGCAGGTGAAAGGCATGTCTGAGCCACTACAGCCAATCAACAGGAATCAAACGATTTCCATCAGCCAGGCTACGAACAATGCCCATAGTGTATGACGAAGTAGGGCCATACTGAGTTATAGCTATTTTTAATTCTTTCAGTATTTTAAAAGGCAAAGCTTCATATTGATGTTCATAAACTCCATTAGGATTTTGAGGATTAGCGCCATGTGCAACCCCCTCATGAATGATAACAGGGAAAGCTAAAGTATCCAAATCTCGGAGAGAAGTGGAGAGGAGAGGGTTAACACTTTTCACCATCGGCCTGGGAGTTCCCCACTCCCATGCCAATGGTGGGTGGTGGCAGGGCGGAGGCAAAGGGGCTGGAGGGAACTACAGCCCTCTAGAGTTTCCCAAAGTTGCAATGATTTCAGGATAACTGTGGGTGCCTCCACAGATTCCTTCTCCCTACCCTCAGATTTCTCCTCCTCATTGTCCAATTTTGGATCGTCCTCTTCTCTTACTTCTTCCACGTCAGTTTGCAAATTTTCTAAAACTGATCGGACTAGTTGCCAGGTTTTCCAAATTGTAACTGGCAGAGAAACTCCTTTAGGATATAACTCACGGAGTTCAGTGCGTACTTTCTCCCATGTTTTAAAATCTAATGTCCCTAAAGTTGGAAACCAAGAACAATGAGTCTCAATGACTTTTAAAAGCTCCTCTAATTTCTGTTCTGACACCTGAACTCCTCTAGCCTTGAGGAGTTGCTTGAGTAAGCAAATATAAGGTCTGTATTGGCTAGCAGAATGTCCCATTCCCCTAGTTTAAATTCCCGGGATCTTCCCTACCTTGTTCCATGTAGTTGTCACGACGCCTCCCGGGCCCAGTGCTGTGAGAATTTTCCATTCAGTCCCCACTCGCAGTCGTCCTTCCCTCTCGCGGGCCCCCGCGTTGGGCCCAGATGTCACGTTCCACGCGACAAGGGCTGGGGAGTGCAAGAGGGGCAGTGGGTTGCCATGGGCTACCGTATGTAGCCAGCAGCCAGCGTGAGTGGCCAGCAGCCGCAGTGAGCGGCCGTCCAGAAGCCGGAGACTGATCTGCCTCGCCAGAGAAGAGCGCAATGATGGTGCCAACTTGGGCCAGTGAAGCAACATCCTCCACAACTAGATTGAAGAACAAA
>NW_017732518.1:109754-133493 GCF_001890085.2 Hipposideros armiger | reverse complement strand
AGAAGAAGAAGAAGAAGAAGAAGAAGAAGAAGAAGAAGAAGAAGAAGAAGAAGAAGAAGAAGAAGAAGAAGAAGGAGAAGAAGAAGAAGAAGGAGAAGCAGCAGCAGCAGAAGGGGAGGGGAAGGGGCAGGGGAAGGGGAAGGAGGAGAACGAGAAGAAGAACCTTTACATAAGTTTTAAATCCTATTTTAAAATGCAAGAGAGGAAAATTTTCCTAATCCATTGAGATTTTGCTTCCTAGCAATTGTTGTCAGTTTGGCTCAAATAAACTCTTATAAGTTTTCTCTTAGGAAAAATAAAATAAAAAAATAAAAAATAAAATGCAAGAGAGAAAACTCCATCATTGGCCACACAGCCCCAGTCCACCACCCACTCCTGCCAGGGAGCATAGACGAACCACCTGGATCCTGTGTTGTGCACAGGCTTGCTGGTCTGTTTAACTGGTGTCCATTCTCATGTTCTAAGGTCCAGCTGGGCGTCCAACTCCTCTGCGAAAGCTGATGCTTTGAACTCCTGCGGGTGCCTCCGTGGGCGCCTCTCCTGCCACCAAAACCTCCAGAACCACTGTTTCTAGTTATCCCTCCTTTGTTTACACCCTGTGCTGCTCTCGGCTGTGTGTCAGTCTGTGACGTGAGGAGCTGAATGTTCATGGGGCGGCCATCCAGAGGGACGCCTTTGTACTGTTTTATAGCTTTCTGGCGTCTGCTTTCCGTTCAAAGTGCACGTCGGCTGTTGCCAGACTGCGGCTGGAGCGGTTAGTAGTGCACGACCGCCTTCTTCAATGCCAAATTCAGCAGAATTCCTGAATATCAGTGTCGGACACTCCAAAATCCAGATTGGACACCAGCAGTTTCCACCAGTCTCCAAACCGGCACCACCCGCAAAGCCGCTGTTGAAGTCACGTTGCCACTTGTCAGGAAGTTGTTTAGGCCTGCTGCAGGGTGCCGGTCGGTTCCTGCCACCGCTGCCAGCAGGGCAAGTCCAGCTTTTCTGGGTGGGACCGCCATACCGGCTCCCTCGCGCACGCAGCGGCCTGTGCTCCGCAACCACGGCCTCCCTGGGAGCCAGTCTGGCTGCGTCTGGCCCCCGCCGCAGCCGCCTCGCTGGCTCAGGTTCAGCTTAATGATGTCATCCAGTAACACGTCCATTTTGTTGGCCTTGGCGGACGCGAAATCAGCCTCGGGTCCAAGCATTCTAATTTTTTATAAGTTTAATTATCTCATGACTTGAGCCTTCATAGTTCTCACAAATTATGCCCACTCATGGAGTACAGTGCATAAATGGGACAAAGGCTTTCAACAAATGTTTGTACAGCTGGCCTCACTGTCCAACTTTCCTAACAGGACACCAGTGAACACATATAAAAAATAAAGAGCTGGTTTTTTTTTTTTTTAATTAGGTTGGTGCAAAAGTAATTGCGGCTTTTGAAATTGTTTAGCCTTTTAAGCCGCAATTACTTTTGCACCAATCTAATATCTTTGAACATTACCCCACCAAAAAATAAGTGATGAAAAGCTGCAATAGACTTGGCAGGGAAATCTGAGTTTGTGAAAGTTACTTGTTTTTTTCCATTTATAATCTGTCTGTTCCCTCCTTTTTTTCTTTTAAAAATAATGCTGAGATGGCATTCTCAGTGTAAACCAAGGGGGAGACCTGTAGCTGCAGGTTTTTAGAAGTGCACCATAACCACTGGGTCTGTGTCCTATGTACTTCTCTCACAGGTATAGCAAGGCCCAGGCTGTGTGAAATTCCAATAGGACCCTTCATGACAAATGGTGACCTGCCACAGGTCTTCCCACAGCGATGACAATTATGTGGCTCCTCTTCATTATGATTTCTCAAATGGCAGGTTAGATTTTTTCTTTTGGCTAAAGACTGTCCTTAGTAGTTATATTCAGAATGACTTTCCCCAGTAAGTTCTCTGATGTTGATGGAGGTGGGCCCACTGGTGACATGCGTCTTTCCTTTCAGGTAGGAGTCCTTCTGTTACTGGGAATGATGTTTGTACCTAGGTTCTTGCTTTCTTGGCGGAAAGAATTCAGTCAAGAGACAGTTTGTGCAGCATAGGACAGCAAGAAGTTTATTAGTAAAAGCAAGTACACTCAGAGACATGGAGCGGGCTGACCCAAGTGAGGGAAGCAGCATCCCCTTACATTGTGTGAGGATTTTTATTTCTATGGGTAGAACTGTCTCCACCTCTCCCTCTCTATTATCTTCCTCTCTCTCTGCTGACGTGCCCTGTCCTCCCTTTTGATTCCCAAGGTTGTTTCTCCGGGGGCAAACATAAACCCATTAATTCCCCATGATTTATTTGGGAAGTTTATTAAAATGGTCCTGAGAAGCAGGATGTACAAGTGTGATCAAGAAATATGGTTAATGTTTAAATTAAAAAAAAAATATTACAGTGAAAGACATATTGCCATTAATGCTCCAAGAGCAGCTACAAGGGATCTCCTAACCAGGGCTAGTTTTCTCCTTCTGCTTATCTCTACCTTCCTATGTACCCTATCACTTCCATGAGGGAGGGCTGAGCAGCGGCTGAAGGCTTCCTTCTATTCACTGCATTTACAGAGCTTCTCTCCAAGGTGACTACTTAGTGTGTTTAAAGAATTGACAAAAAATAAAAAATAAAAAACAAACTTTCCAACATTCCTCCAGTGTGGATCCCCTTATGAAAGGCCTTTCTACAGTCCCAGCACTACAGTCCTGGCTTCTCAGGTGTGAACCCGCTGGTGCTGCAGGAGGTAGGACCTGCGTTTGAAGGCTTTACCACATGCGAGGCACCTGTATGGAGTCTCCCCGGTGTGGATGACAGCATGCTGCAGGAGGTACGTACTCCGGTGGAAGGCCTTCCCACAGACCGCGCACTCATACGGCTTCTCGCCCGTGTGGATCCGCTGGTGCTGCAGGAGCTCAGCGCTGCACCGAAAGGCCTTCCTGCAGGCCATGCATTCATATGGCTTCTTCCCCGTGTGGGTGACATAGTGCTGGATGAGGTGCGCTCTGTTGCTGAATGACTTTGCACATTCTTTGCACTCAAAGGGTCTTTCTCCAGTGTGGGTCCTGTTGTGGCGAATGAAGGTCGAGCGGTGGCTGAAGGCCTTCCGACATTGGCTGCACTCATAGGGCTTCTCCCCTGTGTGGATGGGGCGGTGCTGCACAAGGTAGGACCTGCGCCTGAAGGCCTTCCCGCACTCCGTGCACGTGTAGGGTTTCTCCCCGCTGTGGATGAGGTAGTGCCGAATAAGGGTGGAGCTCTGGCTAAAGGCTTTACCACAGGTGTTGCATTTGTAGGGCTTCATTCCCGTGTGAACATGCTGATGGCGAACAAGGTACCACTTCCTGCTGAAGGCTTTTCCGCATGTGTTGCATTCGTGGGGCTTCATTCCCACGTGAACCTGCTGATGGTGAACGAGATACCACTTCCTGCTGAAACTTTTCCCACACTGCTTGCATTTGTAGAGGTTATTCCCGGTGTGAATCGTGGGGCCTTTCCCTGGTTCTTGCGGATCACATTCATAGAGAACATCTGCCCTAGAGACTCTCTCCTGTAACACTCCTGTAACACCATCATCTGCCCTTAATCCATCAAGGCTCATTTTCCCAGGATGAGTTTCCTTGTGGGAGTCTGTCTCTGGCCTCATTTCCAAAAACCCTTCCCGATCACTGGCTTGCCCCAACCTGGAGTCCCTTGAAGATCCCGGAGTCAGGCTTCCCTTGAACAAGGCTCCCTCACACAAAGCTGGCTGAGAAGTGCTTGGCTCACTGGTCTGAAGTTTTGCTCTGTCACCTGAAGAGAACCCAGGACATAAAGGGGAACTTTTAGTGACACAACATGGAAGAAACAAAAGCAACACTTCAGTGGGCAAATGAGGATGAAAACAGTACTCTGGTATTTGCTGTTTTTATGTCCCTATAACCTAGGTTTCTTATACCTTTTATGGTTCTTGTACCCTTGACACCATTAGAGGGAAAATATGAATGGCAGGCTGGACCAGGGCACAGATGATCTGGAGTGGAAACCCCTCCTCACAGTCCAGAATAAGGCAGGGAGAGTAGTTTTGATAACACTGTCTAGGGGGCATGTGCCCCAAGAATTGATATCTCTTGGTACCATGAGAGTATTGAGAAGTGGCCTAATAAGACTGGAAAGAAAAAGAGGTCATCTTCCCAGAGGAGGTGCTCCATGAGCTGGGTCCTGATGGAGAAGTCAGAGTTGCCAGGAAGAGAAAGAGTGAGGGGCACCGATTGAAATGGAAGGAGTAAGCATGGGTAGATCCACCCTTTGGAGACTGCTGAAGAATTAAAGAAGAAAAGGCCACCAGATGCCTGGTGAAGCTGACACAGAAGGGATGGTTTCAGGAGGAGTTGGCAATAAAGACCCCAGATGAGGGGGAAAGAGGGACACACAGAGCCGAATTGTACAAGAGACAAGTTTCTACTCTGAGGCATCAGTGTGGTGGTTAAGGGTGGGGGCTCAGGGGCCAGAACGCCTGGGTTTCAGCCCTGCCACCATCCAGTGAGCTAATCTTGGATGGACTTCCTTCTTCTTTAAGTCATAATTTCCTCATCTGAGAGGCTGACTAGAAGACTCCCAGTTTCCCAGGCTGCCACAAGGGGTAGATGAGAAAAAGTCTGTAAAGTGCTCAGCACACTTCTTGACATGAGTGTTTACTAAATTGTGTGTCATTATCCTTATTCTTTGTGATGCATAATTTTATATGTAAAATTTGCCAGGGTATCACGCTGAGCTGTTTGGTCAAACACCATTGTAGATGTTACTGTGAGGTACTTTTTAAATGTGATTAACACTTAAATCAGCAGACATTGAGAAAAGCAAGCTGCCCTTCGTCATGTGGGTGGGCCTCAGCCAACCAACTGATGGTGTTAGGATGACATCCCTACACTCAAGTCCGCAACATCAACTCTTCCAGCTCACTAGCCCGCCTCGCAGATTTTGAAATCACTGAGCCATCACAATCATAAGAGCCAACTCCTTAAGATAAATCTCTATGTATAGATACATCCTGTTGGTTCTTCTCATTGTTGCACTGGTCAATTCGAATGATAACAGTGACATCAGCAAGAACAAGCCAAGGAGAGGGGTCTTAGTGAAAACCAACTCTGCTGACACTTTGATCTCGGACTTCCAGCCTCCAACTGTGAGAAAATTAATTTCTGTTGTTGAAGACATGCACGCACACGCATGCGTGCATATACACACCGAAAAAAGGAAAAGAACAATAAAACCAATCCACAATGATAAAGTAGAAATAGTGGTTACAACTGTAGGAGGAGCTATTGACAATGATGGGGCACCAGGAACCTGCCACGGTCCTGGAAATATTCCAAACCTTGACCGGAGTAACAGACACTTCAGTTTAAATATTGACATATGTAAAAAATTTAAGCTGAACCCTTAAGATTTGTGCACATCACCATACAGTTCCTATATAAAAATAAGGAGATTTTAAAAAATACATATACAAGTCAAGTGCATACATCTTTTCCAGAAAGAGACAACTCCTTTGAGGAAGTTGGCTTTGTAAGTAGAGTGCACATTAGTTGTGGGCTTTCACAGATCTGATAGCATTTGTGTTTGTTTGATTTTTCCTCAAATGTAAGTACCTTGAGCATGTTTATATGTTGAGTAGAAGAGGATGAAGCACAGACAAGGCAGAAAACAAGTGAAGAAGCAAGTTTCCTGAGAAGGTAAAGGTATGACATGGGCTCTGCTGGAGAGAATGGCCATTAGCAGAGGTAAGACATCGTCCAAAGAGGACAAGGGAAGGCACAGGTGTTGAGACAGTCATAGATGAGCCTTGAAGGAGTCAGGGGCAGGAAGTAAAAGCACGTAACGTAGCCTTTATTTTAACATGATGTTGATTACGGGTTAAGACGTCATTGACTGAGGAAGTGGTGACGATTTGGAACACATCAGAGTGGATGCAGGAACTTGTGCCAAAAAAAGTGACCAGAGGCACAGAATAGATGGGGGAGACCTGGTAGGAGTGTCTGGAATCATCCAGGCAGGAGACGAAAGACAAAGGTGGAGGTGATGAATCCAGGAGACACAGATAATGTCAAATGGACAGGACCATGGGTAGATGGCTGTTGGGACTAATGGAGGCAGATGTTGAGGTGCTCAATTTTCTCACCTGCTTGGATGGCAGAACATTCTCTGACCTGGGGGTGGGGAGAAGTGGGCATGATCACGAGTGTCCTCTAAGCATGGTGAGCCTCTGAGACATTTAAGTGGAGATTAGGTTTGGAACCTAGAGCTGGTGGTGGGGTTGGCCAAAGACACTCACAACCTGAAGGACCACCAGAGAGGAAAGACTATGCCTTACTGTGGAGGACTCCAGTTACACACATCAGCACAGACATGGGGCCAACAAAGCCACACATCACTGTGGTGTTTCTCAGGGCAAGTAGGGCAGGGAGAGACAGTACAAGAGGCTGCTTCTGGGTGTCTGATGGACAAATAGGAGGATAAATGGAGAAGGCGGAAACGAGTGGGCTACAGAGTGCATATAGTATAGTAGTATTTTCAGGGGGAAGGCCCCTTTTCCTGAATCCAGAAGGAAAGGTGTGGTGTCAGTCACCCATGGTTAACATAATTACATGACTACAATACGAGCTGACTTTTGTTGACTCTTTCTACAGACCAGGCACTGTGCTAATATCTCATTACAACTTCAAACCACCCAATCACATAGGAACTATCATCACTAATATTCCAAGAGCTGGCTGAGATGACATAAGCCCAGCCTACTGGCTCTATTCCTGGTCACACAGCTAAACCATATCCCCAGTCCTGAGCACCCAGGTGTGGCCAAATGTCCGGATCCTGCCAAAAGAACAAATGGAAGGGAAAGATGTGTGCAAAACGGTGTGACTTCTCCCTCCCCCCATCATTTCCCCTCCACTAGCTGGGTTATGCCAGAGTCACTGCAAAGCTGTACCCTGACAATAGAAGGCACCTGGGTCTCTACATAACGATGTGGCTCAGAGCTGACCTGCTGACATAACATATATCTTGATGTGATAGAGAAACAACCAGAACTCCCAGGAGGTCACAGAGTTTCACAAACAAGTCCGGAGGCAGTGGTGCCCTCGTATTCTGAAGACTGCCATGACCTCACCTGACCACCTGTTGGCGCCTACCTGGACAGGTGCTACGTGAGATGCCTCTCTTCGCCATCCACAGCTCTTGTCCATGCTCTAGCAGGTGGGTCAACTCTGGCTTGGGAACCGGATGACCTGTTGATGGAGAAAGAAATCAGACACAGGTTTTTTGCTAAAAATGAAACCTCTCCATCCTGTCTGGGACTTCATGACAAAGATAAGACCATGAATAAAGCTGCTCCCAAAGTATACAAAATGCTGAGGTGATACCTGGACACCAAGGGCAAAAGTCCTACTCTTGGGCTAAACTGCTATGGAAGGTTGTGCTGTCTGTCTACACAACACCACTGCCCTTAAACTTTACCAGTCAGAACCACCACTATTCAGACACACTCCACTTTCACACACAGCCATGGGCACCAGAAGGCAAGCCCATCCTTCCAAAAGGTTCTCTGACACCCCCTGCTTCAGGAGCCCCTACGGATGCTTGATTCCAACCTCAGACCAACAGAAACAAGCTCTCCTGGGGTAAAGCCTAGAATTAATATCTATGAAACATCCCCAGGGAATTCCTGTGTCCAGAGAGAACTGGAAACTACTGGTGGAAATAAATGGGCGGATGGCATCCCGGATCATCAGTAATGTGAGGTAAGCAGGGAAGCTGAGCTGGATTCTCATTCTGAAGAGAAAGCCCTTATTCCCATGTGGGAGGGGAGGGTTGCACAAGGGGGCCTCAGTCACTGCCACCTCCTACATCCCCCGAGGGCACCAGTGCCCAGTCCCAGGAGAGGAGTAGAGACAGCCTCACACCACTGAGGACATAATCGCACTGCTGCTTCTCCAAACCCATGGGCCAGCCCCACCTGGAGCTTCTCATTAAGTGCCATGTAAACTTCCTTCAGGGGGAAGAAATTGTGAGCCAGTCTTTCTGTGATGTGCAGCTAAATACATGTCAGCAGAGATGGGAGGGTTCTTTGTATAAGTCTAGTGACTGAGGTATCAAGACCCACTGAAGTCGCAACTGGCAGGTTCTAATCCACAGCCCAGGATCCGTTCACACTGGTCTCAGTAACAGTCACTGTTACTAAGCTGAGGGGGTCAGCAGGGAGCAGGAGAAAAGGTAAATTACATGTTCCTTTGGCTCCGCCAGAAGCTGAGCTCACTCTCACCTCAGGGCCTTTTCTCATGCTGGTTCCTCCACCTGGAATCCTTCCTCCATCTCCCCTTCTAGTTAGCTGTTAGCCTTCAAGTCTCAGCTCCAATGTCACTTCCTCAGATGCCTTTTTTGAAGCATCAGTGATAGGTTATGACCCCATGGTTATACACTCCTAAATTACTTTTATTTTTTTTCTACAACTCATCTTAATTCATCTAAGAACTGATGTTTACCTTCACAGCTGAACTCAAGAATGATGGGTCTGCAAAGCACACACAATGTGCCATCATTACTGATGGTTTCTCTTTAAACCGACCCACTTTTTATTGTTGTTAAATATTTTATTCTAAAAGGGAACCCTGTATTGCTCCGTTAAATGAGAAAAGTCAATTTCACTTCCCAAAATGTAAAGTTCCCATCAAAACATAACAATGAAATGAAAATAATGCCATTAAGTCCCAGCAAGCTGATGTAAATGGCTGAGGACTGTGAATTGGAGGCTGTTTCCTATGTTGAAAAGAGAAATTAGCCACAACTAGGGGACATGGAAGACTCAGCACTGATCTGAGACTTTCTGTTGACAACGACAACATACCAGACAGAGAAGGAGAAAGGACTGGCTTTCTCAGGGTATCCACCCATGGCATTTTATGACATTCCTATGTGCCTTCTAAATCATTTCCTGCCCCAGTGGAGGACTGTGGCCCAGGCCTCAGGAAACATGATGATCATGTGACACCAGGGGCCTTTTCACCGAGATTGCATTATTTAGGAAGATCCCTAGTTGGCACTGATGACAAATGCCATGTGGGGACCTGCCTGACTCACCCTCTTTTCTGAGAACAGCCTATCACCCACAGCCCTGCCACCTGGATCGTGAGGACATTTAACCCAACCAGGCTGGGCCAGTCAGCTCCTCGCCTATGCAATCTGGAATACAGGCCTCAGACCGAGGCCTGACTGTGCTGGACACTGGGGTGAGGGTTTGTGTTTCGAAGAACATTGTTTCTACCCCAACAAATCCTGATGTAGATACAGGGAGGTCGGCCAGGAGGAGAAGGTACCAAAAAACGGCAGGGGCTGTGGGGAAGTGGGAAGGTAGCTTCTGTGACCTTCTTGGCCAGCCAGAAATCAAGAAGGTTGGGGTCCTCCACAGGGGTAAGATGTGAGTACTTACCCAGTGAGACCAGGAACCTGCAGGTCTCCAGCATCACCTCCCAGTACAGGGTCCTCTGGTCCAGGTCAAGCCATCCCCACTCTTCCTGAGTAAAGGTCACGGCCACATCTTTGAATGTCACCAACACCTGAAAAGTCAAACAAAGATAGTGGTGTTGGCCTTGTGCACTTGGATGGGATCAGAACCTGCCACTGAGTCACTGGTAAAGGTACAGAGACCCAGGCCTGAATCACCAAGGCCTCCTGGGGACCGAGCTCTATGCAGGACTCAAAGGGATAGGACGACACAAACTGTGGGGCAGACGGTAAGTGCTCTGGGATGTCAGAGGAATGGGGAAATAATCAAGACAGTAATTCCAACAGTGAAAACAGCAGCAGCAGCAGCTGAGCCTTCCTGGTCCTTGCCATCCACCTGCCTTGGGCTGAGGGCTTCACATGCCGTGACAAAAGTATTAGATATCCCTAGCTCTGGGGCCAGGCTCCCAGGTGTTTTAATCAAAACTTCCGATTCTGACACTTGCCAGCTGCTGTGTAAATGTGGGAAGGACATTTCATTTCTCTAGGCCTTGATTTCCGCATCAGCATAGTAATCATCTCCATTTCACCAGGCAGGTGTCTGAGAATTAAAGAGGAAATGTTCACACAGCAAACACTGGAATGCCTGGCACAGGTTTAAGTGTTCAATGTATTTTGGAACTTTTACTAATCCTCCAACAGCCCACGAGGTAAATGCCATCATCACCTCCATGTCATAGTCAGTGGCCCAGGGCTCAGGCAGCTCTAGAAAGTCACCCAGAATCTCACAATTAAGGAACAGAGGCAGGATTTGAACATCCATCAAAAGATGGCACAGAACTGCCAAAAGATGGGCAGGGGTACCTTAGCTACAACTAAAGCAGCTAGGAAAAGACTATCCTAACAGGTGACACTGATACACAGAAAGGATTTGGAGAGACAGCCCTGCAGAGACCTGGGGACAGGACCCCAGACAAGGAAGTGCAAGGGCAAAGACTGCAGAACAGGCAGGAGTTTGGCAAGTTCAGGACCACCTGGTTGGGGGCAATGAGCAAAGGAAGGTCTGAAGGGGAGGAGCACAGAGGTGTCATGGGGCAGATCCAGGAGCGCTCTTCCAGCCACAGTGGGAGTTTGTACTTATTGTAAGAATGATGGGAGCTGCTGAGGGGGAGACCCATCCATTCATTCAACCATTTACTGAGTACCTCTTACAAGCCTAGGCCGTTCTAGGTCTTCACATAGAGCAGCAACAGGCATTCATAGTCAGGGGCTGGCAACAGATCCTACACAAGCAACTAAATAAATGAGCAAGACGTCAGAGGGCCCTAAAAATTCCAAAGACAAGAAAATAGACAGGAGGCTAAAGAGATTATAGTCCACTTTAGATGGGGCAACAGGAAAGGCCTTTCAGGAAGGCACACTGGCGTGAGTCTGAAAGTGAGGGAGGGAGCCATGTGGATAGGAAATTAACAAGTAAGACAAGTACTGACAGTGATTAGAGCTATGATGAGGGCACTCAGGGTGACTGTGAGAGAATTACCTGGGGGTCTCTTGTGCATTTGTGTCCAAAGGGACACTACACTCCTGCACACTATCATTACTATTTGCATGAACCCACTTTTCAAATAAAATTGAACGTCTTAAACAGGAAAACAGATTCACTACTGTCAGTGAAACACCAGTTCCACTTGCTGTGAACTAAAAGATAAATTCCTTGGCCTTCTTGGCTCCCAGCCTGCCTGTCACCTTTTCTACCCTAGCGTAGAAGCAATTCCCAAAACGCTACTCCTGTCTCTCCCCTACCCCAGTCCTTAGCTTTGTAGAGGCTAGAGGCCAGGGAGGCCCAAGGGTCGGCCTCCCGCGGCGGGGAGGGGTTGGGGGGTAGTTGCTCTAAGATCGACACAGGTCGGGGAGGCATCTCTCCGTGAAACAGGTCCCGGAGCGATGCTCCCTGGCCAGTGATGGACACTGGGCACACATCACCCACGTATGCTTTTTAGTTCTCTCAATCCAGGACGAGAAATAGTTAATATTCCTATTTTATACCCAGGAAAACAGAGGCTCAGGGCAGATGATCAGGGGGGCTTGCTCAAGGTTACAGCTTGCTCAGGGTTGTCCCACGCAAGCGACGTGGGGTTAAGAGTAGGGAATTATAAAATCCACGTCTCTCCTTCCACACAGCATCCCCTTGGTGGCAGAAACAGAACCCGATCCCATGGAGCCCATGACCTACAATGCCAACTCTGAGCCGAATGAGTGTGACCTCATCCCGGAGCTCCGAGACACCAAGGCCGGGACTGGGCAAGAAGTCTCCAGACACCGCCGACCCGAGCGGGCCGGGGGCCTGGGGCACCGTCCACTCACCTGCGCCGTCTCCATCAGAGTCGCCATCGGACTGCGCGGTGAAGCCGGGCGTCCCGCAGGCTCAGCTGACCTTTCCCCGGGTGCCACAAAGGCGCGGGCAAGCCGTCCCGCTGTCCTAACCCCGCTTCGTCCCCAAATTCCCGCCACGACACCAACGGACGTCCACTCAGGCAACGCCGGAAGTCCCACTTCTACCAACGCAAGCCAACAGCGCCCTCGTTTGTGACGTCATCGGCGCGCACCGCCCTTAGCGGAGCACAGCCTTCTGGGTAATGTAGTTTTTTCTTTGCATCTGGACACGCCAGCAATGTTGTGCCTCTTCTAGGAGCCAAGGTCCAAGAGTCACCATTGGATCGCTGAGGCTCCAAGAAAGAAGGAGAGCTTTCGGATATTCCTAGAGTGGACCTGTTGTATTTTCTTGTTATTTCTGCTGCTTCTAATGGAGCAAGTAGACACATTGTATTATAAACTTTTAAAACTTCCTATTTTCTACCAGCAGAGTGACTCAGTTGGTTAAGAGCAGGAGCTCTGAGCAACAGGGTTGCCACTTTGATTCCCACATGGACCAGTAAGCTGCGCCCTAGCTGACCTGCTGCTGAGCTGCCAACAGGTGGCAGGATGGCTCAGCTGGTGCCATTGGACTCCCGCATGGGATGGTGGGCTACGCCCATCTGCAACTAAGATTGAACACTGCACCTTGAGCTGAGCGACTGTGAGCTGCCCATGGGCGGCTGCGTGGCAACTGGACTTGGAGCTGTGCTAGCTGCGCCCTCCACATCTAAGATTGAAGGACAACTTGGCTGTTCCCCTCCCCCAATTCCCCAATAAAATCTTAGAAAACAAACAAACAAAAAACTTCCAGGCTGGCCGAGTTGCGTGTTGGTTAAGAGTTGGCTTGGGACGCCAGCTCTGGGCAGCAGGGCCCCGGTTCGGATCCCACATGAGGGCCAGTGACACTGCCCTCTACAACTAAGATGGTGACAGCTTGACCTGGAGCTGGGCTGCTGTGAGTTGCTGGGGATGGAGTAGGCTGCAGCTCCTGCTGCAGTGGGCTGCCATAAGCTACTGTGTGTGGCCAGCAGCCAGCGTGAGCAGCTGGCAGCCGGTGTGAGCTGCTAAGAGCCGCCATGAGTGGCTGTCCAGCGGCTGGTGACCAATCTGCCTCATTCGGGAAGAGCACAATGATAATACCAACATAAGCCAGTGACGCGACGTCCACCACACCTAGAATGAAGAACAAAAGGACAGCAACTTGTCTGTTCCCCTTTTCCCATTCCCCAATAAAATCTTTAAAAAAAAACCAACTTCTTATTTTCCTGCTGCCTCAACATCCCCATAAATATGCTGTGAGCACCCACCCAAGTGACCAGGTGCACCAGTGTGATCAGGCTGCCCTCTCCCCACCCCCCATATAAGTTCCTGTTTTTCTCTTTCCCTTTGAGGCAGGGCACATAGCCTAGGAAATTGACAACTCCCTCCAGGGTCAAAGCGAAGTGCTTCACTGGTTACACCAGTAAGGAAGTGAATGTATCTATTGATAATACCTGCAGCTGGAGAAAAATAAGCATCCTTCTCTTCCAGCTAGGCTGATCCCTATGACTGGGACCTGACCTTTAGCTAATTACAATGTCATTATAATCTCATTTGCATTGCAGTTACTGCAACTCCCATCATGCATCTATCATGACAGTTCTGGAAGAACCAAATAAGGAAGAAAAGCAGAAATAGAGGGTCCTTCCCAGGGGAGGAGATAAATGAACTATATAAATCAGTGGGATGTCACCCATTTCCCCACCCGGGGAGTGATAAATATCTCTGATCGTGACTTCCTCAGAGCAACTCTTCTCTGAGTTCATCTGCATTTTCCTCTTAAGTATGTACTTCTGTTTTCAATAAAACACTTTCACTTCCCTGCATCTGTCTGGATATTGACTTCTTTCTTGTGTAGACAAGAACCCAGTCACCACTGCTCTGTTGAGTCCTATCTTGGACATCCCTGTGAGCCTCCAGGGAAACCATGACCTAGAGACATTTCAATGCACCAATGAAATCCCCTCATGCCATCTGTCTGTGTACTCACCCCCACCTCTCAATAATGGCACTTGCCTAGGAGTTCTTTCTCGTTCTCTCTCTCTCTCTCTCTCTCTCTCTCTCTCTCTCAGTTCTGTTCCTGCTCTGCTGAGCCCCATCCCTGGGCACTCATCCCATCTGGTCCCCTACAGTGGGGTGTGGTGTCCTTATAAAAGAGGCCCTAGAAAATTCCCTTGCCCCTTCCTCCAGGTGAGGACACAACAACAAGAAGGCTGTCTGTGAACCAGAAAGAAGGCTCTCACCAGACACAAAAATCTGCTGACACCTTGATTTTGAACTTCCAGCCTCCAGAACTGTGAGACCAAATGCTTTTTTCCTGCTATGATAGAACCTGTGTGCAAAGGGGGCATCTTATCCCCAAGACAAACATTTGGTTATTGTTTGAGGATGATGTCAGTGATACAAATAATTATTCTAGAAATTGCTAAATAGAATGAAGGTATCAAACTCTTTCCTCCCTTTTCTGTACACTGTATTTTGAGGTAACTGAATAGATTATGGAAAATTTTTTATAAAGGATTTCTAGCCAATACATGCAAAATAGCAATAGGATACAAATGTTTCAACAGCTCATAAAATAATTAACCACTCAATGATCATCATTGCATGCTGACACAACAGATAAAAATTGCATGGCAAATTGGTATTGAATAAGAAAACACTAATATTAGGACCTAATTGCTAAAAAGAGACACCCAGACTTCAGAGTGCTCTTATGTGATGCAGTCACAATTTCTCAGCACTGTGTGTGGAGTATTATGGCCAAAGGCTGAATCTGGATTTCAAACTTATTTGAATGGCAAGACTATTCACTGAAATTGGGGGTGTTGGAGGCAAGATGGTGAAATTCTGTTACCCATGATGAACTGAAGGTGTGTTTGAAATATTCAAGTGGAGACATTGGATTGAGGAGATGGAAGAGCATTTGGAACAGACTCAGGATCTGTTCCAAATCAGACACTGACTGGCTGAGGAGCCTGAAGGGTGACAAGAAAGAAAAGGTTACATGGCAGTGAAGCCAATCCCATCTTTTGATGGATTTAGCTGCCTCTGCAGTCAGATGTGGGATAGACAAGGTCAAATATCATAATGGTATTTTTAAGGACACAAATGCCAGGCAGACATAGTGCAAAGGAATGCCTTTGAGTCTGATGGATGAAGGGGATAATGAATAAGTGAATGGAGAATGTGGGAAACAGTGGGATGCACAGTATAGTAGTAGATAGTCATCTCAAGGAGAAGAAATACCCTTTTTGTTCCAGAGTTGGGAATATAGTCTACAAGAAAAATGTATGAAGTATGACCAAAAAATACAGTGAATGTTTAAGTTAAAAAAAATTATTACAGTAAATGACACATTGCCATTAATCCCCCTCACTTTGAACACACTTATCCCATCATTCTTGCCACTTTCTGAAGCAGTTCTGGAAGTCCTCTTTCATGAGCGTCTTTAGTTGCGCTATCATGGCTGCCTCAATGTCCCAAATAGAGTTAAACATTTTCCTTTCATGGTCATTTTGGCTTCGGGGGAGAGCCAGAAGTCACATAGTGCCAGATCTGGTGATTAGGTGAATGAGGACACACTGCAATGTTTCTATTTGAGAAAATTGCGATACCAGAAGAGATGTGTGACATGGAGCATTGTCATGATGGAGGATAAAACCATTTGCCCATTTCTCAGGCTATTTTCTATGCACAACATTTCTTAAATGCTTTAATAAGCCCTTATAACATTGAGTTCAGGGCCGGCCGAGTGGCGTGTTGGTTAAGAGCTGGCTTGGGATGCCAGAGGGCACCGGTTCGGATCCCACATATGAGGGCCAGTGACACTGCCCTCTACAGCTAAGATGCTGAACAACATCTCAACCTGGAGCTGGGCTGCCATGAGTCACCAGCGACGGGGTAGGCTGCAGCCCCTGCTGCAGTGGGTTGCCATGGGCTACCGTGTATAGCCAGCGTGAGTGGCCAGCAGCCACGGTGAGCGGCCGTCCAGAAGCCGGCGACTGATCTGCCTTGCCAGAGAAGAGAGCAATGATGGTGCCAACTTGGGCCAGTGAAGCAACGTCCTCCACAACAAGACTGAAGAACAAAAGGACAGCAACTTGTCTGTTCCCCTTCCCCCAATTCCCCAGCGCTGTTCCCATCCCCAATTCCCCAATAAAAAATCTTTAAAAATAAATAAATAAAAATATCGAGTTCACCGTAGTGTTCCTGGATACACACACTCAACTTGCACAATTCCATCAAGGTAAAAAAAACACAATTAACATCATCTTGATGTTGGATCTTAATTGATGCACTTTTTTTGCACGAGAACTGGGTGACTTCCATTGAGAACTCTGAACCTTGGTCTCAGCATCATAACCATAGGCCCAAGTTCCATCTCTCAGGATGATATGTCTTCAAAAGCTGGAATCTGAAGCGGCATTGTTGGGAGCTGGCTGGGATCAGCCAGGGACACTGAGGCTTTAGGTTGGCAAGCTTGGGTCTCCAGGTAGATACAGGCCTGGGGTGAGCAGCCTTAGAGCAGTTTTGTGGGGACCTTTGGGACAGTGCTTCTGCCTTAAACTGCTTCCAGACAACGCAAGTGCAAAAAGTAAAGACCCCAGCTTGCTGATAGGAAAAGCTTATGGACAAAGGGACTCAGTTGCTCATGGGCTATGGACTTGCAGTTTCGATATGCATCACCACTCTGGGTCTTTCCACCATGGACCTACTTGACATGCTTGGGACTTTCTACTGTGGACTTGTTGACAGTTTCTATTTGCCTCAGTTTAACCTTGCCTAGCTATATCATTGGTTTATATTGAGTATAACATAGCTTGTTGCTGAGGAGAAATTGTTTCTCTTCAGCCCAGGAGTTTTAGCTTTAGGGAATCTCTCCCTAGCATGAGGATATTGTTTCCGCTTAAGAATCTTGTATGTCCAATAAATGAGGCCTCAGTTTGCCAACAGCACACTGAGTCCCTCCTGCTCCCAGCTTTTGTCTCTCTTCTCTTTATTTCTCATCTCCCACCCAATATCTCAGGAACTTCTAGGTACCTGGCATGCGCAAGCCAGGTGGCCACTGGGACGAGCTGGTCTCATTCATGGCATGATTGTGCAACTCCAATGAAATTGACAAACCCTGTTGCTTTTGTTCAAGTCAAAACACATGGAACAAATTTTGCACTCACTCACCCATTTTCAAATCTGTTGTAAAATGCTTTGAATAAAACTATGAGATGTTTAGATCCTCAGAAATTTCCCTAATAGTCAATCACCTGTTTGATCAAATCATTTCAGTTACTCTTTCAATATTCTCTTGTGTTTTTATGTTGAAGGACATCCCGATCTCTCCTCATCTTCAATCGATTCACAACCATTATGAAATCGCTTGAACCACTTGTAAACCGTCTTCATGGTCACTACAGCATCACCATAAACTAATTTTAACATTTTGTGCATTTCTTTAGTACTTTTTTGCAGTTTGAAACAAAATTTCACGTTAATATGTTGTTCATGATCCATGATTTATTGCACACTTTAAACCACATCTTCTCTTAACAATAGCTCACACTCGACTGTCTGCACGGAACAAGTTGAAATTTGTCACACACTGTTACTAAGGTTTGATGTGCCACTTCCCGTATTGAAGATCCCTGCCTTTCCGTTGGATGGCACTCAGCAGCAGCATTCACCGTATATTTTGATCACACCCCGTATATTACTACTATTCATTATAATTAATATTATTACAT
The DNA here is from genome assembly GCF_001890085.2 of Hipposideros armiger. Classification (NCBI taxonomy): domain Eukaryota; kingdom Metazoa; phylum Chordata; class Mammalia; order Chiroptera; family Hipposideridae; genus Hipposideros; species Hipposideros armiger. Next base: position 115,823 of record NW_017732518.1, on the reverse strand, counting down.
GAATATGTGGGAACATAGATGGGTACAACCAGTTTAGATCATAGTTCGGCAGTTTTTGAGGTACTGAAACATGCACATACTTTGAAGTATTGGCACAAGAGAAATAAAATACATATTCATATAAAGAATTGTATGCCTATGTTCATTGCAGCTTTATTTCTAACAACTCCAAACTGTAAACAACCCAACTGCCCAATAACAGCCGAATGGATAAACAAATAGTGGAATATCCAGAGAGAATACTACTCAACAATAAAAAGAATGAACTATTCACATAAGCAATATTGATGAGTCTCAAAAGTTATGCAGTGTGAAAAAATATCAGAAAAAAGGGTAAACACTTCCTAACTCAATTTATATAAAATTCTCAACAATGCAAACTAATTTTTTGTTAAAGAAAGTAAATCACTGGAATCCTATAGGTCTGGGAAAGACAAGGAGAGATTATAAAAGAGCACAAGGTAAATCATGAATATGTTCAATGCAATTATGATGGTTTTATGAGCTTATATGCCTGACAAAATTTTTAAAATTGTACACTTTGAATATCTATAGGTTACTGCATGCCAATTATGCCTTAGTAAAGTTTCTAAAAAGTAGTTCAAAATAAAAAAATCTGAATCTCCCACTCATTTTGGAAACCAGGAGGTTTAACAAGCCAAACTGAATCCACTCTTTTTCCTTATTCCTAGGAAAGGGTAACTCTAAATCAGCACAGGAAATCCTGGCAAGCAATGATCTGGGATGACACTGGCTGGATCCCAAAAGCCACATCCCTGAACAACGCAACCTCCATTTTCTGCTGTTTCCCTGTCTTTACTGCAATGCACTTGAGATGAACAGTCCAGAAGGACAACAGGAATTCATAAAAATTTAGATTATTTGCTCTGACAGTGACTTCAGCTGCAGGAGATACACAGCTCAGGAGGTCCCATGGTTCTTCACAGTCATAGTCATTAGATTTGTGGAAGCACTTTTAGAAGAGGCACATTCCATCTAGTTTTCTGAAGGCTCCTCCACTGCCTGTTAAATCACAGCCAGGATTTCAGTACCAATTATGGTTGGAATCTGGCTCCCATAGTCTGAGAGATGACAGCAGTCTATAGAATTATGAACATCAGGACACTTGGCTCCTTTGTAGAACCTGATGAAAAGCTTCCCCTCAACAGTGCTGGACATTATGTGAAACCCTCTGGGAACAGGAGGCAAAATCATGCTCTTATAAAGGCACTGGAGCATGCCAAACAGGTGCCCCATACTCAGGGTGACCTATGGTCTCAAAATACATGGTCACAGATTAGGACCAGAAAGCATTGCATTGGTTTCTAGGTAGTCTTGGACAGTAATGCAAATTAAGCCAAAATCGGAATGAGAACTACTCCTTGTCATACTGTCACTGCTGAGGCACACATGTTGAGGGCCCACAAAAGTGGTCCATCCCTTCATACAAACCAAGACCAATTCTGTTTTCCACCCACCTTGCAATCCAACTCCCAAGATTAAAGGTAGATTCAATAAGATTTTTATTATTACACAAACCAGGACAATGGAAATCAGACAGCTACCAGTTGGTGAATTCGAGGGTGGAAAAATCAACTACAAGTGTCATGAGGAACCAACAATTTCCACAAAGAAGGTAACCTTCTCTGCAAGCCTTCAGCAGAACTCATTCTTGGCCCAAACTGGGTAAGATTCATACTCAATCAGAAAAGGAAAACAGGGTACAGACTACTCAAGATTTACTCCAGTGAATGGGAGAGAGCACAGACATACAAGGTGTGATAAAAAGATATGGTGAATGCTGCTGCTGAGTGCCATCCAACAGAAAGGTGATATTGTGGGGTTTTTTACCTTGATGTAATTGTGTGAGCTGAGTTTGTTCCCAGGAATACTATGATAAACTATGAATGTTATAAGGGCTTATTAGAGCATTTAAGAAACAATGTGCATAGAAAACAGCCTGAGAAATGGGCAGTTTCATCCTCCAGCATGACAACGCTCCATGTCACACATCACTTCTGGTACATGGCAGTTTCTGTCAAATGAAAACATTACAGTGTGTCCTCATTCACTTTATTCACCAGATCTGGCACCATGTGACTGCTGGCTCTTCCCCAAAGTCAAAATGACTATGAAAGGAAACGTTTTGAATCAAGTCAGGACAACTAAGGCAGCCACAACAGTGTAACTAAAGACATTCACAAAAGAGGACTCGAACTGCTTCAGAAAGTGGAAAGAATGATGGGATAACTGTGTTTGAAGTGAGGAGTAGTATTTTGATGGGGATTAATGGCAATGTGTCTTTTATTGTAATACATTATTTTTAATTTAAACATTCACCGTATTTTTTTCACACCTAATATGCCTTGCCTTATATCAGGATAACCAATGAAATGCTGTGCAAGGTAGTAACGGTGAGAGGGCTTCTACCAGAGAAACTAGCAGTGAGGTAACTCTGGCAAGGGCCCTCGTGAGTTTACAATATGCAATTCAGCTCCTGTCTCTCACATTCCTGGAACTTATGGGGAATTTCCCCCCTTTGGATATTTGGAAGTATGAGGTTCAACTTCAGGCAGATAGTTCCCTCACAAAATGTTTACTGTCATAGTGAACAATGAGACAGCACTTTTCCATCAGGTATAAGGTCTTTCTCAATTGTGGACTTCCTGGTGCTAAACGTTAGATGTTGAAGTGAAGAGTTTCCCATATTTCCTGCATTCATGGGGCCTCTCTGTGGTGTGAAATTTTCGGTGGAGATTGAGACTTGAGTGTTGGCTAATGGATTTGTTACATTTGCTGCATTCATAAGGCCCTTTTCCCATGTAAACTACCTGGTGTTGAATGAGAACAGACTTTTGCCTAAAGAATTTCCCACACTAGCCACATGCATAAGGTCTTGCTCCAGTGTGAATACTGCAGTGCTGAATAAGGCTGGTGCTTTGACTAAAGGATTTTCCGCATTCACCACACTTGTACAGCCTTTTTCCAGTGTGAATTCTATGGTGTTTAGTGAAGATGGCTCTTCTGCTAAAGGACTTCCCACACTGGTCACACTCAAAAGGCCTTGTTCTACTGTGTATTCACTCGTGCTCAATGAGGCTGTAGCTTTGTCTGAAAGATTTCCCACATTCAGTGCATTCATAAGGCCTTTCTCCCGTGTGACTTCTGTTGTGCCAATCAAGTTTGGATTTGGATCCAAATGCTTTCCTACATTCCCTGCACTCATAAAGCCTTTCATTAGTGTGAACTCTCTGGTGTCTAATGAGAGTAGCTCTTTTAAAGGCTTCCCCACACTGGACACACCCATAAGACCTTGCTGTGGTGTGAATTCTCTGGTGTTGAATGAGGGTGAAACAATTTCCCACATTTGTTGCATTCATAAGGCTTTTATCCAGTGTGAGTTCTCTGGTGCAAACAAGATTGGATTTGCACCCAAAGTCTTTCCCACACTCTTCACACTCATAATATCTTTCTCCACTATGAATTCTGCAGTGTTCAGTAAGGTTGGAGCATTGACTAAAGGATTTCCCACATTTGCCACACTTATAAGGACTTTCTCCAGTGTGAATTCTCTGGTGTATAATGAGGGTGGCTCTTTGCCTAAAAAATTTCTGACATTCACTGCATTCATAATGCCTTTCTCCGGTGTGGATTCTCTGGGCTAAACAACTGAGTACTTACAGCAGAAGGCTTTCCCAGACTCATAAACCCTTTTTCTAGTCAAGACTCTTGGGTGGTAAACAAGACTGTGTTTGTGGCTGGAAGCTTTCCCACATTCATGCAACTTGTAATGACATTTTCCACCATGAAAGGGCTCCCCATGCTTGGATATTTTGTTTGGCTTCTCACCATTGGAAATGACCTAGTGCTGGGGAAGGCCCATTGTGGCCGGGAACTCCTTTCTAACTTTCCTACAGGTGAAGGGATTCCCTGACACATGGAATACGCAGCTCTTTACAAATAATGCCCTGTCCATGTCCTTCTTCTCTGCACTGAAATGAAACTGGTATAGGTTTGCACATGCCCCAAGCAAGTATGGTGTCTGCCCAGGTATATCAGCCAGGTGCAAAATGTCTTTCAGGGTTGGTACACACTTCTCACAGGGGTGAGTCTTCTGGGTGGATGGACACACCTTTGGATTCCTAACCTGTGATAAAGCTTCTACAGAAACACTCTGCTCAGACAGTGTCTCTTCATTCTCTGTTGCATGCCAACGAACTGAAAGAAGAAAAATGCTGCTGAATTATGCTGACTATGATGGGCGAGTATTAATCATGTCTTTTAACTCTCTGTATAATATGATATTTTGACATCTTAAAAAACCTTTATGGCCAGGTAGACAGTACACTTGAACAAAAGTATAGCCAAATGCACCTAATAGACAAATACATATCATTCCACTAAAAAGCAGCAGAATATACACTCTACTCAAGAGCACAGCAAAATTCTCCAGGATACATCATGTGATAGGCTACAAAACAAGTGTTTTTTGGGTTTGTTTTTTTTTTGGAAGATTTTATTGTGGAATTGGGGAAGGGAACAGTGTTAGGGAATTAGAAAAGGAGAACATTGTGTTTTTTCAGGACCCGTCAGCTCCAAGTCAAGCTGCTGTCCTTCAATCTTAGCTGTGGAGGGCGCAAGCTAAGCTCCAAGTCCAGTCGCCATCCGGCCGCCCATCGGCAGCTCAGGGAAGCTCAGCTCAAGATGCTGGGTTCAATCTCAGTTGCAGGTGGGCATAGCCCACCATCCCATGCAGGAGTCGAACCAGCAACCTTGCTGTTAAGAGCATGCACTCTCACTAGCTGAGCCACCCGGCTGCCTGTTGGCAGCTCAACAGCAGCTCAGCTCAGGAGCAGCTCACTGGCCCATGTGGGAATCGAACTGGTGACCGTGTTGCTCAGAGCTCGCACTATTAACAAACTGCGCCACCCAAAACAAGTCTTAACAAGTTAAGAAAACTGAAATCATGTCAGGTATCTTTTCTGACCAAAATGAGATAAAAGTGGAAATTAATAACAGGAGGAGAATAGGAAAATTCACAAATATGTGGAAATTAAACAACACACTCTTGAACAAAAACAAAAAAAATGAAGCAAAGGTGAAATCAAAAGAGAAATCAAAAATATATCTTAAGGCAAATTAAAATGAAAAACACAATATACCAAAAGTTATGAGAGCCAGTAAAAGCATTTCTGAAGAAAGATTATATCAGATACATATCTATGAATACATTAAGGAAAAAAGAAAAAACTTAAATAGACACCCTACTGTCACACCTCAAGGAAATAGAAAAAGAAGAACAAACTAAGCCCGATGCTAGCAGAAGGAAGGAAATAAAGATTAAAGTGGAAATAAATAAAATAGAGAATAGAAAAAATAAAAACTAAGAGATTTTCTTGAAAAAAAAAATAAAATTGACAACTCTTCAGCTAGGCTATGAAAAAGAAAGAAGACCCAAATAAAATTATAAATGAAATATAAGACTTTATAATTAATACCACAGAAATACAAGGATCATAAAAGACTACTACAAAAAATTGTACACCAACAAAACCTATAAAAAATGAATAAATTCCTAGAAACATACAACCTAACAAGACTTAATCATGAAGACAGAAAATTTGGACAGACCAATAATGAGTAATGACATTCAATCAGTAATCAAAAACCTCCAAAATAGAAGAGCCCAGGGCTTGATGCCTTCACTGGTGTATTTTAGAAACACTTAACACCAATCCTTCTCCAAAAAACTGAAGCAGAGGGAACACATCCAAAGTCATTTTACGAGGCCAGCATTACCTCAATACCAAAGCCAGATAAAAACCCTACAACACAAAAAAATTACAGAGCAATATCCTTGATAAACACAGGTGAAAAAATCCTTAACAAAATTCTAGTAAACCAAATGCAACAGCACATTAAAAGGGTCATACAGGGCTGACCAAGTGGCGCGTTGGTTAAGAGTTGGCTTGGAAGCACGAGCTCTGAGCAGCAGGGCCCCGGTTCAGATCCCACATGAGGGCCAGTGATGCTGCGCCCTCTACAGCTAAGATGGTGAACAACAGCTCG
>NW_017732518.1:101103-105749 GCF_001890085.2 Hipposideros armiger | reverse complement strand
GTCCCAAGCCAGTTCTTAACCATCGTGCCACTTGGCTGGCCCTCATTTAACTCTTGACTGCTGTTTCTTCTATTTCTTAACCCTTTGCCACCCTCTCTCGTTTTCCCACTTCTCATTTCGTGCAGGATGTGACAAGCCAGGAGTTGCATGGTGCCAGATCTGGTGAATAGGGTGGATGAGGACACACCATAATGTTTTCATTTGACAGAAATTGCCATACCAGAAGTAATGTGTGACATGGAGCATTGTCACAATGTATGATGATTTAAGGCACAGTTTAAAACACACATTCTCGGGGGCGGCTGGTTAGCTCAGTTGGTTACAGTGCAGTGCTCATAACACCAAGGTTGCCATTTTGATCCCCACATGGGCCACTGAGATGCACCCTCCACAACTAGATCGAAAACAACTAGTTGACTTGGAGCTGATGGGTTCTGGAAAAACACACTGTTCCCCAATAAGTTAATTAATTAATTAATTAATTAAAACATACATTCTCTCAGCCATTGCTCACACCCGACCGACTGCACTGAACAAGTTAAAACTTGTCACACACTGTTACTAAGGTTCAATGTGCCACTTCTCATATTTAAGATCCCTGCCTTTCCGTTGGACAGCACTTGGCAGTGGCATTCACTGTATTTTGTGATCACAACGGAAAGACTCTGTGTCACATAACTTCTGGTATGGCAATTTCTGTCAAATAAAAACATTTCAGTGTGTCCTCATCCACCTTATTCACTGGATCTGGCACTATGTAACTTCTGGCTCTTCCCCAAAGTCAAAACGTTCATGAAAGGTAAGCATTTTGAATCAAGGCAGCCACAATAGCGCAACTAAAGACACTCATGAGAGAGGACTTCCAGAACTGCTTCAGAAAGTTGTAAGAACAATGGGATAATTGTGTTCAAAGCGAGGGGGAGTATTGGGGGGGGGTTAATGGCACTGTCTTTTACTGTAATAATTTTTTTTTCATTTAAACATTCACCATTTTTTTATCATACCTATATTATTAAAATTACTGACACAATCTGAACTTGAAACACAAGGTGCCAGGGATCTATCTGGACACATTCATCCTGCCAGGGAGAATGCAAATAAGGAAGGATGCATTAGGCTGACTGCCAGCCTCCTGAATCCCTTCCTTCATGCTTGGGGCTACCTGGGTCATACACACAGCTCAGCACTAGCACCCACAGCACATATGCTGAGAAAGTGGGAAAGTTAATGGAGCCTATGGTCTGGCTGTAGAAAGGGCAGAGCTGCCTCTGGGGGGAAAGAGGACAGACAGAGACCAGGATACTGGGGCAGGTGTGAAAGTCTTACCCAATGAGGACATAAGTTCCAAGTTCTCCAGCATCACATTGAGGTACAGGTGCCTCTGAGCCTCATCAAGGATCCCCCACCCTTCTTGCAAGAAGAACACAGCAACATCCTCAAAGGTCACACAGTTCTGTCATGATGGGGACAGATCATTCTATGATCAACTTTTCTCCTAGGTTCCCAAGTTTATCCACCCAGACATCCACCCCCTGCTCACACTCCTCCCGATGTCCCCATCTTAGAGGAGATATCAGGCCACAGACACCTGCTTTCTTCTCACGGTTTCATGATCACTGTGCCTGCTCACAGCAATGACAGGTACATGAGCAGAGAGAAGCCATCTAAACTGAGCCTGGCTTTACAGCATATGCCCTCTTGTCAGGCAATTCTCCTGGAGTCCCCAGATAGTGTCTCCCAGACACAAGCAAATGTGAGCTCACCCTTCACCCTTACATCCTCAATGTCATGGCCTGACAGTGTTCACTCTCCACATGGCATCCAGATGTTGCTTGGCCAACTGAAACAGGATCTGGTACTACCCCAGACAGCCAATAATCCCCACTGTCGGATGGGATGAAACCTCTTCTGAATTAATACCTATTCTCCTCAAACTATTCCAAAAAATACAGGAGGAGGGAAGGCTCCCAAGCACATTTTATGAGGCCACTATTACTCTGATCCCAAAGTCAGACAAAGATATTACAAAAAAAGAAAACTACATGCCGATATCCCTAATGAACATAGATGCAAAAATCCTCAANGCCAGTGATGCTGCGCCCTCTACAGCTAAGATGGTGAACAACAGCTCGACCTGGAGCTGGGCTGCCGTGAGTCACCAGTGATGGTGTAGGCTGCAATGGGGTTGCAGTGGGCTGCCTTGAGCTACCGTGAGTGACTGGCAGCCAGCGTGAGCTGCCTTGAGCTGCTGTGAGCGGCCATCCAATGGCCAGCAACCGATCTGCCTCAGCCGGGAAGAGCGCAATGATCACAACATGGGCCAGTGAAGCGACATCCTCCACAACTAGACTGAAGAACAAAAGTCAGCAACTTGTCTGTTCCCCTTCCCCTATTCCCCAATGCTGTTCCCCTCCTGATATTCCTCAATAAAATCTTTTTTTTAAATGGGTCATATACCATGTCCAACTGGGATATATCTCTGGGATAACAAATGTAGGTGAGCATGTGGAGAAAAGGTAACCCTGGTACACTTTTCTTAGGAATGTAAATTGGTACAGCCATTAGGGAAAACAGTGTAGAGTTTCCTCACAAAGTTAAAACTAGAGCTACCATATGATCCAACGATTCCATTTCTGGGTATTTTCCCAAAGGAATTTAAATCAGGTTCTCCAAGAAATACCAGGACTCTCATGATCACTGCAGCATCACCACAATACCCAAGATATGGAAAAACCTTAATGTCCATAAAAGGAAGAATGGATAAAGAACATGTGGTATATACATACAATGGAATATTATTCAGACATGAGAAAGGTGGAAATCCTGCCATTTGCGACAACATGGATGGACCTCAGACCATTATGTTAAGTGAAATGAGCCAGACACAGAAAGACAAATAATGTATGATCTCTCTTATATGTGGAATCTAAAGTAGTCAAACTCAGAGTAGCAAAAAGTAGAATGATGTTTGCCAGGGCTAGGAGAAGGGGGAAATGGGGAAGTGATGGTTGAAGGGTACAGAGTTAACAAGATGAATAAGTTCTGGAGATTTACTATACAGCAGTGTCTATAGCTAACAACACTGTAATGTACTCATATATTTAAAATTTGCTAAGAGGGTAAATTTTATGTTAACTATTCCTACTACACACAATATAAGTATTATAATAATAATAAAAGCGTGGGAAGAAACTTTGGGAGGTGATGGATGTTTATGCCCTTGATGGTGGTGATGGTTTCAAGGGTATATATTTATCCCCAAACCCATCAAGTTGTATCCATGAAATATGTAGCTTTTTACATGTCAATCATTCCTCAACAATGTGGTTTAAACATAAATAAATAAATAAATAAATAAATAAATAATCTATAACATTTACTAAAAGGCACCAATGGCCAAACTTAAAAAATGTGATAGTTACTGTGGCTCAATTTATACCTGGGGAGCCCACCACTTTTATATACTATACCCTTATAGTCTTAAGAAAGTAACTAAATATAAAACAGAAAAATAGATATGCCTCACTTGACCTGTAATCTATCCTAAATTTCCCAAAGTCATAGCACCCATTACTGGAAAATACTCCTATTGGGCACAGATGCTCTAACATGATGAATAACAAATTAACATTAACTTTAAGTCTTTGAAACAAAATGGCTAATAAAATGGTACCCTATATTCCACCCAGTTGAAATAGTTAACATGGCCTAATGTATTAAAACAAGGCCCTCAAGGATTAAAACTTATTTTATAAAATCTAATATATAAAGGAGTGATTACCCTCACTGCTTCTCCTTTCTACAACCCAACTGTGCCTGTTTTAAACCTGGGAAAATTAAAGGATAGCTCTGGTGGATTACTACAGCCCTAATGCTTTGGCCCCATCAGTAGAACCCTATACACAATATGAGGTATGATCAAACAATACGGTGAATGTTTAAGTAAAAAAATTATTATGGTAAAAGACACATTGCCATTAAACCCCTCAAAATACCACCCCCCCTCACTTTGAACACACTTATGCCATCGTTCTTGTCACTTTCTGAAGCAGTACTAAAACTCCTCTTTTGTGAGTGTCTTTAGTTGTGCTGTCGTGGCTGCCTCCATGTCCTGAATCATTTTGACTTTAAGGAACAGCCAGTGTTGCCACACAGCTGTGCAGCCATCTGTCCCCCCGCACTTAACCCTAAACTGACCTTTTTGAGGACAGTGTTCATACACCTGCGTCTCTCTGTTTGGCTCCAAAGGATGGCCAGTTAGTCAATGACGGGTAAGATTCCTCATGGGAGGGCCGGCCGAGTGGAGCGAAGGTTAAGAACTGGCTTGGGATGCCAGAGGGCCCCGGTTCGGATCCCACGTATGAGGGCCAGTGACACTGCCCTCTATAGCTAATATGCTGAACAACAGCTCAACCTGGAGCTGGGCTGCTGTGAGTCACTGGCGATGGTGTAGGCTGCAGCCCCTGTGGCAGTGAGTTGCCATGGGCTACCGTACGTAGCCAGCAGCCAGCGTGAGCGGCCAGCAGCCACAGTGAGTGGCCGTCCAGAAGCCGGGGACTGATCTGCCTCACCCAGGAAGAGTGCAATGATGGTGCCAACTTGGGCCAGTGAAGAAACATCCTCCACAACTAGACTGAAGAACAAAA
>NW_017732518.1:29295-95305 GCF_001890085.2 Hipposideros armiger | reverse complement strand
GTGGTCACATGTCTTGCATCATGGATGGGGAAGAGGCTTGATCACTGCACTGTACACCTGAAGCTGATGTTGTATAATATTGTATGTCAACTATAATTCAATATATATATACACACACACACACACACACACATATATATAGTCATGGGACTTGGAGTATAGTGTGGGAGTGGAGTCAAGGGATTTGTAATAGATATGTATGATATTGGGGGAGGGGGGTTGTCACTTTGAGGGGTAAAATGTATAACTATTGCACTGTGTTGTACAGCTGAAACTAATTCTAAAAAAATGTGTATTTCATAATAAAAAATAATTTAAAAAAAAGAAGAAGGAGGAACCCTTCTAAAAAGACACTTAAATGAGTTAGGGAAATTATTTTGTGAGCTGAATAAAAAAGGAGGAAAATCCCAAAATGATGAACTCCAATCATACTATATATTACCACTATTACTAGTAGGATGTGTCCACTTCCTGTTGGAGATCTATTCTGCTATGTAGAGTGTACTCACAGGAAACAAGATGAGTTTTCCCTGACTTCATTTGGGGGAATAGAAGAGAGACTATGGGCGAAGAAATTTAACATGGGGGCTGAAAGCCTGATTGGAATGGGCAGTGGGGGAAAAGAGCCAGGGAGACTCAGGAAATGGAATAGAGCTTTAAGGAGCTGGTGAAAGCAGAAAACGTTTCCTTTCAAAGGAGTAGGTGTCAGTTCATGTTTATACACTGATCGGACGTCAGGAGAGATGGTAAAATAGATGAGGAAAAGATGGAAAACAACAGGAGCAAATTACTTAAGATGCCAACATCGTTGGTCATTAGGGGAATTGAAATCAAAACCACGATGAGATATCAATGTACACTTATCAGGGTGACTTTTAAAAAAGAAAATAAGCATTGCTGAGACTGTGGAGAAATTGGAACTTTTGTTTCATATGGGAATTTAAAATGCTACAATGTGAAAAACATTCTCCAGTGTAATCTCACAAATTATCCATATATTAAGATGGAGAGTAGCTCAAAGTCAAGGTCATAAGAATAGACATATAAATCAATGGAACAAAACTGAGAATCCAGAAACAAACTCTTGCATTTATGGTGAATTGATTTTCAACAAAGGTGTCAAGGTAGTTCTGTGGGGCAAAGCATATCCGCAAGCAGAAACATGAATTCAGACTTATCTCACATGATAAAGAATTAATTCAGGGCCGGCCAAGTGGCTCGCTGGTTAAGAGTTGGCTTGGGAGCCTGAGCTCTGAGCAGCAGGGCTGCTGGTTCGGATCCCACATGGGCCAGTGATGCTGTGGCCTCTACAGCTAAGATGGTGAACAACAGCTCTACCTGGAGCTTGGCTGCCGTGAGTCGCTGGTGACAGCATAAGCTGCAGTAGGGCTGCAGTGGGCTGCCGTGAGCTACTGTGAGTGGCCGGCAGCTCCCGTGAGCTGCCATGAGCAGCCATCCTATGGCCAGCAACCAATCTGCCTCACCTGGGAAGAGCGCAATGATCACAATGCCAATATGGGCTAGTGAAGCGACGTCCTCCACAACTAGACTGAAGAACAAAAGGACAGCAATTCCCCCTTCCCCGATTCCCCAGCACTGTTATCCTCCCCCAATTCCCCAATAAAAAATAAAATAAAATAAAGAAATAACTCAAGAGGTTAAAGGAGTAAACTGCAAGTATCCTTAACTGTGCTGGCTTTGTTGTCCTCTGAGTGTTCCTGGGAATCGCAAGATCAAATTCTTTTTTTTAAGTGAATTGTGTTGTTTATTGCAGAGCACATATTGAAAGTACATTTGGAACTGAGTTAATAAATGGATAACTGGTACAGTCCACCCTTTGGACTATTCAGCTTCCATGTGCATCCCTCTATGAACATTCAAATGCCCTTACAAGAAACAAAACAATTCTGTATTTCTACCCAACAGATGCTTCTCTCCTTCTTACAAATGAGGGAAATCATAGACTATATTAATTACTGCTGGTGTTCAGCCACAATCTCAGTGAAAATTTTGTTACCTACAAACAACATTATAATGTTAATTTCCAATAATGTGTATTAAATAACTTTTTATTGTGAAATAAATATTTTTTATTTGTTTCAGCTGTACAACACAGTGCAATAGTTATACTTTTTACCCCTCAAAGTGACAACCCCCTCCCCTAATCCGCTACCACATTTCCCCCACCATATCATATATATCTATTACAATTCCCTTGACTCCACTCCCACACTATACTCCTCAGTGACTATATATATATTCAATTATAGTTGGCATACAATATTATACAACATTAGCTTCAGGTGTACAGTGCAGTGATCAAGGCCTCTACCCCATCCATGAAGTGGTCTCCCTAACAGGACATGTGACCATCTGACACCCTATAAAATATTTACAACATTATTAATTATATTCCCCGAATTGTCTTTCATATCCCTGTGGCAATATTGTAGTTACTATTTATGCTGTCTAATCCCTTCCCATTCTCCCTCATCCCCACCCCCCTTGCAAGATCCAATTCTGAAAGCAGCAAAAAGGATTTCTTTGAGGATGAATTAGATGAAGAAAATGTGATTTTTATATTGGTTCCATTTAATGAGGAACCTAATGAAAAACATCAAATGGAGCCAAGTGTTTCTTCAACCTCAGAAGCCAACTCAAAGACTCCTAGAACAAATGATAAAGTTTATCTTCCTTAAATGAACAGCTCAAAGCTTGCCCAAAACCAGTCTTGCCCTTGCCAACCATTTTGCCTCCAATTAATAAAGTATGTTGGGACATTTTGCAGAACTGGTGCCAACTATGTAATTTGAGTACCAGTGGCAAAAAAAATAGAGGTTCATCTGAGATCAAGGAACATGCTTACTTACTCTGAGGAAAAACAAGTGAATAAAGAGTATGGAGACAGTGTAAAGAATATTCCTGAAACACCGCAGAAAGCCACATTGCAGTCAAGTTCAAAGAAATGCAAGGTGGTGGCCAAGAGAGCAAGGAGTTAGAAAAGTTGTGACTTTTCTAAGAGGAAGTGACCAATAGAAGAAGTGACCAATAGAGTTGAAGTGATAACTTCAGCTCAGGAAGCCATGTTGGCAGCAAGGGCAAGCATTGCTGCAAGAGCAGTTCAACCTAATGCTGTGAATTCGTGTTCCATTCCTACTTCTGCTTTAAACTTTCTGCTGCAAACCTCTGGTGTCAGGTGGTATGTGGTCCATGGCAGACCTCTCTTGGCAGACACAAAGGGTTGGGTTCGTCTGCAGTTCTATGCAGGTCAGGCCTGGGTGTTGGACACTTTCCCATACCCAAACCTGGAAGATAATATATTATGCTCTGAATGTGTTAAGAGGAATAAGAGGATGATATAAAGATTAATTACAATGGGGAAGGAGAAGCAACCTGGTTTGAACACACTCACATCATTCCTCTTGGATAGGCCATGTCTTGATAAAGAATAAATGGTAGACAGCTCACAGATACAATGACTTGTATTACAATGATTAATGTGCTCTATACTGGCCAGCGTCAGTGTTGCCTGATGCCTTGAATACAGATGTGAATATCTGAATTCTGTACTTGAGGTTTACCAAAAAGTTACTGCCACTGCTACTTCAGGTATTTAGCTATATAGAATATAATTTGGTTTTGTTTTAGTTAATAGATTTTTAAAGCAGTTTTAGACTTTCAGAAAAAATTGAGCAGACACAAGACTTCCCAAATACTGCTCCCCACACTCCCCCATTTTCTCTACTATCAACATCCTGCACCAGAGTGGTACATTTGTTGGACCTACATTGGCATGTCATTATCACGGGAAGTCCATAGTTTACATTAGGGTCCACTCTTTTTGTTTTACATCTATGGATTTTTCATAAATTTATAATGACATATCCACAATTATAGTCTCATAGAAAATAGCTTCACTGCCCTAAAAATTATCTGCTCCACCTATCCAACACCCCCTTCCCCCAACCCCTTACCATGGATACTTTTTCTGTATCCATAACTTTGTCTTTTCCAGAATGTCATACAGTTGGAATCATATAGTTGTCTTTTCATATTGACTTCTTTCATAGCAATATAAATTTAGTGTTCCTCCGTGTCTTTTCACAGCTTGATAGCCCACTTCCTTTTAGCCCACTTCATTGTCTCCATGTACCATAATTTGTTTATCTATTCACATATTGAAGGCCATCTTGGTTGCTTCCAAGTTTTGGCAATAAAGCTGCTATAAAGCAGAATAAACCTGCTGTAAACATTTGTGTTCAGGTTTTTATGGACATACACTTTGAATTTATTTGAGTAAATACCAAGGAACATGATTTGGGAATCTTATGTTAAAAGTGTGTTTAGTTTTGTAAGGAACTGCAAAACTGTCTTCCAGAGTGGCTGTGCCATTTTGCATTCCCAGAAGCAATGAATGAGAGTTCATGTAGCTCCATATCCTCACCAGCATGTGGTGTTCTCAGTGCTTTGGATTTTGATCATTCTAATAGATATATAGTGATATCTCATTGTTTTAATGTGCAATTCCATAATAAAATGATGTGGACAATCTTTTAATATGCTTATTTGTAATCTGTAAATTTTAAGTGAGGTATCTGTTCAGGTCTTTTGCCCATTTTTAAAAAACCAGGCTGTTCATTTTGTTATTAAGTTTTAAGAGTTCTTTTTATATTTTGGATAACAGTTTTTTTATCAGGTAAGTCTTTTGTAAACATTTTTTCCAGTCTGTGTCTTGTCTTCTCATTCTCTTGATTCATTGGTATATTTAGATTATTGATGTTTAAAGAGATTGATAGAAATGGATTGAGATATTTTTCATTGCTCTCATTTTTTTTCTTTTCTTTTTTTTTCTTTCCCTTCTATGGATTTAATGGAGCATTTTATGTGATACCCATTAATAGAATGAATACTCATTAACAGAATTTTTAAAAATCTTTTTTAAAAGAATTAATTCAAAATGGGTTATAGACTTAAACATACAACCTAAAACCTATAAAACAACTCAAGGAAACACTGGATAAAAGCCTTGTGCTTTTGCATTAGTCAACGATCTTGTAGATACACCACCAAAAGCATGATTCATAAAAGAAAAAAAAGAAATTAAAATTCAACAGAATTGAGAACTTTTGGTCTTTCAAAGACACTAGTAAGAGAATAAGAGACAAGCCACATACTTGGAGAACTTATTTGCAAATCACATACCTCATGAAGGCAACTTTTTTTCAGCATATATTAATACTCAGTAAGAAAATAAATGAGGGCCGGCCAAGTGGCGCGATGGTTAAGAGCTGGCTTGGGACGCCAGAGGGCCCCGGTTCGGATCCCACATATGAGGGCCAGTGACACTGCCCTCTACAGCTAAGATGCTGAACAACAGCTCAACCTGGAGCTGGGCTGCCGTGAGTCACCAATGACGGCATAGGCTGCAGCCCCTGCTGCAGTGGGTTGCCATGGGCTACCGTGTGTAGCCAGCAGCCTCCGTGAGCGGCCATCCAGAAGCCAGTGACTGATCTGTCTCTCCCAGGAAGAGCGCAATGATGGTGCCACCTCCACAACTAGACTGAAGAACAAAAGGACAGCAACTTGTCTGTTCCCCTTCCCCCAATTCCCCAGTGCTGTTCCCATCCCCCCAATTCCCCAATAAAAAAATCTAAAAAAAAAAAAGAAAATAAATGATCCATGAGTGTAAATGGGATCAAATATGTGGTGATGGAAGAACTGACTCTGAGTGGTAAATACACAATGTGATATATAGGTGATGTATTACAGAATTGCACACTTGAAACCTATGTAACTTTACTAACCATTGTCACCCCAATAAACTTTAATTGAAGAAACAAATATAAATGCCTCAATAAGAAAAATGAGGAAAAGGTTTGAAAGACATTTCATCTAAGAAAGTAAATGGCTATCAAATGAGCACATGTAAAAATGCTCCACACCGTTATTCATTAGGGAATTGCATACTAAAACCACAGCAAGATACCACTTCACTTCCACTAGCATGTTTGGGAACACAATTGTAAGTGTTCCCAAAGCTGAAATATTCATGCAATGCTGCTGGGAATGGAAAAGGGTGCCACCGATGTGCATGGCAGTTCTAGAATATTAAACATAAATTTACCATTTAAACAATTCTACTCCTAGGAGTCTACAGACGAGAAGTGAAAGATGTATGCCCCCACAAAGACTTATATGTGACTGTTCATAGCAACTTTAAGCATACTAACCAAAAACTGAAAATAATCCAAATGTCTGTAAAACTGAAAGAATAAACAAAATGTCATATATCTATACAATGGAATACCATTCCACAATAAAATAGAATGAACTATTGATATAAAAAGCAACATGGATGAATCTCAAGAAGAAGAAGCCAGACAAAAAGGAGTACATATGGTTTTATTCCATTTATATAAATTCTAGAAAATGAAAACATCTGGAGTGACAAAGTGGATCATGTATTGCCTGGAGATAAGTTGATGGGGAGGTTTTAGAGAGTATAGATAACATTCATTAATTTTGAGTATTTTCTCAGTTGTGTACTGAGAAAGACAATATTTGAGATGAAATGTAGGCATTTTCAGAGTTCAAGTGTTCAGTGTTCAGACATGCAAACATTAGGTTTCCCCAACGTGAGCCCACCAGACACCCTGTCTGTCCCCTACCTCACCTACTATGTGTCCTTCTGCCTGACCCCCTGAACTTCTTTAACTATCTCCTACCACATGCTTAAGGGCTCTGCAGCCTGAGAACTTCACGGCCTTTCCAGGCTGGTTGCTTGCTCCCTCTTCTCATGAACCTCTCTCTAGGTCATCCCAATTTTTTCTTCTTTCCTTTTAGGACTCCTTGTAACCATATTGTGTTCCCTCTATTTCTATCATTTTTATTACACAATTATTATTCAATACCAATTACAGTGGAGGTTCAGATTTTAAGGACATAAAGATTAAAAATATATCTTCCTATGGCAATTCATAATTTTTAGCTATTTTGTGCTTTCTATTTCTTTTGTTTGTTTCCTTTGATTTTTAGGTGTTCTCCTCAAACTGCTCATCTATCTTGCTACTAATTTAAAAAATGTTTTCATCCTCCTTTTTATTGTCTTTTGACTTATCTTCCCTAACTAACATTTTATCAGGCTTTTTTTTTTAGCATACCTTGTTTCCCGTGGCTTTTTTTCTTTCCTAAACTCTCTAATTATTTTTATATACTTATTGTAATATCTTTATTATTCTTTTCCTCCCTTTGTTCTAGATCACATACATTATTTAATATGATTTTTTTTTTGCAGGGGGAGGAGATCATGCATGTCTTTCCTCTCTAGTTACTTTACCCGGAATGTACAAAATCCTGTCTTTTGCGTGTAGAGGAGGGATGCGCTGTTAGATCTGGCAAGTGTATAGCAATGAGGGGTCAGGGTGGACATCCTAGCTGCCTCCACACTAGGTGGCCCTGCTGGTCAGTTTTCAATTTTACATGGCCAAGGAGAAGCAACACTGGGCAGAGGTGTGTACACCCCAAGTCGTAATCCCCCAGGTCTGTAAAATGAGGTGATGATATGATAGCCCAGGGGCCACAGGGTAACTGATCAGCTTAACTTGCTCAAATCCTCTTGACATCAAAGACTGGAGTAGTGAAGGAAGGCAGCAGCTGCCCCAAGATAACATAGGTGACAAATTAAAGTGCTTTTGTCAACTCCTCCTTTTCCTGTAGCCTTTGGCTCTCAGCCATACAAGCCTGAGGGAAGCATCGATTTCCCCAGGGTTTTCTCACAGAATTTTGCTAGTTTCCTGCAACTGAGTTTCCCTTTCTAACTTCTGATTTCTCTTTGGTGATTTTGGGATGTAGGCAGCCTCCGATTTGTCAGTTCCCTGAGGCTGTGTTGAATTAGACTCTTCATAGTTCCCTCTAGTCTAATCTGATCCCCACCTCATTGCTGCCACACCATTTTGGGGGGGCTTTACCTTCTCTTGCTGGAATATTCATTTCAATTGGACACATACTTAATGAGACCTTCCAAGTGCTGTGTAGACCACTGATGGATAATATGGTGGGCAGCATAACAGATGAAAATCCCTGCCCTCCATTTGGTTAAATTTCATGGTGGGGCAAGAGGAGCGATCAATAGAAAATGAAGATACATAGGCAGAATGTTAAGCTTGCCTGATGATGATAGGGATAAGGAGAAAAATCAGCAGATACATAGGGACTTTGGGGCACGTTTTGAAACTTTATGAAACATGTCCAGGGCAGTTGTCACAAAGGAGATATTTGAACAAAGACCGGGAAGGAATGTAGGGGGAGCTGTGTGGGTAACTGAGGACGGTGTATCTGGCGAAGGGAGGAGATAATAAAGGGATGGCAGTAAAGCTGCTGGGTTCTAGATACTTTGGGTGGCCAGTGAGGCTGGAGCAGAGCAAACAAAAGTGGTGAGAGGAGGAGCTGAGGTGGACAGGACATGGGAGCCAGGCCAACAGGGTCTCCAGGCCACTGTTAGGCATCTGGCTTCTACCCCAAGTCAGTGCTGCTCAGAGTGTGGTCAGTAGAACATGCCCATCCCCACTCTCCTTTCTGTGAGGTTAGAGTGGAAACAGAATAATTGAAGCAGGGCCTGGTTGGGGGCCCTATAGTAGAGGCCTCACGGCATCCACCCTGGCCTCGCCTTTTCTTGACCTACCTATAGCTTAACAATAGACCATCTATCCCCTTTCCACCCATTCAGCTTGAGCTCTGAATGACCCCTGTCGCTCCCAGTTCCCTCTTTAGAAAATTACCCTGAAACTTATGATTAATACCTGTAGGCTTACTGATCACAATCTCAGTGGTCTACCAGGCTATTCTCATCATTGTTCCTGGGTTGCTGATGCCACCGGAGAAACATGTTGCCAGAGAGAAGGCTCCAGGCAGACCCCGGAACCCTCATGTAACTTCTGGAGGGATGCCCAGATTTTCCCTTAAATATCCTAAGCTGGTCTGCAAATGTTAAGGCAGTTTTTGAAGGTTTTAACCTGCTGCCTTCTCAGATCACTGATGCTTTGACAATAAACACTTATCCTATAGCCCAACTCCTGTGTCTGTCTATTGGCTGAGTGGTGCAGGTAGCATGAGCCTCAGACTCAGTTGCCCTCCAAGTTCACAATCATTTAGAAACAATTACAGCAAGTTGACAGTCTGTTAAATCTAATGACATCAAAGGACTTCCATTATGTATGGCTTTCTTTTCTTGTTAGTTTTCTATTTTTAATAAGTCATTGGTATTTCATCTTGTGAGAGTGTGTCCATGATAGATAGGAAGGAGTGAGTGGGGTGGGGGCAAGTCTTTCACCAGGAGCAGTTGGGAAGTTCCACCCTGAGTAACTGTAAAATCATCTAAGACTTCCACAATGATGGTGGACATGGTCAGGCTTGGTTGTAACAAGTTCCCTGTTGTGGTGACTTTGAGAATAGACTGAAGGCTGGCAGAAGGAGAGGAGGCCAGTCCCTAGTTAATCTCAATAATCTAAGGGAGAGAGAGGGTACTTGGCTGAGAGTCCTGGATGTGGAGGGATGAAAAGTGGTTTGATTCTGGATATACTTGGAAGTAGAGTACAGACAGATTAGGCTGCTGTACAGGTCCCTTCCTTGTACAATACAATCCCTTTGCTTAGCAAACTCCTCAGCCTCTACGGGGTGATCTCTTTGCCCATGTGAGTCAGAAAGTAGAAGTGCTGAGTTTCATAGAATCTCTTCCTGTTGCTTTTTTTCCTACTCAATAAACGATGCCCTTCCCAGCCATCTTTTCAAACCAGGAGGCTGTCATCATTGTAACTTTATCTTCACTCTCAATACTTACTAGTCTATCAAACATCATGTGTTTCTCAAATAAGCACTGATCTCTCCCTTCCCACTGAAATGATTTTAGTGTCAGCCTCTGTGGTCTCTTTGCTGGACTAGGAGCCCCTTGTATGGGCTTCTGAGGCCCCTCTGACTCACCAGCCTGGAATTGGCGCAGGAGGAAAGAACATGAGCCTAGTTCTCTGCTATGCTTGCAATCCACAAGTCTCAGAAAATTAGAAAGGGTTAACAAGTTTGTATATGACTCACTTGACAAGAATTTATGTGAGACTAATGCTAACCTCTGCATTCCCAATTAGTGTGAATGTTGGGACATCTCACTGCAGAAATGGGAGTGTGTTTGATGGCTTCTTGCCCCAGGCCCAGGGGGTATAGAATAGGTATTAGAGCTGGAGCTGGAATAGGATGAAAATGACATCAGGGATTCATCAATAAGCAGGTATTTTTTTAAAGATTTTATTGGGGAATTGGTGGAGGGGAACAGCATTGGGGAATTAGGGAAGGGGAACAGACAAGTTGTTGTCCTTTTTCTTCTTCAGTCTAGTTGTGGAGGACATCGCTTCACTAGCCCATGTTGGTATTATCATTATGCTCTTCCTGGGTGAGGCAGTCACCCGCCGGCCATTGGACGGCCACTCAAGGTGGCTCTTGGCAGCTCACACCGGCTGCTGGCCCTCACGCTGGCTGCCAGCCACACACGGTAGCCCACGGCAGCCTTATTGCAGCCTACGCTGTTCCCGGGGACACATGGCAGCCCAGCTCCAGGTCAAGCTGTTGTTCACCATCTTAGCTGTAGAGGGCAGTGTTACTGGCCCCCCATGTGGAATCCGAACCGGTGTCCTGCTGCTCAGAGCTAACGTCCCAAGCCAGCTCTTAACCAATGCACCACTCAGCCGACCCAGAAGGTGAGTTTCTTGAATGAAAGAAAAATTTCTAAGTGTGTGTCTGTGTTTTGTACATGTGCATGTGGGTGTAATTTTTTTTGAGGGGAGGTATTCCTAGGTACAAAGATATGGGGCATTTTCAGGAAGTAGATATGGTTTATTTTGACAGCTGCTGTGACCTTAAAAGCTTGATGTTGTGGATTCTGTAAAGGCCTGATTGAAAGAGATAGTCTGCAAATCTTTGTATGACTCTGTTGCCTTGTTACTCTTATGTTTCTGGTAATTCATTTTTATGGTATCCTGTGAAAGTGTTTGTTTTTGAGGTGAGAGTGGGGGCTAAAATTTAAATTGTGAATATCAGCTATTTAAAACCTACTCACTGAGCTCCAGTGACAACTCTGGGAGCTGGGTGCCTTTAGAAGGTGACACAGATGGGGACCTCATAGATACCTTGCCTGACTCAAAAAGCTGCTTCCATGTTGGACTCTGGCTGTCTGTTTTTGAATTCCAAGATCTTAACCACAATGTTCCACAGCTGGGTCCCTGTGAGATGGAGTGTATGTCTGCAAGTGTGACCATGTGGCCTGTGTGTGCCTGGGTTAGTCCTGAAAAAAAGAATTTGTGGGGAGACCCAGAAGACGTAGAGGGCATAGGATCTACAGAAAAACAGAGCCCAGTGTCCCTGGATATAGAGAAGCAGCCACAACACCTAAGATGGGGTTGGAGGTGTGAGAGCAGGCCCAGGCAAGTTCTCCTGGTACCAGGACTTAGTACTTTTTCCTCAGAACAAGGGAGAGTGAAATGGGTGTAACCTGAGAAGATTACCATTATATTAAGCAGCAGTTCTCAACCTGTGGGTCGTGACCCCTTTGGGGGTCGAACAACCCTTTCACAGGGGTCGCCTAAGACCATCGGAAAACAAAAAGATATTTATATTACGATTCATAACAGTAGCAAAATTACAGTTATAGAGTAGCAACGAAAATAATTTTATGGTCGGGGGTCACCACAACATGAGGAACTGTATTAAGGGGTTGTGGCATTAGGAAGGTTGAGAACCGCTGTTTAAGGCATCGGGTAGTTTGTAACAAATGGATTAGAAAAAGGGAAGAATGTATTCAGTTTTCTCATGGGGTTTTGTATTCATTGTTGCCTGTTATTGATCAGATAAGGGTGGTTAATCTGATCAGACAGCTACCGTATTTGCCGGCGTATAAGACGATTTTTTGGCCCTGAAAAATATGCCTCCAAGTGGGGGGTCGTCTTATACGCCAGGTACACTTCAGATAGACTGCCCATAGTGCTTGCCCCGTGCCATAGTGGCCTCCCGATGCCCGCCCACTTCATTCCACATACCGTTCAGGCATCAGCAGCGCTGCTGGGTGTATGCTCGGCTGTTATGCGATTTTGCTGTTATGCGATTTTACCACACTCGCAAAATCGCACACAGCCGACCATACACCCAGTATGATAGCGCAAAATCGCGAATCGCGATACCATACTGGGTGTATGGTCGGCTGTGTGCGATTTTGCGAGTGTGGTCAATTCGGGTTACCGTATATTTCTTTACATATGCATTGAAGATTCGCGATTTTGCGCTATCATGGTGCCTGTTAGAATGTTGAAGAGCTCGCACTTGCGCACTAGTGAGGTCCCAGGGAGATGCTGATGCAAGGGTGGACCAGACTGCTATAGTGACAGGGCGGGCAAACAGGGAGCAGGGACCAATCAAATCAGGCTTTGTATACAGCCAACAGCCAACCACAATACTGCACCATTGTACAGTACAGCATAGAAAATGTCGACCAGTCAAACCCCTATCATCCCTATCATGGCACCAGCCAAAAGAAAGAAGTATGATGCAAATTTTAAACTGAAAGTTATAAACTTTGCTAAGGAAAATAATAATTGTGCTGCTGCAAGACAATATGGAGTAACAGAAAAGATGGTTCGGGACTGGAAATCAAATGAGAAAGCATTAAAGAGTATGCCAAGGGGTAAGTGTGCATTAAGAAGAGGCACCCCACACTGGCCAGAACTCGAAAAACATGTAGCAGACATGGTGGCTCAACATCGCCAAAACGGTTATGTGGTGACACGAAATACAATACGCTTGTTTGCACTTCAGTGGGCCAAATCAAATCTGATATTGTTTTACCTTTTATTTGGTGTGTGGAAGGTGTGCGGAAGAGGGGGTAGTCTTATACGGCGAGTATATAACAAACTCTGTATTTTGAGTGGAAATGTTAGGGGGTCGTCTTATATGCCCAGTCGTCTTATACGCCGACAAATACGGTAGATGAGATTAACACTAAATGTGAAATCAGTTTTCTGGGCTCCTGTACTCCTCCCACCAATCCCTAATCCTTGGTTTCCTGGTATAAAATTCTTTTAAAAATGCAAATCCTTGAATTACTAACCATATATAAAATGTGAAAGTACATAAAAATAGTAAGTTATACAGAAAATGAATTGAATCGTTTTTTATCAACTTGATCTTCCATGAGTGTAGTTGCCCACATAATGTTATTTGCTTGAAGCAGAGACCAACGTTGCTCACAAGGAAGAATAACTTTATGGAGAAAAAAATGCAAAAGGTGATGAGGGAAAGTTCCCTAAGAAATGTGTTGCTGGACTGGCCAGGTGGTGTAGCTGGAGTGGCCAGACAGATGTCTGTACCTGAGTAGGACTTTTCAGCATAGAGGACTCATTTGTATGGATTCTGGCCTATCTCTTCTATTTTACTCACTTTTCTGTACTTTTTCTAATATTTGGTTTTCCTACAATAATTAAAAGAACATACATTAGACGAGATCATTGCCTCTATTTAATTGCATCCTCAGTGTCCTGTTTTTCATAAATCAAGTGATTGTGGATATATCACTCTGTATTGGGACACCATTCTGTTGCTCTATTTGCCTATCTTTAAGCCACCATGACACTGTCTTAATTGTTAGCAGTAGTTGCATAATAAAATTTTATTATCTGGTTGTATAAATTCTCCTAATTTTTCTTCAGAAATATCTTGTCTATCTTTTAGCCTTTTGATATCCATGTCATTTTAGAATCAATTTTCACATGTACATACACACAAATTTTCTAGATTTTCCTTGAAATTGCATTGAATATATAAATCAATTTTTAGAGAACTGACACTTTTTGCAATATTGAGTCTTTCAATCAATCCATAAACATGGCTTTTCTTTCAAATGTTAATATTTTGTATTATCAATGTATGTGTAGATACCTTGTATATCTTTCATTAATTTGTTTCTAGATATTTGGTGTTAATAGTAGACATGATAAAATTTTTACTTTAATTTTATCTGCTTGTTTTATTATGGAAATTGATTTTGGAATATTGACCTGTATCAGGTATCTAGTCTAATATTTGTAAAATATTTTGAATTTTTCTTCAAACAAAATCAAGCCATTTATAAATAATCATTGACATATTTTCTAATTTTATTTCACTGGTTAGGTACCAGTCTAATGTGGTATAGAGTTGATAATGGGAATCTATCTCTGAGTCTCAAGGACAAAACTTTTAAGAATAATTTTTTTCTGTAGTTATTCTATTTCTAGTTTACTAAATGTCTTTCTCAAGATTGAGTACTGACTTTATTAAGCATGTTTAATGTATCTACTAAAATGATAGCATGTTCTTATAATTCCGTAAGTGTGGTAAATCACATTGCTTTTTGAAATTTAACCCAACTTGCTTATAGAAGATAAAATCCACTATCCATGTGGTATTATTTTCCTTACATAGACTGGATTTGATTTGCAGATATTCAGTTTAGCATTTTTTAATCTATGGTCATGAGTATTGGCCAGTAGTGTTCCTTTCCTTAATGGACTTACAGTTTTGTTATCAGGAAGGTTAGTTAATTAATTAACCTCATTAATTAACAGAGGAGCATCTCCTCTTTCTGTATTCTGGGAGAATTTTGGTAAGATTAGTTATTTCTGTATTAAATATCTTATAAAATTTACATATAAAGTAATCTGGTCCTGAAATTTATGTTTTATTGTTTTTAAATATGCCAGTGACAGAATTAAATATGTATTCTATTCTTAGTTTACAGTCTTTAAGCATCCACCACTATCAACAGAGGATGTCGGGCCGGCCGAGTGGCGCGTTGGTTAAGAACTGGCTTGGGATGCCAGAGGGCCCTGGTTCGGATCCCACAGATGAGGGCCACTGACACTGCCCTCTACAGCTAAGATGCTGAACAACAGCTCAACCTGGAGCTGGGCTGTTGTTGTTCACTGGCGACGGCGTAGGCTGCAACCCCTGCTGCAGTGGGCTGCCATAAGCTACCATGTGTAGCCAGCAGCCAGCGTGAGCGGCCAGCAGCCACCGTGAGTGGCCATCCAGAAGCCGGTGACTGATCTGCCTCACCCAGAAAGAGCGCAATGATAGTACCAGCTTGGGCCAGTGAAGCAACATCCTCCACAACTAGGCTGAAGAACAAAAAACAACAACAACTTGTCTGTTCCCCTTCCCCCAATTCTCCAGCGCTGTTCCCATCCCCCAATTACCCAATAAAAAATCTTAAAAAAAAAAACAGAGGATGTCAAGAATTGAATCCTGGAAGCTGAATCTCTGAGACATATTGCTAAGAATGGATTTAGAACTCAGAACCTCATTTTTATGTGAACCATGCAGGATGACTGTGGGTCAGAAAATATAGACCATAAACCCTGCCAAAGACCCACTCTGCAAAAGGCAGAGGGGATTTCTAGGTTCCAGAACACTCAACACAACTCATTTCCAAATGGCAATAACTCATGTGCAAGGCAGGAACTGCAAAAACTCTATAAGTTATTTCACTCATGGCTGCAGCCAGAAAAACACAGCAAGGATGAAATTATTTCTTGTTTGGTCCTGGAACTGTTTATGATCAATAGACACTGCAGTGACATGTCCACATTGAAGGAGAAATGGGAGTCAAGTGGCAGAAACCTGGAGAAATTCATGGAAGATCTGAGTGATGATTGCATGAAGCTCCCTGGTTCAGTGACCTCTGGGGCGAGGGACAGAGTACAGTGTGTTGGGGTTGCCTGGAAGTAGAGAAAGAAGAGTTACTATAGACCCAATTCTCACCAAGGATAATCTTTACTGTTCTAAGCAAGGAAAAGTATTATAAACATTTATTCAGTGGGACATATATGAGCCAACATAAGTACTCGATTTTCATTGGTGAGGTGGTTGGAGGTCTCACTCAGAAATCATCAGTTGGGCAGAAAGCTCAAGGATGAAGAGAAATACCTTGACAAGAGATGGTTTTTCCCTCAGAAAGCCTTAGTGTTTGTCTTTTTTCATCAGGCATGACTAAATCATCATGAAATTTAATGCAAGTAGAGATAAGGGCAGAACAAAGAGGTGTAGGGAGTCCAAAGAAGAGATCCTGGGAAAGCGTGAGTAGGTAGGTTTTCCACAGTGGCTTTTGACACACAACAGGTCTATTTATGACAGTGAATGGGCTTTTTTTTTTAAACAGGTCACGTCCACATGCAGGGACAGGAATCCCTCTTTTCTGAGATTATGCCCTTTAGAGAAATCATTGTTCATCTAACAAAACAGTTGTCAGTAGGAACCCCAGTGGTGAGCATGGGGACACCTTCCTGGACTCCCCAAGATACTTTCCTGGAAACAGGACCAGTTGAGTAAGGGGAGCCCAGTACCAGAGGGATGTTCTATGTGGAGTCTTCCTTGGGTACAACTTCACTGAGTCACTTTATTTTCACAGGAGATGAAGATAAAGAAAATGGTGACACTTCTTTGAAAATCTGTCAACTAAATGACACTGTTACTAGTCAAGGCAATCAAACACCTTCCCTACTCATTACCCAGGAAAAGAGCTGTCCTAGGCCTGAAGAGGGAGGTGTTTCTTTGGAGAATCTACTCTACTCCATAAGACCAAGTCTAGGTCCCAGGAAAGGTCTCTGAAAGGATTCTCTTATCAAGATGTCCTTATGGAGATGGGACCAGCATCTGTCTCCAAGCCAGACCAGGTCACCCCTGAGCCTGTTCCTACTCACCAGAGCAATACGGGAAAGTCCACGTGTGGGAGACACCAAGAAAGATTCCATAGAGCCCAAAAGTCATACCATTGTGAAAAGTGTCCCAAGATCTTTAGATATTTCTCTCAGTTAAAAGTCCATCAGAGGGCCGGCCGAGTGGCTCAGTTGGTTAAGAGCTCGCTCAAAAGTTTGAGCTCTGAGCAACAGTGGTTCGATGCCTGGCTTAAGCTGAGCTGCCGCTGAGCTGCCACTGAGCTGCCAACAGGTGGCAGGATGGCTCAGCTGAAAAAAAAAAAGTCCATCAGAGAAGATACAGTAAGAAGATAACATTTATTTGTGCTGAGTGTGACAAAGGCTTCTTCCAGGCCTCAGACCTACATGTGCATCAGAAGATTCATGCAGGAGAGAAGCCTTTCAGGTGCAGCACATGCACAATATCCTTCAGCCACAGAACCAACCTGGCTCATGAGAGAATCCACACAGGAAAGAAGCCTTATGTGTGTTCCTGTGCCAGAGACGCTACCTCCAGTCATCCACCTACCACCACCACCTGAGGACACACCAGAAGATCGCCTTCAGAAGTGTTTTCCACCAGCCCTGTCACACTGTGCACCTGGTCCCCTGGGCGGGGTGCTCACAGATTGTTTGAAGGGATTCTGAGGCAGCAGGAAAATAGAAAGTTTTAAAATTTACAATATAACAGGCAAACTACAAACTCCAAATTGTACATCATATATGACTATTGTTTTTTATGTGAAAGAAAGATGATGCAAGCAATTTTCCAGAAGAGGAAACTGACTCTAAAATGAAATTTCAGCAAGAGTATGTGTGTGTATGAAAAATTCAGTATCATTTTCAAGGTAATTTGTTTTTCTCTGGTTTTATGATAAAAACATTTTATAACATATGATTTATCGTCGAAGAGTTGCCTATTTATATATATACTGCCAAAAGAAGCATTAAAAATATTATGATTGCTTCTTTTATGTTCTACATATTTAAATGTTTTTTTTAGTTTTATTTTCTATGTTTTAGGAATCTTTCAGAAAAAGATACTACAAAGATGAAGAGTTTCAAAAAATGTTTTGTTAAAAAATATGGAAAAATGTTTGAGTTCTATACACCCTTAGTGTAATACTTGGCTGAGGAAAATATATGGAAACACCCTACAGTATTTTTTCTAAGATATTTGACATTCTTTGTTTAGATCTAGTATTTATTTATTCTCTCTTAGATTAAAGATAGAAATATACCTATAAAGTCTTAACTAAATCTCCAGTTATTTTAATATTGTATATTAAGTAAGCCATTTCTCCCAATTAATTCATCAAGTAAATTTCTATAAACTTATCCTATAAAAATACCTGCAAACATAGAAATTTGCAAGCTTGTTCTAGTCAATATTTGTTTTTTACCAGAAGGAACTTGTAGTTATTATACTTTGTATACTAAGGCAAGTCTTTTCATCACATTGATTTTTAAAATTTGTGTGCTTTTTATATTTGTAGAAGAACTTCAGAACATTTTCATTCTAGTTTTATTAGATAACATACTTATTAGTGTGAACTGAATTATGGTTTTTGAAGAGCAATTATTTTTTAATAAGAAAAACATGGAATCCTGGGTTATTGACATATTTTTTACAGTAAAAGAATATTCAGTCCATGGTCTGGAGATCTGCATTCTATTCATTGTTCCACTGATAACAGGAATAATTAATTGGGATAAGTCGATTAGTCTTTTGGTGCCTGAGTTTCATTGTCTGGGCAATGGGGATAAAAATATCTGTGCTCCGTAATTCACAGGAGTAGTTTGAGGATAAAGTAAAACACTAGAAAGCACTTAAATTTTTTCAAAACACAATATAAATGCTATGTAATGATACTGTTAATCATTTCCCAGGTACCTCTTAGTGTTAGCTAGTCAGATGTGCTTTGAACTGAACTATTAATATTGGAAAATTTTCCATCTAGGACAATAGTTTGCTCTGCTATTATTTAAAACAAATCCTATAATTTAAATACAGTTTTGGTTTTTAGTCTGTGTTTCCCAATTCCCCAATAAAACCTTTAAAATAATAATAATTTAAAAAAATTTTAAGTTGGCCAGTTTGTTAATATGTGGCCTAGGAGGCTCTCAGAAGGTATATAGATACAGAGCCACATCAGCTTGGTGTTTAAGACACAAGTAGAAAATGGAAAGGACAGGCTAGAGGAAAGCAAAACAAACAAGTTACATAAACCAGAGTACCCACAGAACGAAATTCCCCTGAAATGAGGAGCTAGGGTTTGAATTGGCCAGTTTTCTTGGTTACCCAATTTGTATTGGGGCCAACCCACATTGCAGAAAAGACAAGGCTTTTTCTCTTTAGGTTATTGGGACTGATAGGTTGGCCAGTAAAGGAACACGCTCAGTCAGGCAAGTTAAGAAAGTTTAAGGAAGTCTATTTTATTAAGAAAGAGTTTATTGGGCTGAGCAAAGATGGCTACAGCCCGGGTTGCACAACATGCAGCCCAGGAGGGAGGGGATGAGGAGGATTATATAGGGGCGGTGATGACAGGGTAGCATTGTTTGAACAAAAACTATTGACTGCCTGTATGCCAGTAGCTGTTTTGGGGCATTTTCTGTTATCGCATGCTGGGTTCTGTCTGCAGGTGCAGGCCAACAGACTTTTTGTTGTTTTCTTGCAGACATGGCTCTGTCTGTAAGTCAAGGTCTCTGAGACCTAACATTCAGAGACCCAACAGGGACCAAATTTGTCCCAATGGTTAAGAATGCAGCTGAGCGGTGAGTCCGACAGGATTGAAGTTGATGGCTTATTTTCCATGTTGGTCTGGATGGTGGGAGAGATAAAATTCCCCTATGAGGCACACTCTAGGAGATAGTTAGTCCAAGTTTGGATCCGCTGGGTGTCCCCTGGGAGGTCTTTAACTTAAGAGGCTAGAAGTCTCTGGCCTTTGGGTGGGCATCAGTGCTTAGGCTTGTGCTTGGGTTTAGGCTTGGATTTAGGCTTAGGCTTGGAACTCCTCCATAAACTATGTCCTATGACAGCCTCTGATATCCCTGGGAGGAGTGCTTGGCTTTTTGCATCCCACCAGTTAAGGAAATGTTCAATGAGTGGCTAAGATCTGAGCAATAATCGTTAGGGAAGTTTGCAATAAAGGGAATGGGAATGGCTCAAAACCTTTTAAGGGTCTCGTCAAAATTGGTAGGTGAGCAAAGAAAAGCTATAATGACTCTAAATCTTGGGCACTTTTGAAGGAAGGGAGAGGTTCAAGGATATCTTCCGAGTTGAGGTGACCACAGGGATTAGTCAAAAGAAAGGATGACGTAGAAGTGAAGCCAGAAAAGTGGATTTAACAAAACAAGTATAGGAAAGTGAGTGAGAGGTTTTAGGGTCCTCTAAAAGAGGCTTACTTACCTCCTGGATGGCTCACCAAAATATGTTACTGGAGAGGGGGTCCTTCTTGGCGCTGTGCAGTGGGGAGAAAAACTGGGAATCCTAGCCACTCCAGCTTGGCTGTCACACTGGAGGTTGACCCTGGCGGAGTCTGGCTAACTTTAGGGGGTTGAACTCGGGCTTCAGGGAGGAAAACTGGGAATCCTAGCTGCTACATTACTGGAGGTTGAGCCCTCCTTGGTGTGGTGTCCAGGTTCTTGGCATCTCGAGCGAAGAATTGAATGAGACACAGAAGTAAAGTGGTGAAAAAATTTATTAGAAGAGATAATATACTCCAAAGAATTGGGAGTGGATTGAGCACAGGGAAAAGCAGCTCACAGCCACATTATTAGGAGAAAAAGTACTGTTGAACTGGTGAAAAATAACTCTCCAAGCAATCCACAAAAGAAACAGTTTATTCGGGGAAAGAAAAAGAAGCAAGACCACCACCGCAGTGCAGAAAGCACACCTCCTACACAGAGTTCCTATGGGCAGCCCAGGTGGAGGCAGAAAAAGACCCTGGTTTCAAGATGGCTAATCCCTTTATTATGATCCCACCCCCATAATTACCATAAGGATGAACTGGAAGTCAGGATTATAGAGTTAACAAGGGGCCCAGCCCCACCCACAGTCCTCCCAACTCTATGGTTAAGCATCTTAAGATGCCAGTTCATTTTCAGTACACTCCAAAAAGTTTGGAGCAGGCCAAGCAAAAGAAGCTGCTCAAAAGGCTCAAGGCTCAAGGTGGCATTATTAGGAGAAATGCACATTCCAAAGGGTTTGGAGTATGCCCTGAGCAAAAGCAAGGCTCAAAAGACTCAAGGCCTTAAGGCCCACTCTACTTTCTTATATGGGAGCAACTGTATTAAGAATCCATAAACTGGGCACTAGAATTAGACATTGTTGTAGGGTTGTCCATATCTCCAGATTTTTCAATGAAAAGAAAAATTAAATATAAGTTTAAAGTCAAATAGTATATGAATTAGTATGATTGTTCCTATTGAATGTAGGATTTGGACTTTTATTCCATTTCTTTGGCTTTATACTTATACAGACAGACTTGTTTCCCATTCATATTAATACATTTGTTTCCAAAATGCCATACCAATGATTTTTAGTAAAATATGCAAAGTTTAAGGGGTCTTTACAGGTAGTTTTGCCTTCATATATCCACCTTAGGGACATACAGTAAAAATTCTGTATTTTCAATTCATTTGCAGTATTTCCTTCATATACAGAGACCACAAACTGGATATTCAATTAATTTTTTAAACCCATGAATTTAGTGTATTTAAAATTTTTAATTTGCTGTAATAATGTTTAAAAATTAGGACGAGCTTATGAGGGCCAGTGACACTGCCCTCCACAGCTAAGATGCTGAACAACAGCTCAACCTGGAGCTGGGCTGCCATGAGTCGCCGGCGACGGCGTAGGCTGCAGTCCCTGTGGCAGTGGGTTGCCATGGGCTACTGTATGTAGCTAGCAGCCAGTGTGAGCGGCCAGCAGCCGCAGTGAGCGGCCGTCCAGAAGCCGGCGACTGATCTGCCTCGCCCGGGAAGAGCACAATGATGGTGCCAACTTGGGCCAGTGAAGCAACATCTTCCACAACTAGATTGAAGAACAAAACGACAGCAACTTGTCTGTTCCCCTTCCCCCAATTCCCCAATAAAAATCTTTAAAAAATAATAATAAATAAAATAAAAAAAATAAAAATAAAAATTAGGACGAGCTGAGTGGCACATTGGTTAGGAGATGGCTTGGGATGCCAGCTCTGAGCAGGAGGGCCCCAGTTCAGATCCCACATGAGGGCCAGTGATGCTGCACCCTCTACAGCTAAGATGGTGATCAACAGCTCATCCTGGAACTGGGCTGCTGTGAGTTGCCAGCAATTGTCAACTGGGCTGACAGCTGGTGTGAGCTTTTGTGAGCTGCCATGAGCCGCCATCCAATGGCCAGCAAGTGACAGCCTTACCCAGGAAGAGTACAATGATGATATCAACATGGGCCAGTGAAGCGTCGTCCTCCACAACTAGATTGAAGAACAAAAGGTCAGCAACTTGTCTGTTCCCCTTCCCTGATTCCCCAACGCTGTTCCCCTCCCCTAGTTCCCCAATAAAATCTTAAAAAAACCAAAACAATCATATGCACTATGTCCATTTGTGCAAATAAAGCAATATAATAAGATATTTTTCTTAAACTTCTAGCTTAAACTCTGCCCCATCTTATACATGTTCTGCATCTATATTTTCATTCCACTATGTCTTGGGAACACTTTAGCATACTCTACACAGTTTCATACCTGGCTTTTCACTTTAGAAATGATCCAGTTCTGTAGATCAGTGTGTAGAGGTCCTCCTGACTCATTTTACAGATGTGGAAAATTGTTGTGTAAATGGGCCATGATGCATTCACCCAGTTCCCATAGATAGATATTTAAAGTGTTTTCGAGTAGAACTTCCGTGAACAGCTTCTGCACCCATGAGCACACATGCTTAATGCCCATGCACATTCAGAAAGTATGTATTAGGGTCAGCACTGGAGGATACTAGGCATGATGGTAGTGGCAACATGTTTCTTGTTGGCTGAACTGCCCTTCATCTGGCTTCCATATATCTCCTACAGCTACTGATGTGATGGCTCCTGCCAAGTGAGAAATGAAGATTATCTTGCTCACTTTTATGGGAGTGGGAGTCATAGAAAACTTCTCCTCCTTTGTCTGTATAACTTCACACTTCTTACTGGACACAAGGTGAGACCCACAGACTTGATTCTCAACCAGTTGGTCTTAGCCAACTCCTTGGTGATTTCATCCACAGGGATCCCTCAGACAATGACAGCTTTTAGATCATTTCCTGAATGAGACTGGATGTAAACTTGTCTTCTATTTCCACAGAGTGGCCAAAGAGGTTTGCTTCAGCACTACCTCCCTCCTCACTGTCTACCAGATAATTAAGCTTTGCCCCAATTTCTCAAAGTAGATGGAGCTCAGAATGAAATCCCCAAAGTGCATTGGTTTCTGCTGTTTTCTCTACTGGATTGTACATCTCTTGGTAAAGATCATTGTTCCTATTAATATAAGTAGTCTGATGCACAGCAAAAACTTTAGTGTGAAAATAAATTATGGATACTGTTCCATACTCAATCTAGACAGACTTACTAGGTTTGTAGTTGCAGTCATATTCTCCACAATTGACCTGATGTGTTTGGGCCTCATGGTCTGGGCTGATGGCTCCATGGTCCTTTTCCTGCACAGGCACCAGCAGCAAGTCCAGCACATGCACAGCAATAGCCAATCTCATGTTGTCAGAGCCACGTGTATCATCTTAATCCTCATTACCCCCTTTTCCTCCTTTTACTCACTGTCTTCTCTTCTATTCGAATGATTCTATCTGTTATTCAAGGCCAGTGGCTGGTGGACACCTCTTTATTCTTGTCTTCATGTTTTTTGACATTCAGCCCCTTTGTGCTCATCTGCAGTGATACCCGTGTCCCTCAGTTTTGTTTTACCTGCTTGACAAGAAAAACAATTTTTTTCTAATTTGATTGTGACCACATGAGCCTGCTCTCTACAGGAAATTTAATCACTCCTTCCACCACCTGTCTTTATTTAGGGGACGAATAATGTTCAGATTCTTCATAGAAATTTATTATTCTACGTAGAATGGGGTGGTGAGATCCTGGAAATTATAATCCTATAAGAACCCTAACATGAACATTATATATGTGCTTATAGAAAGATTACACTAACAGTTTTAGCTTCATCAAAGGGAAAGTTCATGACATTATTGAAATAATATAACAAGAAAATTTCTGAGTTTAGTTTGGGTGGTTTGGTGCATATGTATATAGTAGTAAATTTTTTTTTTAAGATTTTTATTGGGGAATTGGGGGAGGGGAACAGAGTAGTTGCTGTCCCCTTGCTCCTCAGTCCAGCTGCGGAGGACGTCGCTCCACTGGCCCATGTTGGTATTATCATTGTGCTCTTCTAGAGTGAGGCAGATCGGTCATTGGCCACTGGACGACCACTCACGGCAGCTCTTGGCAGCTCACGTCGGCCACTGGCCGCTCACGGCAGCCCACGGGAGCCCACTACAGCCCACGCTGTCGCCAACGACCCACAGCAGCCCAGCTCCAGGTCTAGCTGCTGTTCACCATCTTAGCTGTAGAGGGCACAGTGTCACTGGCCCTAAAGTGGGATCTGAACTGGGGTCCTGCTGCACAGAGGTGGCATCCCAAGCCAACTCTCAACCAATGTGCCACTTGGCCGACCCTATAGTTGTAAATTTTATGTAATACTAAATTTGCCATTTTAATCATTTTTAAGTGTACAATTTGGTGGCATTAGGTAAATTTGCAATGTTGTGCATCTACCAACACTATTTCCAAAATTTTTAGGAAACCCAAACAGAGATTGTATATCCATTAGGCTATATCTCTCCATTTACCCCTTACTCCAGCCCCTCGGAACATCTAATCTACATTCTGTCTTTATGAGTTTGCTTATTCCAGATGTTTCTTTTTAAAAAATATTTTGTTGGGGAATTGGGGAAGGGAACAGTGTTGGGGAATTTGGGAAGGGAACATTGTGTTTTTCCAGGACCTATCAGCTCCAAGTCAAGTTGTTGTCCTTCAATCTTAGTTGTGGAGGGCGCAGCTCAGCTCCAAGTCCAGTCCCCACTTTCAATCCAGTTGCAGGGGAGAAGCGGGCACAGCCCACCATCCCATGTGGGAATCGAACCAGCAACCTTGTTGTTAAGAGCACATTCAATAACCAACTGAGCCATCCAGCTAGCATCCAGTTAGCAGCTCAGCCACAGCTCAGCTTGGGCGCAGCTCACTGGCCCATGTGGGAATCGAACCAGTGACCTTGTTGCTCAGAGCTCACGCTCTAACCAACTGAGCCACTCAACCGGCCTTCCAGATATTTCTTATAAGTGGAACCATATGCTATTTATCTTCTGTGTCTGGTTTATGACACTTAACATAATGTTTTCAAGGTTCATCTATTTTGTGGCATGTATCAGAACTTTCTGAAGAATAATATTCCATTGTTTGGACATGTACATTTTGTTTATCCATGCACCTGTTGATGGATACTTTAGTTATTCCCACTTTTTACCTGTTGTGATTAATGCTGCTATGACCATGGGTATACAAGGATACGTTTGAGTCCCTGCTTTCAATTTTCTGGAGTATAGACTTGCAAATGGAATTGCTTGATCAGATGACATATTTATATTAAACTTTTGAAGACCTTATACTATTTTTCACATTATAACATTTTACATTACCATAAGAAATGTACAAAAGTTCCAGTTTGCTCAACCTGGAACCTCACAGATCCAATGATTGAATGTGAACACATGAGGACATGTGGGGGAACATAATCAGCCAGAGCCCTAGTCACAAAAGCCTTGACTCAGAAATGACTCCTTACATGGGAATCTTTTCTCTCAGCTACAATTACATTATGTCCAGAGGCAGTGTCCCCCTCCACCCTGAGGTGGCAGAGAATTCTGCCATCAAGGCACCTCAGTGGTTCAGGCCTAGGGCTCTCGACACCTTTTGTAGTGGCCAAGCAAAAAGATCTCAACCAACAGCCAAAGGCTACTTGTGTGACTGTACAAAAGGTCCAGCTGCTCAGTGCATGAAAGCCAAAACTTGAGAGGCAAGGCTGGTGGAAAGAAAAGTAGTTTTACAGTAAGTCCCTGACTTACGAACAGTTGAGTTGCAAATTTTCATAGATACGAACAGACCACACATTATGAACATTCGTAGATGCGAACAAATCACGGAAGTAGCTCACATGTCTGCCGGCCATTGTCACAGTTATGCTGCTGTGTGCTTACTGTACAGTGCAATAATGTCCAGTAGTACAATGCTCAATCAGAGCCCAGGATATCCAGAAGCAAGAGGAAAAGCAGTGGTGATGTGGAGGGGACGGCTAAGAAGCACAAAGACTCACTTCGTTGGACTTACAAACGAATCTGACTAACCACGTTCTCCTGGAACAGAACTTGTTCATAAGTCGGGGACTTACTGCATTCCAAAATGCCAGCAATAAGGGAAGGCAGTGTACTCCCTGTCACAAAGACTGCCTTCCTGCTCTTAATACCACCAACAGGTTTTATAGACACTCAAGGAGGGGCAGAACAAAGGAAGGAGAATTTGACCAAGCATTTCAGGAAAAAGCACTTCCTAGAGGCTGGTCTGCCCCAGGGTCAGGAGTGAATTCAATACAGATGCAAAAACCTCTCCCAAATTACCTAGCAATGTGCACACTGGTGTGAAGTAAACAGAACCATTGAAACTGGTATGCATAGTAAATGCACAGTAAACAGAATCATCAAGGTTTGGTAGGAGGAGAGAGAAGCAAAGAAAGGAAAAAAGGTCAATAAACTTTCAAAAAGTCCCAAGCCAAACCACTGTCAAATCGAATTACATCAGAGTTCCAATTTTCAAAAATAGAAGATACAGGGTCACCGTTACACTTGCTACCTCTGACTTTCCAGGCATTGGTGATATGACTGTGACCTTCACCTGGGGAAAATGTGGACATTTAGACCTAGCCCAGAGTACCTGATACTAGAATGTGATGCTGGGTAACTGTGGGCTCCTGCTCTTGGTGGGTAAGGCTGCACTGTCCCACCTCTGACTTCTCTGCCCTGACCCTGTGTGGTCTTTTTCTCTTGTTCCTCACCCAATATACTGAAACGCACAAAACTGATTCTAACATTTCGGTCTCCAGACACTTGACGAGAAAAAAAAAATGTTTATTCGGTTTCAGTTAAGAGTGGTCACATTCTGTGTCTAACTGACTAGTCAATTAAACATCCCTTTGGATCTACAGTCATTGGGAGCGCCTGAAATAATACTTTCAGACTTCAGGTGGCATGCTAAACTTCAAAGAATCTGAAATAATTTCGCCACTTAGGTGATCAGTTGCAGACAACACTCCCTTAATAAAGTGCTGAGTACGGTTCCTTAAGGAAGAAGCGAAGCCCCTCCTCCGCCCCTTGAGGCTAGAGACACTTCCCGGTATCTCTGGCGTTGTCAATTTCCCCTGGAGATCCAGGTGAGGGGCACCCGTCTCCGGGGCCTTTGCAGCTGTGAGAACTACATTACCCCGAAGACTCTGAGCCGGGAGACTGCGGGATTAAACCAATGAAGGCTCAGGAGAGGATCGATTTCCCGCGTGCGCATCGCGTCGGGCGCGGGACTTCCGGCATTTTATTTATTTATTTTTGTGGCGGTCGTTTCGACCGTTCTTGGGCCTGTGCGTACTTCACAGACTGAGTAGCGCTGGATCGGAGCTGAGGTGACGGGCCCGAGGAGGCACGGGAGGAGTTGTCCCTGCTGCACAGAGGAGGGTCTCAGGCATTTGGCTGCGAGGACTCTGCTGCCAGGTGTCTCTGCCCGGGTCGCCTGCCGCTCCCAGCCTTGCTCCGCCCACACAGTCCGATGGCGGCGGCCGCGTTGAGGGACACGGCTCAGGTGAGTGCGTGTCCGCCAGGCCCTCACCGCCTTCACCGTACCTGAATCCTAAAGCTCCGGGTGCGGGGCGCCTGCTCATGTCCTGCAGCCTAGGCCCCGGCGTCTAGGACAATGAAGCGCTCGTGGGCGACATCCAGTGTGAAAGGGTGTGGGAGAGGGTTGTTGGGAATAGATTTTAGCCATGTCGCAAATAAAGACACATGAAGTTGAAAGTAACTCGGCAAGGCAAACTTTACTTCTGCAGAAGGGTGCGGAGCCACCGTAAGCCCCTCTAGCAAGCACACTGAGTGGGAAGTCCACTCAGTTTTTATCCCTCACGCAGGTTCCACTATGTCGTTCTCTATTAGTGAGAGCGTGACTTTACAGTCTGAACTACTTGGCTAATAGAAAAGCAAGATCTGCCTAGTTACAAGATTAGGTAAGCTTGAAAATGAGGAACTATTAGACAATGGTGAGAAAGTATATTTTTAACTAGAACTCCTAAACAATAGTGAGAAAGTATATTTTCACTGGAACGCCTAAACAATAGTGAGAAAGGGGAAGTATATTTTTAAACTTTGCTGTCATTGACAGAAAAGACTAGGACCTTTTCTAACAGGGTTACAGGCAGAGAGGCCGGCTGTGTAAAGACGTGAAGGGTCAACTGAGCCGGGAGGATTTGGGAAATCTGGTATCTGTCTCGTATCCTCATGGAACAGAACGTGTGAGTCAAAGTGGTCCTGGGTGATGTCTTGGTGTAGAATTAACCCCTGGTTGTTTGCAGAATGTAAAAAGAATTTATGAGACTCTACAGGAGGTAAGCATAGAGTTATTGAAAGTCAAAGAGAGATAGTTCTGGTAAAGGGAAGTTTTGCCAGGACAGAGCCCGATAGGGACAGCTGCAGCGATGAAAAGGAGTGCTGGGGTTTTATATTTTTCTAAGCAGGATGTAAGGCACTTGTCAGCTTGCGGCGGGGGGGTGTTGTGATTGGGAACCATTCTGTTCCCATCTATGATGGATGATTGTTAGTTTGTGTGTGTGTGTCGGGGGGGGGGTTGTTGCCATTGCAATTGGGAATGTATTATATGATGGATGTAAGGTACTTGTCAACCTGCAGGTGCAGTGCTGGCCAGGGGAGTCAGAGCCAAGTGGTTAATGTTTAAGCTCACTCCTGCCAGCTTACAAGCTTGCTCCTGTTAATCTCTTGCCCGTCCCATCTTGTCAGCTCACAAACCCACTCCTATTAACTTTATTTGCCTCATCAGGTGACAGACTGACATTGTCAGGACGCTGGAATCCATAGAAAGTTATGAACAGAAAAGGCTATGCCTGAATTAGGCTTTTAAACATTTTTTAAAAGCTGCTCAGAGGAGCACACTGGAAAGGGAATGATAATACGAGGCAGAGGGGGTTTGTCAAAGGTCACTCAGCTTATAAGAGTCAGCACTGAGGACTGAGACTCAGAGATAGCGCAGTCATCTCAGGTCACCCAGCTCCAGAACTGAGCAGGGGAATAGGGGAGCCCAGAGCCCATTGAACACTGCCCCTCAGAAACTCTCTGTTCACACAGATTGTTAAAGTACAAAAGTATGTATGGATTCTACAGAGGTGAGTGAGTGGAGGGTGTTCCAGAGCCTCACTGGTCTTGATCCCACTCATGATCCCTGGGATTGTGGTGTACTGGAACTCTTCACCTATCACTCTACCAGCCCTTGGGCCTGGGGGCTGTGAACAAATCCTAAGCCCAGGGTCCCCAGACCAGGCTGGGGTTTCCTGTTACTAGCAACCAGTCAGATGAGGTATGAAGGCAGGTTGCCCCAGATATAGGTACTAATATGTTTAGACTCTTGGAGGTGTGGCTGAACTGGTTCAAGGGAACCTCAAATCTCTTTTCTTTGTCATGGGAACATAGAGCAAGGGGAAAGGAATCAGGCCTGGGATGGCACCCTGAGAAGTTGTGTGTCTAATCTGGAAGTGATGGGAACAATGGAGTTTTGGAGCAGAGAAGGGAGATGATCTGGCCAACCCCTCATAAGGCTCCCTGTGGCTACAGCATGGAGAACAGACTGAAGGTTTGAAGAAGGTGGTAGGAAGACCAGAGAGGAGGCTAATGCAGTAGTTCAGTTGAGTGTTGGTGATGTAGACCAGTTTGATAGCCTTGGAGGTGGTAGAAATGCTTGGCTGCATCAGGCTTTTTAGATCTGCTCTGATTTTCTGATTTTGAAAGGGAGAGAAAAAAGAGTAGAAGTCAGGGATGACTGTAAGGTTTCTGGGTTTGGGAGTGGAAAGATGGAAATTCCATCAACTGAGATGTGGAAGTCGGTAGTAGGGTTACTTTTCATTCAGGATATTAAGAATTTTGTTTTGACTATGTTAAGTATATCAGTAGAGGTATTAAGTGAGCAGCTGGACATGCAGGTCTGGGACTTTTGAGGAGGGGTTCAGGATGGACATCTGCGAAAGGTGGTGGATATTATGTGAACCAGGGTGGAGCTGTGTGTCTTAGTCAGCTTGGGTGGCTGAAACAAAATACCTTTATTTCTCACAGTTCTGGAGGCTGGAAAGTCCAAAATCAAGCAGCTGGCAGATTCTGTTTCTGGTGAGCTGTATCCTCACATGGCCTTGGTGCAAGTGAGTGGAGAGAGCAAGAGATCTTTCTCTTTCTCTTCACATAAGCATGCTAATCCCATTATGTGAGTCTCACCCTCATGACCCAATCTAAAACTGATTAATTCCCCAAATGCCCACCTTTAAATACCATCACATCAGGGGTTAGATCTCAACATACGAATTTTGGGAGGATATAAACATTGTCTGTAAGACTGTGAATCACATTTAGTAGGGTTATCCTGGTCATGATGACAATAGCTCAGGAAGAGGAAGATGGAGTCTGAGGCCCAGGTCTCATGCTTGGGCATGTAGGTGGGCAGTCATTAACATCACAAACACTGGTGAAGAAGAGAAGAGGCCATGGGAACAGTGTGAGAGAGAGAATGATCTGGCAGGTGATCAAGGCTGCTGGTTCACTGCTCTGTGGACTCACCAGGATTTTGTTGTGACCTTGGTGTGTCTGTGGTATTTCTGTCAGATGGGTATATTAGTTTAGGGCACAAGTGATCATGAGGGAGAGTCACTGGACCTTGGGTGGAAAATCTCTGCGACTGGGTTTTGAATGAGGGTTAGGAAGAGAGAAGACGGCTGTGACTGATGAGAGGACATCTAGTGCAGCACCAGTGGGAGAAGGTCGTAGGTACCTGAAATCTACAAGTGGCTCTGTGTAGGTGAGGTTGAAGCAAGGAGCAGAGTCAGGCAGGGGGACCTGTAGAGCAAGATTCTGGACTGCTGATGGCAGTGGGGACCATTGGAGGTCTGGGGTAGTACTGGATCTTGTCTGAATTTTCCAGGCACTATCTATATGCCATGTGTTGGATAGCACATAGGAAGGACAGGGAGATGCCTATGGTGCAGGGCAGGGAAAAGGTGGTGACTCAGAGAGATGTGGTATAAAGTGATGTCTACGTGGAGAGGAGTGAGAATTGGTGACCTGAGGGCCCAAGCATTGAGGACATAGGGTGAAAAATGAGCCAACACCCTTGGTTGTGTTTGGGACGCATTATCTGGAGGATCCTAAGAGAATGACCTGACAAGGGGGAGTGCTTCCCTGCATGCAGGCCCAAAGCTCAGCTATCCTCTATTGTTGTTGCCTTGGATGGGCACAGTGATCAAAGAGACCATGAGAAGAGAGTGCACATCAGTGGCACTGGGGCCTGAGATCTCCTCTGAGGTGGGGAAATTGGGTGGTGGGTGAGCAGGGGGTAAGTGAGTGGATGCACTTGGGGAGAGAAGCTGATCATGCAATGAACTGTCCTCATCATGGCAGGGCTGTGTGACCTTTGAAGATGTGGCCATTTATTTCTCCCGGGAGGAGTGGGGCCTCCTTGATGAGGCTCAGAGGTTCCTGTACCATGATGTGATGCTGGAGAATTTTGCGCTTACAGCATCCTTGGGTAAGGCCTTCATATTCCTCCCAGTGTCCATATCTGGTCTCTCTCTTTCCCCTGCTCCAGAGGCAGCCCTGTCCTTTTCACAGCCAGACAATTGGCACTGCTGACTTCCCCACCCCTTGGCACATGTGCTATGGGTATCAGTGCTAAATCATGTGCACTTGTCAAGCAGCCCTAACTCCTGTTACCCCAAGGTGTGCAGGGAAGGGCCTGGGAATCAGATGTCTGGTAGTCAGCCTAATGGACCTCACCTTTCTTTCCCTGTCCATGGCAGGATGACTGCATCCATGGCATCTTGTGCTCCAGATTCTGCCCCCTTCTAGCTAACATTTCCTTGTGACCATCTGTATCAGGAATTGTAAGCATTGTTACAGTTACTAATTATAATTACGTGGTCCATAATCCTTTCTTGAAAGACCTGCCTTTGAGATTTTATTGTAATATTTTTTTCCTGTAGTTTATTGTTTCCTGAGTTGCTCTGGACCATTTTTGACCACTCAAGTATCCTCTCTTTCCCTAAGGACTTGCTTCATTCAGGTCCTTACCCAACTGGGAATGTGGGGAGAGCCCTGAGTCACAGGGTGGACATAGCAAGATGGTCTCAGATCTGTGTTCAGGTCATACCAGGAATCTACCTTGTGTATACCAGTGTTTTGGTACAAGTACCACTGGACACACATAATGTCTACACTTTATTCCATATACTTGACACTTTCCTGATTTGTCATTTCATCTATAACTGTGTTAATCCTGGCTCTACTCCCTGTGTGGCACCCCATACTTCTGCCTTTTGTCCCTGAAAGTCTTCGCATTCTATTGTATGATCCTTAGAATCCCAGTACTGCAAAGCAGCTTTCCCTTCAAATTGTTGCCTCATACTGAAAAATATCCGATGGATTCATTCTTTGGTTTGAATGTATGTGTATGACAGACACTTTTGTTAGGACTTCCTCCCCCTACCAAAGTTAACATGCACTTTATCAGCATTTCTCTTCTTTCAGATTATTGGTGTGGTGCCAAGGATGAGGAGGTACCTTCTGAGCAGAGCACTTCTGTAGAAGGAGACTCACAGATCAGGACTCCAAAGGCAGGTCCATCCACCCAGAAGACTCACCCCTGTGAGAAGTATGTCCC
Source organism: Hipposideros armiger (assembly GCF_001890085.2). Taxonomy (NCBI): domain Eukaryota; kingdom Metazoa; phylum Chordata; class Mammalia; order Chiroptera; family Hipposideridae; genus Hipposideros; species Hipposideros armiger. The sequence goes on along the minus strand of NW_017732518.1, from coordinate 62,503 downwards.
AGGCTTAAAAGACATTTTGTACCTGACTGAGCTCCAAGCACCATATCCTGGGCAGGAGCCATACTTAGATGGGGCATCCAGAGGCTTCTCGTTCAGTGAAAACATTCACCAGCACCAAAAGCATGGCAGTGGAGAGAAAATCTTCAAAATGGATGTGTACAGGGCCTCGTGTGTGACAAGCTGCAGATTCCATGTGTCAGGGAAGCCATTCGCCTGTGGGGAGGATGGAAAGGACTTTCTAGCTACCTCGGGCCTTCTCCAGCATCAGGCCACTCCCAATGGTGAGAAGCCACACAGCACCATCAAGTGTGGGGAGCCCTTTAATGGTGGAAAAAGTCATGACAAGTGGATTGAAAGCAGGAGAGTTTTCAGCAACACACACCCACTTCCCCACCAGAGAGCCTGTACTGGAGAAGGGCTTGCTAAGTGTAGCAAATGTGGGAAAACCTTCAGCTGCAAATACAGACTTGTTCAGCATCAGCAAACTCAGATTGGAAAAAGGATTTATGAGTGTGGTGAATGTGGGAAATTCTTTAGCCGTAAAACCCACCTCATTCGACACTGGAGAGTTCACACTGGAACAAAGCCCTATAAGTGCATTGAATGTGGGAGATCTTTTAGCCAGAAATCTGACCTCATTCAACATCAAAGAATTCACACTGGAGAAAGGCCTTATGAGTGCAGTGAATGCGGAAAATCCTTTATCCAGAAATCCATTCTCATTAAACACCAGAGAGTTCACACTAATGAAAGGCCATATAAATGCAGTGAGTGTGGGAAATCGTTTAGCCAAAGTTCTGGCCTCCTGCGACATAAGAGAGCGCACACTAGAGCAAGGCCTTATGAGTGCACTGAATGTGGGAAATCATTTAGCTGTAAAACTCACCTCATTCGACACTGGAGAGTTCACACTGGAGAAAGGCCTTACGAGTGCAATGAATGTGGGAAGTCTTTTAGTGAGAAATCTGTCCTCATTCAACACCAAAGAGTTCACACTGGAGAAAGGCCTTATGAGTGCAGTGATTGTGGGAAATCCTTTACCCAGAAATCTGTTTTCATTCAGCACCAAAGAGTTCACACTGGAGAAAGGCCTCATGAATGTAGTGAATGTGGGAAATTCTTTAGCCGCAAAACCCACCTCATTCGACACTGGACAGTTCACACTGGAGCAAAGCCTTATGAATGCAGTGAATGTGGGAGATCTTTTAGCCAGAGCTCTGGCCTCCTTCGACATAGGCGAACTCACATGCAGTGAATGTGGAAAATTGTTTAGCTGCAAATCTGACCTTAGTCAACACCAAAGAGTTCACACTGGAGAAAGGCCTTAGGTACACAGAGAATGTGCTCTTTCTTTAGTATAACGGCTTTGGAGGAAAGACTCTGTGAGGAGCTGTCTCTTTGAATTGACTCATATATCCAGACATCCACAAACTAGAGATTATCCATAAGTTTCGGTGATGGGGGAAGCATGTTTAACCTGTCCTGGGACCCTTGCCAAATTTATGTCACTAGCAATTTCTGGCAAAAGCCATTTCACCTCTACCACCTGGCAGGTCCACACAGCATGTATCAGCCACCACCCTAACCAGCTCAAGGAAGCGCACCTCTGCTCTCCCATTTGTTGGAGGAAATCCTGAGTGTCCTGAGCCTTTCTCTCTGACAAGTTAGGGCATGGACCTGACACTATGCTGGCCCAGAGAACTCCTGAGTTCTGCTGGTGGCTTGCAGAGAAGGATTACCTTTTTCAGGGACATAGTTGGTCTTAGGTAGTGCTTGTGATGAAGTTTTTCAACTTCCAAGTTACCAAATCAGAAACTTCCTGTTGCACATTTTTCTGGTTTGTGCCATAATAAGGGCCTTTTTGTTTAAGTACCTTTAGTCTTGGAATCTCTATTCACTATGTGGGTAGTTTGAAAGCACAATAGGACTCTGCCAACTTGAAGGGGAAACAAATTTTGTGAGGATCCAAACTATGCCTCAGAGGGGACAGTAGGATGGCTGTTCTCCAGTTTGGCCTAGTTTGCGTTTCTGCCAGAGCCTCCTTGGAAAGACTGCTTTGTGGTCATTCTTAAAATGTTGCCTGGGGCCGGCCAAGTGGCGCGTTGGTTAGGAGTTGGCTTGGGACACCAACTCTGAGCAGGAGTGCCCCAGTTCAGATCCCACATGAGGGCCAGTGGCGCTGTGCCCTCTACAGCTGAGATGGTGAACAACAGCTCGACTTGGAGCTGGGCTGCCGTGAGTCGCAGGCAAGAGCATAGGCTGCAGTGGGTCTGGCCGGCAGCGGGCGCGCACTTTCATGAGCTGCTGTGAGCCGCCGTAAGCAGCTGTCCAGTGGCCAGCGAGTGACTGCCTCACCTGGGAGGAGCACGGCGATGACGCCAACATGGGCCAATGAAGTAACGTCCTCCACAACTAGACTGAAGAACAAAACAACAGCAATTTGTTCCCCTTCCCCGATTCCCCAATTAAAAAAAAAATCTAAAAAAAAATGTTGCCTGTATGCCAGAGGTCACCCTGAGGAAGAGGTAGTTGTGACACCTCCAGTACTTCTGGAGTCAATGTAATATTTACCTTGCTCACAGGAGACAACACATATTGCCCAGCACTGCTGAAGGGAATCTTAGTCCAAGGTTCTGCAAAGGAGCCACGTGCCCTGATATCCAGAATTCAGTAAGCTAGTGTCACTAAATTGTAAGACTCCATGGGCAAGGGAGACCGTAATTGGTACAGAAACATGAAATTAATAGAGAGTGGAGGAGACTGCAGCAAACTTTGTGGTATGTGCCTCTTCTAAAGATTCATCCACAGTTCCAGTTTCGTGATTGCAGGATGAGCATGTCCCCAAATCTTAGGGCTTCCAGGTATGTTTATCTTGTGTTGCTGAAGTCATAGGCAGACAAAATGGTCTTAGGGTTTTGTGGATTTCTGTAGACTGAGCTGTTCACCTCAAGGCCATTGCTTTACAGGTAAAAGGATGGAGAGGAAAGAAGTCCTTTAGTCCAGGGATGTGGCTTTGGTGACTAAGCCAGTATTCTTGACTCAGGTAGAAATGGCCTTCATTGTTAGCCAGTATTTCCTGCCACCAAGGAAAGGCTGGCTGTCCCTCAAAGCATGAGGAGTCAGATAGTGGAGTCAATACAGAGTTCCCAAATCTGGTTTCTGAATGCAAGATTTAGATTTTATTGTGAAACATATTTTGAAGCTATATTAAGCTATAATTGGATAAATTGTACATATTTAAAGTATACAACTTGATAAGTTTTGGTATAAACTCATGAGACCATTATGATAATGAGCATATCTGTCACCTACATAATTTCCCTCATTCCTTTTATAATCTCTCCCCAGCCCTCCAGGCAACCATTGATTATTTATGTTCCTTTACAATTGATTGCATTTTCTAGAAATTTATGACTGATTACAAAGTGTTTATTCTTTCTGGTTTCATTGATACCGCATAGTTACTGAGATTCATAAGTGGTGCATGTATGAATATTTCATTCTTATTCCTGAGTAGCTTTCTCTTCCATGTATAGTCAACTATGTTTATCCATTCATCTGTTTATAGACATTTGGGTTATTTCCAGTATTAGCTATTGCAAATAAAGCTGATAAGGACATTTGTTTACAGTACTTTATATGGGTATATGTTTCATTTATATTAATAACTCAGAATCCAATACTTGAGTCATGGGGTAGGTGAATATCTAACTTTTTAAGAAATTGCCAAGCTGTGATCTAAAATGGTTGTGTCTCTTTGCATTCCCGCCAGCAGTGTGTGAGACTTCCAGCTCCTTCACATCCGTGTCAATACCTGATAAGGTCACTTTTTAATTTTACTCTTTTAAAAGAAGTGTATAGTGGTGTCTCACTGGTTTTAATTGCCTTTCCCTAAGGATTTATGATTTTATTATAATTGAGCATTATATTATGTATTTGTAACCTATTTGTCTTTAGTAAAATGCTTGTTCTTGTCTTTGGCCTGTTTTTTATGAAATTTGGCTCTTTGCCTTTTAGTAACAAGACAATGAAACAAACTAGTAACAAGACAATGAAACAAACATGTTGGAATTTTATTCATTCTTCAATGATGAGAGCGACTTATTTTCTGTACATGAAATAATTGTTTTTGAATAGTGGAAGAATAGTCATTTTTTTGTGTGTGTGGTATGAGCAATATAATGGCCACATATACCATGCACTAAGTTTTATCAGCATTATTAACATTTTCCACATTACTTTTCTAGAAGTAGACATTCATTATATTGTATTAAACAATGCAATAAATCAAGCCGTAATTTGTGTTTGCTAATTTCCTTGGTGAAAATACTTCCACTGTGGCCAATTTCAAACTGCTTACCTGAAGAAATGACAATGGCATGCCATTGTACTGCCTCCTTATTGATCCAGTAGCCACAAAAAAATTCAGGAACATAGATAATACCAAAACTTAGTGAAATAATTAGAGAATGTTGATGTTTGAGTATTTGTAACTTAAATAGTTTAATTGATGTATAATTGACTTTAATGCACATTTAAAATGTATATTTTGATATATAAAAACAAAAGTCTCTTTATGCCCTTTTTAAACTCATTGTTCTCAACATATAAAATTACTGATACAAGGAATGTTCTACCTTTTATAATGGCTATTTTCAAATATGCACAAAAGTGGGAAAGACTGTCTTATGAAGACTCATGAACCCTTCCCCAATCTTCCATCATTATTCACAGCATATTGTTTCATTTCTCCTCATGCACATTAGTTGGGTATTTTACTTAGAAAACCCAGACATCGTGTCATTTGATGCATAACTTCTTAATACTTTTCTGAAATGCAAGAGCTTTTTCATAATGCCAATAACTTTCTCACACAAAATAAAAATATTTTTAAATGTAAGTATTATCAGTGCTGAAATTTTGTCAATTTTCTCAAAGTTGTTTTTTAAGGCAGACTAAATGCAGTCAGTATACAAAATGTCTGTCTTGTAAGTCTGTTAACTTATAGGTACCACTTACCTCATTTTTGTTATTATTTACTTGAAATGATGAACTGCTTCCATTACAGTTTGCAGCATTCTTGATTTGCCTCATTGCATCTCATTCTATTAACATGCTGACCCTCTCCCCCAATTTCCTGTGCATTGATAAGATACATGATTAAAGTCTGGTCCCAGCAGACAGGTATGTGACAGTGGCACAACCTGGAAATGCATTCAAGTATTGGATGGGATGGGTGTGTGGTGGTGACATTGCAGGGCAGCCTGGAGACACAGTCAGATTCAGGGACCCTGTGTGACGGGTGTGATAGTGTCAGTCCTTAGCACATCCTGGGGATACCTCACATACAGCCTGGGAACACGTGACAGATAGATGCTGACACCCTCCACACAGCCGGGACACATGCATACACCACATCCACAACAAAATGTGTGCACACACAACCAGTATAAGTAGAGCTCATCAGGGACCTGGGAGGTGTAAGGTATTGACACAAAGCACATATGGGGACACAGACACACAAATACACCACAGAAATGTGTGGTTCTTGAATCTCCTTGAAAGAAAAAAGGAAAGCTTAGTGCCTGGTAGGCTTCTTTGATTTCAGGAACCTTTCCTGAACTGGAATATTGCTCATCTACTGGGGGACGTGGAAGATACCAGCATTGGCAGATCCTAGAGCAGGAAAGGGCCCTGCTGGGGTGAAGGCAGTCCTGCCACTTGGGCCAGATAGTTCAGCAGACCCTTTGAAGCAGACCCATCTCTCCTCCGTGTTTCTTCTATAACCTGTCGTTCTCATTCTCATGTGACCAAATGCACTGGACTTCCTAGACAAAGTCACACTCTTAGAAGGAATAGACTATATCTCAGATGAGTGAGCATTATATGAAAAACCAACTGTGATTTCTGGATTTGGAGCACACACTGATAGGCAGAATGGACACATTTCAAGGGCCCCAGAGGCATGTACCGCCTCAAGTACTTGTTTTAGGGATGCCTGGAGTCTCTTCGTGTTTCCTCTAACTTCTCTGGATTGTTCTCTCTCAAGGCTGACCACACACATTGAACCTCAGTTTCCATTCTAAGAGCTTCACAGGAAATGAAGAGCAAGGAGACTGTTCTACTCACAACTTCTGAGTGGGTGTTCAGCACTCTGAAGCAGTTGTTTGTATGTGCATGTTTTTGGTCTCTTGAGAGCATGGTTTGCAATTAGGCTCTGTAGGAGCATTTTACTAAGATGGGCTTTTCTCCTTTCCCCCAGACCTCATGCCATGTCTTAATTTTCATCATTTCTCAAGCGATAAGTACATTCAGCATCACTGTGAAGACTAAAGAGTGAATTTGGATGATAAAGTGTATCCAAGAGGAATGACACTGTTGTATTAATCACTTTTTATTTTCTGTACATTTTGATGTTTTGACATCTTTTTTTGTTTGCTTTTGTTTAAAGATTTTATTGGGGAAGGGGAGCAGCCAAGTTGTTGTCCTTCAATCTTAGTTGTACAGGGTGCAGCAAGCTCAGCTCCAAGTGCAGTCACGCCACTCACCTCAAGGTGCTGTGTTTAATTAGTTATGGGTGGGCATAGCCACCATCCCATGTGGGAGTCTGTAGGGAGCCGGAGGTTTGTAGTAAGGGTTAAGCCTGAGAGCTGGCAGGCTGACAGGCTCTCAGGCCTGGGTGAGCAGCGTGGGAAGGTTGGCCGCTGAGGAGAAAACAGCCAACGGCCTTGAAAGCTACAGAGTGGAATGCCATCCTATGAAGTTTCTGCTTGTTATGTTTTGCTTTAACTCCGGGAAGATTGCTTCCCTACACCTTATGGAAAGCCCTGGAGGAGGTGTAAATGGGGCCACTCTCTGCTATCAGCATTGGGTAGACCTCCTGTCCCCAGCTTTCATCTCTAGTCTCTTTCTTTTCCAGTCTCCCACCCAGTCCTCTCAGGTACCCTCTCAGTAGACTACTGACTGACAAGTCAGAAGTGCTCATTTGGTGCGTGGGCTGCATCAGGAGTCTAACCAGCAGCCTCATTGTTAAGAGCACCTTCTCTATCCACCGAACCATTCGGGCGGCAGCTCAGCTCAAGGTGCCAGGTTCAGTCTTTAGTTGCGGGCAGTCGTAGCCACCACCTCGAGCAGGCAACCTTGGTAGGAGCACGTGCTCTCACCAGCTGAGCCATCCTGCCACCTGTTGGCAGATCAGTGGCAGCTAGCTCGGGCACATCTCACTGGCCAATGTGGGAATTGAACCAGCGACCCTATTGCTCTTAGCCAACTGAGCCACTCGGCTGGCCTGATGTTTTTTTTTTTTGTCTGTTTTTTTTAAAAGATATTTTTTGGGGAATTGGGGGAAGGGGAACAGACAAGTTGCTGTCCTTTTGTTCTTCAGTCTAGTTGTGGAAGATTTTGCTTCACTGGCCCAAGTTGGCACCATCATTGTGCTCTTCCCGGATGAGGCAGATCAGTCGCCGGCTTCTGGACGGCCACTCACAGAGGCTGCTGGCCACTCATGATGGCTGCTGGCTACACACAGTAGCCCATGGCAACCCACTGCAGCAGGGGCTGCAGTATGCCATCGCCGGTGACTCACAGCAGCCCAGCTCCAGGTTGAGCTGTTGTTCAGCATCTTTGCTGTAGAGGGCAGTGTCACTGGCACTCATCTGTGGGATCCGAACCGGGGCCCTCTTTCATCCCAAGCCAGTTCTTAACCAACGTGCCACTCAGCTGGCCCCAGCCTGATGTTTTGACATCTTAAACCTTTCTGGCTGGGGAGAGTGCCCTCCCTGGGCTAGCCGGTTGTTAAAAATAGCACAGGGCCCTGCTGGGAGCATACTCCCCTGCAGCCCCCAGAGCTTTTAATAAGCAAACTAATCAGTCCAGAGCCAGACTCTCTGGCCCACACACCCCAGAAGGCAATATTCCTCAGCCTCAGTCACCCTAGGACCAGATCAGGCAACCTTCTACCAGTTATAAGGACCTATAACCCAAAGCTCACCAAAATTTAGGGAATCCTAAACTGTTCACTCTGCTCTCCCTTGTTTTTTCCTGGAAAACTCCAATAAATGCTTGTGGCCTTGGTGCTCTCCCGGCTTCTGTTCCTGCTTCTGCTTCCTGAGCAACTTTGGTTTCCTGTATCCTGGTGTCCTCCAGTGTGGCAAGCCAGGCCATGTTTCTTTCAATGGTAGTGACCTTTCCTTATTTCTCAGTCACCTTGTACATAGGACAGTCAGTGCAATGATGGTCTTGTCTCTACTGCTCTTGGCTAGCTGACTGGACGCATCAAACAGCGGGTTTGACCCTAGGTTCTAGGCAATGACTAAAGAGATGATTAGTATCACTGGTCAATTTTCAAGACAAAGGCTCTCCCACAAAGGGAGTATGAAAGACTTCCTCCAAGGGGATTGTGTTGGGGGCCACTCTGGTCACCCACCAACGCTGAGGTCTGGGGGCACTTGGGCACTCTTCTGGGGTCTCCCCTCCTTGTAAGTGATTGAGCACATGGATCTGCCTGTCTACAGGGCTCCCTTGGTGGAGACTCCTGGTGTTGGGATCTGAGGCCAGATGGCTCCGGTCACCCTCATAGGAAACCATGGCAACCAAAATGTAACATCGTTTCAAAGGCAAATCTCTGTTGTTACTGGCTTTGCTGCTGTTAAAATTCATCCCCCAACCAAATAGGGTATAAGGGATCCCATCCTTGGAGATGTGTAGCTCAGTGTTTAATAAAAAAAAAGAAAGAAAGAAAAAGGAAGAAGCACCCAAACCCCACTCCTCTTAAAGCATCAGAGGAGGTGTCTCAGGTATTAGAGATGGCAAACCTCCCTGTCACTGTGCTGGCCACTTTGAAGTGTTGCTACCTGTTAACATGCGAAGAGCCTCCTCCTTGAAACCAACTAGTCTCAAAATCAGGATGCCGCTCCATGGCCCTCTTGGAAGTAGACACCAGCATTTCTGAGGATGTTTGGGACACCCTGGAAAGGGAAGCCACTGCTCACAGCTGAGGCCATTCGGGAACACCAGGAGCTTATCAGGTAAACACTCAAAAGTGGGAGAGAAAAGGAACACACAAGAGGCCAAAAAGGAAAAAACAACAACAGTGTAACTGCCTAGAGATAAAGTCATTCTAAAAGATTCTGCTTAAGAAAAAAAAAAAAGATGGGGAAATGGACTGTCCAGGGGGAGGTTGGCTGGAGGCACCAGGCCCCTTAACCCTCCTCCCCCTTTCCTCTTATCAGCCTGAGACAAACTAAAGACTGCTGCTTCAGGCAGCTAAAAGCCTAAAATACAGGAAAAGAAAAAGAGAAAAAATATTGCGCTTTAGGTGACTACAAGCCCAAGAGGGGAAAAAGGAAGTTTAAACCTTAAGTACTAAACAGATGTCTAGCAAACATAATGCTAGTCCTAGATTGCTTATTGATATAAAAACCAACCCCGTGATACAAAAGGTTATTAAATAATGTATACACATAAAACACTTTATATCAAATTTTATATAGTTAAAATGTTTTATGATATGATCCAATTAAAATCCAAATTTTATATACTAAATGTGTATACTAAAATAATTTCTATAACAAAAAGATAAAAAGGCTTTTGTACCTCTACAACCTAGATTCTAAATGAACTTTAACATTTGCTAAAATGCACCAATTGACAAGTCCATGGCCTTAATACTGAGGCTCAAATTACAGTTACACCTGAAAATTCCACTAAATTTAAACATTGTGCCCCCTGTAATCTTAAGATGACCAAATAGAAAATGGAGGGAATATGGGTATGCCTTCCTGTGTAGACTTGCCACAATTTCCCATAGTCATAGCCCCCATTGTTTTAAAATATTCCATATTGGGCACAGATGCTCTGACATAATAAAAAATGAAGTAAAATTAAAGTAACTCTTTGACCCTTACAAATTGACTTGATAAATGAGACCCCATGAACACCCAGTTAAAACTGAAGATAGCTCCATATAAGTTAAAATGGAACTTTCAAGGATTAAAACATTATATGAGACCTAATTAATACAGGGGTGATTGTCCTCGCTGCTTTTCCATTTACAGCCCAGTTTTGTTTGTTCTTAAATCTGGAAGAAAAGTGTACCTCTTGATGGGCTCCTATAGCCTTAATGCTCTGGTCCTGTCCATCAAGGCCCCATACCCAATACCCAATATTATGCAAATCACCCATTCTATTCAATCAACAACTGGTAAATATTTTGCTCTTGTTTGGCAAACATGTCTGTTCAGTTCCTATTTCAACATCCTCTCAACTGCAGTTTGCTTCCACCTCTAAAGGGACACAATACACCTTTTCCAGTCTACCCCAACATACATATGCCTCATTACAAATTTTACTTCCAAATAAAAATCACCAGGTACTCCCGCTAGGGTTCTGAGAACCTCCTTCACTATAGAGGCTTTGGCAGCCTCTTCTCCTGCCTCCAGGAGCCTGGATGCTTAGGGCTATAAGTTGCCCCAGGGTTTTTGGTACAGGAAATGCCCTTCTGTACCTCATGCTATACACCATTAAAAACACAAATGACTGAGTACCTACTGGGCTCTCCTAAAAACATGCTCTCACAGACCCTGAGCCTTTGACCCTCCATAAGCAGCTGCCAAGCATCCTAAGGAAGAGGGGACACATGTGGACCCACTGCAAGCCAAGTCCCCAATTCTGCTCTGCCTCTTATGAGGCGTGAACACTGTAGAGTGGGAATGAGAATACCTTCCTGTGTGCCTGGCTATGTGCTAAATTTCAGATAATTTTAGGATCAGGCTCTGCCTATCAACAAGATAGTTCCTGATTCTGTCTACAGCCTGACCTGCCATAAGTGCTTCAATATACGAGAGGAAAGGATGAATTCATAGACGGGACAATATTCAGGTTGTTTCTGTGTGAAGGGTGAAAAGGATAACTATTGCATTGTTCTGTACACCTGAAACTAACAATAAAAATAAATAAATAAATGGACAATATTCAGAGACATACATTCTAACGTGCATAGTGACCTGACCAGTTTACAGAAATGGTTTTGTGCAAGACGCAAAGCAGAGCCTGGAGACATGAAGGAGCTCAGAGTGGGGAAGCATGCAGCTGTCAGGGTGCTGGTGTTCACCAGCCACCAGCCATGTTCATCAAAGTAAGCCATGCAAAATGTAAAGAGTGAGGACAGTGAGTTAAAGGAGAAAAACGTGTTCACCAGGATGAGGATGCTCTGGTGGCTCTGGTCTCAGATGGCATTGGGGAGATATTGCCACGAATGTGTCAGTCACTCTTCTTATGTCTGTACAAGATGACCACCATCAAGCCACTGGCCTAAACCATGAACCCCAAACTCAGCACATCAATAGAATAAAATATCAGTAACTTCAATAAGGATATATTGGGTTGTCAGAAAAGTCATGACGCATGTTTGCAACAGATGGCATTAGTTCATTTCTGGAAGTACTAGAGTCATTTGCATCTATGTTATTGCTATGTCACTTGACAGCTGACAACTCTAGCTTCATTCTAGAAAAAAAATTGAGTGATCTGGTTGAGTTTTGGAGATTTTACAACAAGTTGAAGATGGAAGACCAAACTGCATTTTTGCCATATTTTAATGTTTTACTTCCATAAAGGGAAGAACGTGCATCAAGCTTGTGAAAAGTTGCATAAAGTTTACAGTGACAATTCTCTACAAGAACTTCAGTGCCAATGATGGTTCACGAAATTCCATGCTGGTGATTTTTATCTCAACAATGCTCCTCGGTCAGGGAGGCTCACCGAGGTTGATGACGACAAAATAAAGGCATTGATCGAGTCAAACGCACATTACACGACATGAGAGATTACAGGAATGTTGAACATCCATCATTCAAGCATTCACAACCACCTGAAGAAGCTGGGACACGTAAGCAAGCTGGATATTTGGGTTCCGCATGAACTCAAAGAAGTTCATTTGACGACGTGTATAAACATCTGCAATATGCTCATTAAACGTGAGAAAAATGATCCTTTTTTGAAGCAACTGATAACTGGTGATGAGAAGTGGATTGTGTACAACAATGTAGTGTTCAAACGGTCTTGGTCCCGACGTGATGATTTGCCTCAAACGACATCGAAAGCAGACATTCATCAGAGGAAGGTTATGATCTCAGTGTGGTGGGATTTTAGAGTTTCATGTTTTTTGAGCTCCTACCAAGGAACCAATGTTGGGAGCCATCTCAGAGTAGAAGAGACTCCAGGTTGACTGCAGGTGGATAATGACGGGTGGCTAGAGACCCTCAAGTTCTGTGTGCTGAAGAAAAGACTGCAAAACTGCTTGTTAGCTGAACAGCAAAAAAAGAGAACTGCTAAAATCAGTAACCCAACAGTGCCCAGCTCACTTCCTGTGCCTTGGAAAAGCAGAAGTTCCTAAACCACAACCACCAGACCCTCAGATGTCACTGTCTATGGATAATGAACTTTGAGACGTTCTACCATGGACTTATGAACTTTTGGGACTTTTCCATCATGGACTTGCTGACAGTTGCTATTTGCCTTGTTTCACTTTGCTTAAAATATATTATTAGTCTATGCTATGTGATCATGTAACTTGTTGCCAAGACATTATCTCACCTCCAAACCCCTAAATCAGAAACATTGGTTCCTCATTCCCCAGAAACCCTCTACCAAACCCCTATGGTTAGATAAGATTTATTCCTGGTAAAAGAGGAACTTGCTTCCTGTATTAGCACTATGCCTTTTAATAAAAATTGTCAGCAGTCAGTGACCCTCCTAATACCAACTTTGGTGTCTATGCCTTTCTTTCTTTTCTCAATTCCTTGCACTGATCAATCCTGCTCAGGGACTGTCTAGAGGGTTCCTGGCCTGATCATCCAAGGGCCATGGCTGTCGAGCCGGCTCTCGGCAAACCAAACAATCAATTCGAATGCGTACTGTCAGCAATTGGACAGTTTGAATGAATCCATCATCCAGAAATGTCCAGAGCTTGTTAATTGTAAAGAAGTTGTATTCCATCATGACAACACGAGACCATACACAAGCTTGATCACCTGTCAGAAATTACTGGAGCTTGGATGGGATGTGTTGCCACACCCACCATACTTGCCTGACCTTGTGCCATCAGACTTCCACTTGTTTCTCTCTCTCCAATACTCCTTGTGTGGTATAACGTTCAATTCAAATGAGGCTGTAAATCAGCACCTCGTTCAGTTTTTTGCAAATAAGGACAGGTCTTTCTATGAAGAAGGAATTATGAAGCTCACTGAAAATGGCAAAAGGTAATCAAACAAAATGGAAAATATATCGATTGATCTTTGTGTTTTATATAAATAAACGACCTTTGAAAAACACAGACAAAATATGTCATGACTTTTCTGACAACCCAATGTTTATAATTAGGACAATCCCAGCTAGAGGAGAGCTCCTAGATGATCTGGATATTCCCCCCAAATAAGTGATGTGAGGTTTGAAGGTGGTAGCAGTTAGTAAGTAAGCAAAATATGGAGTCTTTTTAGCCAATGTGAACAGTGAAACATTAGAGCAGTGATTACTGAGCCCAGGGAGTTACCTGGCTCTCCAGAGAACATGTTTGTGACCCAATGGTGGATCCAGCCTTCCCTCTATCTGCAGCCAGCTTATGTTCCATGCTGTAAATGCCTGACATGTGCAACTGGGTCCAGGGTTATTGGGGTAGGGTGCTGCCACGTCCCATGCAGCAAGGGCGGTGGAATATGAGAGGTGCGGCACAGGGTTAAAGAAACACAAGAGTTAAGTATAGAGTTAAAATGGGGCCAAGGGGCTGCAGCCTCTCTAGGACTGAGCCCTGAATCGGACCAAAGCATAGCTTTCATTGAGAAACTTTTCAAAGAAGTGAAACTGGTTTATTCTAAAGCCCATGTGCTACGTGCCTTATGGCTGTTTTCCATTAACCTACTCCATTGTATTCCAACACGTACTGTGCCTTCACACCCTCACACACAACCCCCAAGATGGCACTGCTGTACCGCGACCATAAAGATAAGGGAGATGACCGATATCATTCCATCGGGTCTTGGCATTCCAAAACATCCCCTTGAGGAAGCTTTACTGATATCATTCTACCGGGTCTCAGCAGTCTGAGACACTTCCTCATAACCTCATTAGGTCAGGGGTTAGTGTGTGTGCGTGTGTGTGGGGGGGTCAAGGACGTAGCTGTAAGGCAACAGGGTGCAAGTATACTTCCCTAGTTGTTGGAATCTAGTGGTTGTGATGTAAGTCAAGTTCCCATTAGAATCATAAATAGGAATTATGTATAATATTACACCACAGCCATGGAGATGTCATAAGTCCATCTAAGAATCGAAGTTGGGTTAGTGTACAATGCAAAAATAAGATTTCAAGAAATCCTTAGCATTCTGGATGTCAGATCAAAGATTGCAGATTTGGGGTAAAAAAAAAGTCTTAAAAATTTTTATTTTCATTTATTTTTTATTAGTTTCAGGTGTACAAAGCAACATAATAGACATTTAAACACCTCATAAAGTGATAACCCACCCCCCCCCAAGCTACTACCCCTCTCACATCTTATATAGCTGTTACAATACCATCAACTATCTTCCATATGTTGTGACTATGTACACCTATATATTTAGTTATAGTTGACATTCAGTATTGTTCTACTTCAGCTCTTCAGGTGTATAGTGCATTGGTCAGGCATCTACAGTCTATGATGTGCTCCCCCTGGTAAATGCAGTGCCCATCTGGCACCTTACATGATCTTTACAACATTGTTGATTATATTCCCCATACTGTATTAACTATTAATTTATATTTCTTAATGCCTTCACCTTTTTCATCAATCCCAACCCCATTCCCATCTATCACCCTGATAAATCTAGTACCTATCTGGAACCATACTTAGTTATTACAATATTGTCCACTATATTCCTTATGCTATACCCTACATCCCCATGACAACTGTAAAACAACCAATTTGTTCTTTTTAATCTTTTCCCCTTCCATCCACCCTTACCTACCTCCCATCTTAAAGAAGTCCCCTTAAGAGTCCTTGTAATACTGGTTTGGTGGTGATGAATTTCTTCAGCTTTTTCTTGTCTGGGAAGCTCTTTATCTGTCCTTCAATTCTAAATGACAATCTTGTTGGGTAGAGCAATCTTGGTTGTATGACAACGCTTTTCATCACTTGGAATATTTCCTGCCACTCCCTTCTTGCCTGCAAAGTTTCTGGTGAGAAATCAGCTGCCAAGGCTGGCCGAGTGGCTCCGTTGGTTAAGAGCATGAGAAATCAGCTGCCAGTCTTATGGGGGCTCCCTTGTAGGTAACTAACTGCTTTTCTCTTGCTGCTTTTAAAATTCTTTGTATTTAACCTTTGGGATTTTAGTTATGATGTTTCAGTTTTGGCCTCTTTAGGTTTATCTTGTTTGGGACTCTCTGTGCTTCCTGGGCTTATATGTCCATTTCCTTCACCAGGTTAGGGAAGTTTTCTGTCATTATTTCCTCAAATAGGTTTTCAATTCCTTGATCTCTCTCTTCTCCTTCTGGTATCCCTATAATGCAAATGTTGGTACATTTGATATTAAACTCACCTCAATTTTTAAAATTCTTTTATCTTTTTGCTGTTTTGGTTGGGTGTTTTCTGCTACTTTATCTTCTACATTGCTGGTTGGATCCTCTGCTTCATGTAACCTACTGTTGATTCCTGTAATATATTCTTCATTTCCATTATTATATCATTTTTTCTGACTGGTTCTTTTTTATGGTTTCCATCTCCATTTTTATGAGATCATTGAGCATTCTTATAACCAGTATTTGGAATTCTGCATTTGATAGATTGCTTATCTCCATTTTGCTTAGTCCTTTTTCAGGAGCTTTGTTCTGTTCTTTTATTTGGGACGTTTTTTGTCTCCCCATTTTGGCGCCCTCCCTGTGTTAGTTTCTATGTATTAGGTAGGGCTGCTATGTCTTCCAGTCTTAGTCAAGTGGCCTTATGTAGTAGGTGTGCTGTGGGGTTCAGTGGCATAGTCTTTCTGGTCACCTGAGCCACACGCTCCAGGTGCGTCCCTTGTGTGGGTTGTGTGTGCCCTCTTCTTGTAGTTGAGCCTTGGTTGATAATTACACATCAATGTGAGAGACTGACCCTTGGGTTCACTGGTTGTGAGAATTGGCCTTGACTATAGTGGAAGAGTTGTTGTGCAAAGGCTGATCCTACAGAGCAGGATCTGCCTCAGCAGGACTCTGGTGTCTACCCAATCTGCCCCTTGGGCATGTCATACTTGGAGACAGCTGGGTGATACTCCAGCTCGTTTTAAAGCTGGCCACTGGAAATGCCAGCCCCAGAACCACCTTGGAGGGGACGTGCTGTAGGTCTACTTTAGCCACAGCCTGTACCCCACCTGGGGACACCTAGTGGGAGCCAGAAAGAAATCCACAGATGTCTACTGTCCATGCTATGCTTGAAAGCACCTTGAAAGGCCAAGCTGTGAACCAAGGCCAACTGCCACTAGTGCTGGCTTAGAGCTGCTCAACCAGGGGTGCAGGGCATGCTCAAGCCAGATGCTGCTTGTCTGGGTTCCGTGAACCTTTGAGAGACGCTAGGAAAGTGTGGCTTGAGCCAAGGCAAGCAGTCTGCACAAAAAAAGCTACTCAGAGCAGCCTGGGTGTGCCCAAAAGTTGGGCAGGGCCACGTCTCAAATCACCAGGGCGGAGAGAACAAATGGTGAAGACTCAAAAACGGTGGCTGCCTGTGTTCAAATGCTGGGAAGGGGGAGGGCTCAGCAAACAAACAATGGCTTCTGCCAGCTCCTCCATCCAGGAGAAAGCCACCTCTCCAGCCCCCGTCCCAAGCCAAACAACTCAATTCCCCACCATTTGTCCCTGCCGCCTTTCCAGCTGTTGCCCCAGCACTGGAGCTCATAGCAAATGATTCCACTGGTGGGTAAGTCCGTGTGCAGTCCCTTTAAGAGGTGTGCCTGTGAGTACAGCTGCACTGACTCAGTCACAATCTCTGCTGGTTTTCACAACCAAAAATTATGGGGACTTCTCTCCATGGCATTGGAACCCTGGGCTGGTATCTCTCGCTCCTTTAGGAAGTGTGGGGACCCCCCACAGCCAAAATAGCTCTCTCAATTTTAATGGTCACACGCAGGTGTGGGACTAGCCCATGCTGTGTCTCTGATCTTCCTACCAGTCTGAAGGTAGCTTCTTCTGCAAGTCCTTAGTTGAAAAGCTTCAGTTTAAGTGATTCTCATAATGGTGGTTTTGTAGATTAGTTGTAATTTTGATGTGGTTATGAGAGAAGGTAAACACAGCATTTATCTACTGCGCCATCTCGGTTGTCCCTCAGCCTTAAATTTTTTTTTTTAAAGTTATAACTGTAGCTCAGCTTTGCAACATGTGTTCTTTTTAAAATAAAAGGAAGCTAGTGAGGCTCTTTGTAAGAGATGGTGACTGAGCAAATGGAACACAAAGACTGCAGCAAAGGTTCTCTGGGCTGATGAAAGTATAGGTGGACGTTGTGCAATGAGGAAGTCACCATCAGTGGTCTCAATAAAATTTCCATGCAGAGATGATCTTAAAATTTAACTCCAAGTTTGATGGTGATTGTGGACATGAGGATTTTTAAACTGGTTGTAATATTCAGGTTATCTCACAATAATTTCAGAGCCAGAGAAAGGTTAAGCACTTTGTATTCTCTTCACTTTAGTCAGGCTTTAATAATCTCATGTTGCATAATTCAAGTGCAGCTGATTTCTCTCTTTATAACTGAGAGAAATTACTGTGTCCTGGATATTACATTTCCAAAAGCATCGTGGGTTGTCACAACTGTACCTTCCTCAGGATCTTTGGGCCTACAAAAAATCCTGGCATCCAGGCCACAAATCCCTGTAGTCTTTCCTGAGAGGCCTTCAGTGTGTGACTTTTTCTGACACCAAGTGTGTCATTTCAACACCAATTCTCCAATACCAACTGGTGTTCTACAATTCAATTCTGACACTATTTGGAGTTATCACAGACGCCTCAAGTTAAGGACTCAGTCCCACAAGACTGCCTCCACTTAAGATGCCAGCCACAAATGGGGTCCCTCGGATACCCACACTTCTGCCAGGCCAACTACAAATTTGGAGTTCCCACAAGCCCCCCTCAGATTGGCCAGCATGATTCACAGAACTCAGAAAAATCTATACTTACTATTAGTTTATTATAAAGAACACAAGTCAACAGCCAGATGAAGAGGCACATAGGGTGAGCTCTGGAAGAAGCCCAAGCATAGGAGCCTCTAACCCAGTGGAGTTGGGGTATACTCCCCTTCTGATTGGATGCGTTTACTAACCAGCTGCTCTCCAAACCCTACAGTTTTTGGGGTTTTTAAAATCAAGGTATCATTAAAAAGGCATGGTTCACTATATCATTGCCCACTGATGGTTGAATTCAATCTCCAGCTCCTACCCATACCCAGATGGCAGGGGTGGGGCTTAAAGTTCTAACCCTCTAATCTGGCCACCAGCCCCTTTCCTGAGGCTCTTCATTGGCCTTCAGCTTGAGTCATTTCACTATCATACAAAGATGCTCTCATCACTCAGGAAATTCCAAGGATTTTAGAAGCTCTGTGCCAGGAACTGGGGACAAACACCAAGTGTTTTTTATCTTAGTTCAACAGGAATGAAAATTAGGCAAAAACTGCAGTAAGAGGTACTCTCTAACATCATACTGTCCCCTCTGAGGTCTTCACAAAGCTGTCCACCCCTTCACACTGGCAGAGCCCAATTCTATTTTCAACCTACCCATACAGTGAATATTTCTCTTAAGATTAAAGGCTACTTAAACAATTAAGATTACTGCACAGTCCAGGACAATGTGAAGCAGGCAGTTTCCAGGTTGTTCTTAGAGGCTAGAAAGTCCATCCAAAATATCACATAAGACCAATAATGCCAATCAACAAGATAAAACTTTACAAGCTACCAACAATTTTCAGACTGGGCCCCTTTGGGCCAAAAGTGGGGCAGGTCAATGCCATAACTCTTCAGAGATAGAAATGGGAACCGCCAGAAGCTCACGCTGATTTCTTTTAGAGAATGGGAGAGAGCACAAACATCTGTCTTCTCTAAGTATGTTGTGGTAACTGATACATGTTATGAAGACATGCCAGGTGGTAGAGAAGAGGTGACTTCTGCTACAGAAACTGGCATAATTTTGGCAAGGGTCATGAGCAGACTGGTATATGAAATGCAGCTCCTGCAAACTTCTCACATATCTGGAACTCATGGCAGATGGCCCCTCACAGAAGCTGTCTAGTCCTGTCACAATGAACAGAGACAGCACATTCCCTGAAGGTTTAAAGCCATTCTTTACCTTATCTGGAATTCTTATAATGAATGAGCTTAGATCTTTGGCTGAAGGCTTTTCCATATTTGCTGACTTCATAAAACTTACCTGGATTGTGAAAGTTTTGTTGATTCAGAGCAGACTGTTAACTGAAGCCTTTCTCATGTTTGCTGCGCTCTTAAAGCCTTTCTCTAGTGTGGAGTTTATGGTGTTGAATGAGGCTGTAGTTTTGGCTACAGAATTTTCCACATTCACTGCACTCATAAGTCCTTTCTCCTTCCAGTGTGAACTCTCTGGTGATGAATGAGGCTGGAGCTTTGGCTAAAGGGTTTCCCACATTTGCTGCACTCATAAGGCCTTGCTCCTGTGTGAACTCTCCGGTGTTGAATGAGGCCGGAGTTTTGTTTAAAGGACTTCCCACACTCACTACACTCATAAGGCCTTTCGCCTGTGTGAACTCTTTGGTGCTGAATGAGAATGGAGCTTTGGCGAAAAGATTTTCCACATTCCCCACACTCATAAGGCCTTGCTCCACTGTGAATTCTCTGGTGTCGAATGAGGCTGGAGCTTTGTTTAAAGAATTTCCCACATTCAGCACACTCATAAGGCCTTGCCCCGGTGTGGATTCTCTCATGCTGAGCAAGTTTGGATTTGCATCTAAAAGCTTTCCCACACTCACTGCACTCATAAGGCCTTTCTCCAGTGTGAATACGTTGATGCTGAACAAGTTTATATTTGACCCTGAAGGCCTTCCCACATTCACTGCAATGAAAAGGTCTTTCTCCAGTGTGAATTGTCTTGTGCTGAACAAATGTGTGCTTGTAGCTGAAGGTTTTCCCACATTCACTGCACTCATACAATCCTTCACTGTGGATTCTTTGGTGCTGAACAAGTGTACGTTTGTGGCAGAAAGTTTTCCCACATTCACAACACATGTAAGGATTTTTTGCCCTGTGAAAAGCCTTGTCACACTCAGGACTACTGTGCACCTTTTTGGGAGTGGCCTGGTGCTGGAGAAGACCCACACTGGCAAAGGAGTCCCTTTCAACTTCCCCACAGGTGAAAGGCTTCCCTGATGAATGGCTTCTGTAGCTCTCCACAAAGGAGGCCCTGTCCACATCTTTGCCATAGGGTTTCCTTCCACTGTGCTCCTTCTGGTGTTGGTAAAGATTTGCACTGAAACTAAATTGTTTCCCACATGCCACACATGTGTTCAATTTCTGCCCAGTATGTGCTCCTTGATACTCAGGCAGATACAAAATACCTTCCATGATGGGAATACACACTCCACAGTGATGAACCTTTTGGATTGACGCATCTGGCTTTGGAGTCCTGATCTGTGGCATTCTTTCCAGAGAAACACTCTTTCCAGAAGGTGCCTTCTTATTCTCTATGCCACACAAACCTGAAAATGGAGAAATCATAGTGAAGTACATGTTGTCTTTAGGGACAGGTGGCAGTCACATCATAAATATGTGCCTGACATACCAAAGAATGAATACATGCAGTTGTTTTCAGGATGAGAGAGTTGGGGTCAGGATGAGGAAGAGGCTGCCTTGCAGTACTGGAATTCTAAAAGGTCACAGGAGGGA
The DNA here is from genome assembly GCF_001890085.2 of Hipposideros armiger. Classification (NCBI taxonomy): domain Eukaryota; kingdom Metazoa; phylum Chordata; class Mammalia; order Chiroptera; family Hipposideridae; genus Hipposideros; species Hipposideros armiger. The sequence continues at coordinate 41,609 of NW_017732518.1, read as the reverse complement.
GCCCTCATGAGATGAAAGACGTAAGGATGGGATGCAGCACAGGGAAGATAGGGTGCAGAGTTTCCAACTCACTCCTCCAAGAATGACCTTCAGCAGAGCCTTAGCTGCTGCTGACACATGAGTGTTGTTCAGAAGTTTTTGTTCAGGAACAGAAAAATCTGATTGTAAATGAGTAGCTGGTGTTCAAGGACTATTAAGGATATATGCACACCACTAGTGATAAATGTGACCCCACGCTGGAGAACATTGCATAGGCAGCAGTGGAGAGGAATGGGTAACAAGTGGAGGCAGGAAAGTTGGGAGCAGCCGGAAAGTTACTAGAAATGACAAGCTGGCCAAGGATGAAGGATGGGAAGAAAAAGTAGAAATGAGATATGGCCACCGGCAATAGAACCAAAACACTAGTTTTAATAGGTTTCTTGTATTATGTGAACACAGCCTAAGGTTATGTCTTCCCTCAGCTGCCACTCAGCAGGGCCAGGCCCCCTCTAGTCCATCTTGCCATGGAAGAAGTGATATCCATTCTGTGAAGCACCTAGGACTCTCCCCTCTGACCCAAGTTGAGCAACTGCATGGGACTTGTATAATGCAAGTCCTAAGGGAAAGACAGGACAAGTAAGTGGCCACTACCAGCCCAGAGCAACTTATCAAATGAGACCATACAAAAGAAAACTAAATGTTACAAAAAGAACCTCGGACGAGTGTTGCATTACAGCTGATCCCACGACCACCCCCTCTGCATTAGCCTCATACCCTGTAGTCGAGAGAGTGTCTCGGAAAACTGAGGCCGGATGGAATGATATCTGTAAAGCTCTCTCGGGGGGCGTCTCGGAAAACTGAGACCTGATGGAATGATATCAGTTGTCTCCCCTGGGAGGACATGTAACAGAGTGTCCTGGGGCTGTGCAGTGATGTATGAAGGCATAGCATTTGTTGGAGTACAAAGGGGTCAGATAATGGGAACAAGCCTTAAGGCACCCACATATACACGGTTAATGATCCACAGTTCTGCAGTTTGCTTCTTTGAAGATTCTCAATAAAAGCCATGCGTTGACCCGATTCAGGGCTCAGTCTTTCTTAGGCTGAGTCCCTTGGTCTCGCTCTTAAATCTTACTTCTGTCTCTGTCTCTTTATTCAATCTGCATTGCCCCTCTCGTGTCCCATTTGCCCTTGCCACGCAGGACGTGACAACTGGCGCCCACTGCAGGGCTCGAGGAAGGGAAGGAAGACTCCGAGTCTAGGTGAATTTCACGGCGCAGACCCCAGGACGGGCCGGCACTCTACTTAGTGAGAAGTAGGGAAAAAGTTTTGGGGAATTATACCGGGGTATCCGGAGAATAACCTAACTAACAAACTTTGTGTGTGAGAGTGTGTATGTGTGAGTGATTGATTATAGTTTCAAGATCTTTTGATCGCGAAACTTGCGTGGGCTCCCACCTGCGGTTCCGTAATCTGTCGTACGGCATAACGGTGACTGGGCACTTGTCTTTGGGCATTTGTCCACCAGTTCGGGGGCGTTATACCGAAGCACCATCAGCCAAGACAGACTTAGTCCCGCGAGGGACACGGCCAGGCGAGCATCTGAGTGATTAATTGAGTGAAAGTCCCTTCTTTTCTTCTCTTATATAAACTAACATGGGAAATTCAGAGAGCCGATATAGACCTTATATTTGCCTCCTTAAACAATTATCAAAAAAGGGAGGGATGAAAGTATCAGAGAAAAAATTAGAAGAACTTTTAAAAATTATTGAGACCCATTGTACTTGGTTCCTGGACATGGGTACCATAGATTTAGATCAGTGGGAAGAAGTAGGGAAAGACATTTCAGAGAAACAACTTAAGGGAGAGGCGATCCCCACATCTATTTGGGAAACCTGGAGACAGGTCAGGTCAGTCTTAGAGCCTTTACATACTGACACAGAAGACGAGGAGGAAGGCAAGGATCCCAAGTGTAAGAGCCATATTGATTCTTCAGAGGATGAGGAAAGGGAAGAGTTTGTAGAAGCACCTACAGTAGTTCCAAAAGCATTATATCCTTCTTTAAAAGACGATCTGTTAACACCTGATCGTTTGCCTCCTCCTCCAATAACTAGAATGAAGGATTGGGGGTTATCTAAAAATCCATCAAAACTAAAACAACCAACTCTGTCTGTGGTCTCGGTGCCTCCACCCTATGCCCGAGGCCCAGATTTGGCCATGTCAACTATAGAACAAGGAATTCAACAAGCAAGGCTGGAAGGGGATTTGGCTGCTTTAAATTTTCCCGTTGTGGTCAGGGATAACATACCACCTAATGATGAATATCCTAATGGAGTGCAGCGGGTAGCATACCAGCCTTTCCTTTTAAATTGCTCAAAGAACTTAAGCAGGCGGTTACCCAATTTGGCCCGACTTCCCTGTATACTATAGGATTAATTAGAGGAATAGCTAATGGAAATAGAATGGTTCCAATAGATTGGAATGCCTTGGCTAAAGCCTGCCTTTCTCCTGCTCAATTCTTACAATTTAAAGCCTGGTGGGTTGATGGAGCAGAAATTCAAAGTAGGCAGAATCAGGCTGGTCAAATAAATATTACTAAGGATCAATTAGTAGGTGATGGAGATTGGTTAAATACTGAGCAACAAATTCGGATGAACCGTCAAGCACAGGAGCAGCTCAAAAGACTTTGTTTATCAGCCTGGGAAAAAATAGAAGTGGAAGGAAAAGCTCCAACATCTTTTCAAAATATATTTCAAGGACCTCAAGAGCCTTATTCAGAATTTATTGCTCGCTTGCAGGATACCATTAAAAAACAGGTGTCCAATGCACAAGCGGCTGAAATTATACTTCAAATTATAGCCTATGATAATGCTAATAAGGATTGTAAAAAGGCAATAGGAGTTCAAAAAGGAAAGACAGATGCAATGGGGTATCTCTGTTTATGTCAAGGAGTAGGGACTGAACAATACAGAGCTACTATGTTAGCTCAGGCAATTACAGGAATGACAAGAGGGAAAAATAAGTTTCCTGGCACTTGCTTTAATTGTGGAAAGCCTGGACATACAAACAGGGAATGCTTAACAGCCCAACCATTTGTCAATTTTATGTGGCTCGAGCCCTCACACCTGTAAGAGTTAAATTTCCTGATTGTTATATCATTCATTATATGGATGATATTCTCTGTGCTGCATTCTCTATGAAGCAGTTAGCAGCTTGCTTTGAATCACTTAAAGCTCACCTGGAAAAAGCAGGGCTATGTATAGCCCCTGATAAAATTCAAACAACCACTCCAGTTAAATACTTAGGAACAATTGTTGATCGACAGACTATTAGACCGCAAAAGGTTCAAATTAGAAAAGATCAGGTTTCAACCTTAAATGACTTACAGAAATTGTTAGGAGATATTAATTGGCTACGCCCAACCTTAGGAATTCCAACTTATGCTCTCAGTAATTTGTTTACCCTTTTACGAGGACCATCTCAGCTAAATAGCCCTTGTAAATTGACTCCACAGGCTATAAAAGAATTAGAACTTGTAGAACAAAAAATACAAGAAGCTCAGACTCAGCGCATTGATCCTTATCAACCTTTACAGGTTCTGTTTTTTTCTACACCGCATTCCCCAACAGCAGTTATAATTCAGCAAGAGAAACTGGTTGAGTGGCTTTTTCTACCTAATAATTTTGTTAAAACACTCCCGACTTATGTAGAATTAATTTCAGAATTAATATCTAAAGCTCATACCCATGTCCTGCACCTTTGTGGACAAGAGCCTAATCAGATCGTAGTTCCCTTTAAGAAACAACAGATTAGTCATCTGAACACTCATAATGAGTCTTGGCAAATCACTCATAATACTGGCATTCCTTACAACCCACAAGGACAAGCTATTGTAGAACATGCTAATTCTACCTTGAAGAAACAATTAAATAAACAGAAAGGGGGAGACGCAAAGGAACCACCTCAGGTGCAATTAGCAAAAGCCATGTTTACTTTAAAATTTTTGAACTCATATATGTATTGGCTCTGTTACACCATGTCTCTCTCTCACAGAGCAAACTTGGACTACTCCAAGTGGAAAAGAAAATAATACCTTTAAAGATTTATGATTTCTGGCAAAGGATTTGTCACCCAACAATCAAGTACCCATAGTTTTCCACCTTCTAATTCCTACATGCCCTCTTATTAATTCCTGGAACAAGAATCAATCCAAAATTCATTGGGATGAATGTCGTGGAACAATAGATAAAATAATTATAAATAATACTTTGGAAACAATTATTGATTGGGGACCCTTTGGTCCTGCTTTTCAAGTCTGTAATATTAAAGAATGTTCAGAACCACAACAATTAAAAGATCAAATAATTGGAAATAATTTACCTAAAATTGTTAAGACTCCTTTTAATATTTTATGGAAGGAAAGATTTCTGGCTCCACCTCAACTAAGAATGATTAGACCTATTAGAGGTCCGTATCAAAGAACTTTATGGAAGGTTGCCATAAGCATTGGACCGAATAAGTTATGGAAAGGAAATCTTACCCATAATGATAACAGTTATACCTTTCGGTATGAAAAAACTGGACAAATATATTTACAAGTTTGTCTTAAAAATTCATTTGTATTTTTGGTAGGAAAATTTACTATTAATTAGAATTTGAAATTGGTTGAATGCCCGTTATGCAGATTGTTTACTTGCCTTAATTCCTCTACTTTTAATTACCCTCAGGATCAGATAATGATTTTGAAACATAAAAAAGGATTGTGGATCCCTGTTCAAACCTCTAGGATTTGGGAGGGATCTCCAACAATTCATATTGTTCTCCAAATTCTTAAGATTTTACATCGAACTAAAATATTTATTGGCCTTTTAATAGCAGCAATCTTAGAAATTATAGCTATTACAACTACTGCTGCTGTCTCTGGATTAGCTCTCCATCAGACAATTCAAACTACTCAATTTGTACAATAATGGCATGAAAATGCTAGTAAGACTTGGAATCAGCAATTGAAAACTGATCAAAAAATTAGTGTTCGTCTAGCTGATTTAGAAAGTACAGTAGTTTATTTAGGAAATCAATTAGAAAGTCTCCGGACTATTGTTACTTTGAAATGTGATTGGAATACTTCCACTCATTGTATAACTCCTTTTTCTTACAACCAGACACGTACCCCTTGGTCGGAGGTACGACCTCATCTTTTGGGTCATATGCCCAATCTTTCTGTAGATATACAACAACTGCAGCAAGAAATTGACCAGATGTCATCTGCTAATCTTCAACTCCTTCCAGGAGAGGATGCCTTGTCCGCAGCAGCGGAAGGTCTGTCTTCTTTAAATCCACTTACGTGGATAAAAAACCTCAGTGGAGGTTTTGCTGGTACCTTTGTGTTTCTAATTATAATTTTGTTTCTGTTTTGCTTAGTCCTCCGGTGTGGCCAAAAAACCCTCCGGCGAGCAATAGATGAAGAAACTGCAAAGTCCATGTTTCTCTCTCTACAACAACAGAAAGGGGGAGATGTTGCCTTACAGCTGATCCCACGACCACCCCCTCTGCATTAGCCTCATACCCTGTAGTCGAGAGAGTGTCTCGGAAAACTGAGGCCGGATGGAATGATATCGGTTGTCTCCCCTGGGAGGACATGTAACAGAGTGTCCTGGGGCTGTGCAGTGATGTATGAAGGCATAGCATTTGTTGGAGTACAAAGGGGTCAGGTAATGGGAACAAGCCTTAAGGCACCCACATATACACGGTTAATGATTCACAGTTCTGCAGTTTGCTTCTTTGAAGATTCTCAATAAAAGCCATGCGTTGACCCGATTCAGGGCTCAGTCTTTCTTAGGCTGAGTCCCTTGGTCTCGCTCTTAAATCTTACTTCTGTCTCTGTCTCTTTATTCAATCTGCGTCGCCCCTCTCGTGTCCCATTTGCCCTTGCCACGCAGGATGTGACAGACGAGGGTCTCACAAGAACAGCTAACGGTGCATGTAAATAGTGCCCACATCAGTGATGGCAATTTCAGACACAGGAAGACATAAAGAACTGTCAGGGGCCGGCCGAGTGGCGCGATGGTTAAGAATTCGCTTGGGATGCCAGAGGGCCCCGGTTCGGATCCCACATATGAGGGCCAGTGACACTGCCCTCTACAGCTAAGATGCTGAACAACAGCTCAACCTGGAGCTGGGCTGCCATGAGTCGCCGGCGACGGCGTAGGCTGCACTCCCTGTGGCAGTGAGTTGCCATGGGCTACCGTATGTAGCCAGCAGCCAGCGTGAGCGGCCAGCAGCCGCAGTGAGCGGCCGTCCAGAAGCCGGCGACTGATCTGCCTTGCCAGAGAAGAGAGCAATGATGGTGCCAACTTGGGCCAGTGAAGCAACATCCTCCACAACTAGACTGAAGAACAAAACGACAGCAACTTGTCTGTTCCCCTTCCCCCAATTCCCCAGCACTGTTCCCATCCCCCCAATTCCCCAATAAAAATAAAAAAAAAATCTTAAAAAAAAAGAACTGTCAGTTCGCAGGGCACAAAACCTGGTACCATATATCTGGAAAGTCACCCAGCCAGGGTGGGAACAAGCAAGGCGGGATCCATTTGGTTGATTGAAAAACTATCTACTCAAAATCCTCTCCTACTAGGCTTTGGGGCAGCAGCAATGGGTCTGCAAGGGAGAGATGAGGACAGTGCAAACAACTCAGCCCTAGCAAGGATAGCACCTACTCAGGGAACTAGGAAAGAAGACAGTGTCTATGGTCTAGATATAAGAAGGACAGAGCAGCACCCAGGGAGAAACAAAAAGGCAAAGCCTAATCCAGGTCACTGGGGAGGCTGTGAGTCTTACCCAGCGAGGATATAAGTGCAAAGTTCTCCAACATCACATCGAGGTATAGGCGTCTCTGAGCCTCATCAAGAAGCCTCCATTCCTCCAGAGAGAAGTACACAACCACATCCTCAAAAGTCATATTGTCCTGTAATAACAGGGACAGATTAAACCACAGTCTCTCTCCTGAGAACCCACAAACCATTCCCCGCCATATCGCCCCATGCCCATCCTCCTTCCAAGCTCCCCACCTCAGAGGAGATACCAGGACCGGATGTGGATGGTGCTGCCCTCTCCTCATGGCTCTGTTAATGTGCCCAGCCCTCAGCAACTACAGGAAGGTAGGTAGACGGACATCATTTAAGGTCTGGGATGGGATTGCAGGGCCCCATTCCTTCCTACTAGGCAATTTCCTTGGGGTCTTCCACATCATGCCTCACAACACAGTACAACTTGAGGTCACCTGTCACCCTTAAGTCTCAAGTACCAGGGCCCAGGGGCCATCAGTTCACACTCCTTCTCTCTTCATGCACCCCTTTTATATCTTTGGACCCCACAGGTCCATCCTCACAGCCACCACCAACTCCCTGCCCCACACCATGGTCATCTCCCAAGACTCACCCATGTACTTGGCACATGGCATCCAGAGAGAACTTGGCAAATCCAAACAGGATCCAATACTACCCTAGACCTCCAATGGATCCCAACCAGGAGTGGCCCTGGATGCTGCTGTGAAGGGTTCTCTGCCGGTCTCTACTCTGCTTCAATATTAGTCACACAGAACCATATATGAATTTCAGATACCCATGGCTCTCTTCCACTTTTGTGTTGCACTTGTCCCCTCACTGCCACAACCTTCCTCTCCACCTTACCCTCATTAAAAGCCCAGCCACACTGCTACCCAACCAGGCATTGTGATTCTCACAAATGACCACATTTGCCATGACCTTATCCACCAGCAAGACTGAAACACCCCACATCCCACCGAACTCACCATAAAATTCTAGTAAATCCATCTCCTTTCAATCAGTCCCGTGCCTCTGCATTTGTCTCATGTTTACTCTTCCCTGCTCCCGGGTTAACCTTCTATACTTCCTTCTGTTGGTGGCCAGAATAGGAACTCCTCCACACAACCCTCAGCTAGGACTCAGAAGGAGTCTAGGGGACCACAATCCCAAAATTCACATGGGTGGGGTTGGAATTCATGAGGGCCTGGGACACCCTCCACTTCCCTGTATAAGTTCTATAAGTGCTTCTTTAGGCACAGACACCTGTGGGCAGAAGCAAACTATAGAGGCTGGAGACCATTCAACGGGCTAAAACCTCCCCTGTACCTCTGTCCTGGAAGACAAGTGACTTTGGGCTGAGTGACGAAACTCTGTGTTTCAGTCCTCAGTGCGGCCTTTTACCAGCTCTCTGACTTTGGCCAGGGCTCAACCTCCCTGTGCCTCCCTGTCCTCATCACCCCATTCCAATCTGTTGCACCTCTGAGTAGCTCTTGGGAAATATTTAAATCTCTAAATCAGACTGTGTTCCTCTTCCCTTCTTGGTTATCGATAGCTCCCAGGGTCCTCAGGATGGAAGCACAACCCCTCAGCCTCACAATCCTGGCGTGACTCTGCCTCATACTCTCGGTTCCATGCGGACACAAGACAGATCCCAGGTTCCCAGACCCTCCTGGCTCAGTCGCCTCTCCCCCTCTACCTGTAACCCTCTCCCACACCCCGACGCCGGATATCACCCACGAGCGCTTCACTGTCCTAGATGCTGGGGCCTGGCCTGCAGGACCAGAGCAGGGGCCCCGCGCCCGGGGCCTTAGGGTTCGGATGGGGTGAGGGCGGTGATGGCTCAGGGGACCAGCATTCACCTGAGCCGGGCCCCTCTGCGCGGCTGCCGCCTTCCGACTCTGCGGGCGGAGCGGGGATGAAGCGGACGGGGAGGAGGGGGGCCCGGGAGCGGGGGGCCCTCTCTCCGCCCTTGCGGGAATCATCCGGGGAGCGTCTCTGAGCCTTAGACTCATCTGCGGTGGGAACGACGACTCCTTCGCGCCTTCCAGGTCCAGCACTTCCATCAGACCCAGCGCTCAGGAGGTAGAAGAGACTACAGCAGCCAAAATAGACGTCCCCGGAAAAACGCCGGAAGTCCCGCCCCAACGCGATGCATACGTATGGAGGAGCCCTTATCCCGGGCTATCATTGGCTCAACCCTACTGTCTCTCGGCGCAGAGTCTTCTGGGGAATGTAGTTCCCAGCGGTATAGCGGCCAGGGCAGAGTATGCCCTCCAGGACCAGCCCAAAGGCCCAGAGGCTCATCAAGGGATCTAATAAGGTTGGCGGAAGGTCTTTGCTACGTCTGAAAGGGGTTGCACAGCGGATTTATGAGGAGTGTTGTCTGCAAGTGATCACCAGAAGTTTTTAGTAACAGTATTTCAGACCCCATGAAGCTCAGCATGCTCCCAGACACTAAAAATAATATTTTAGATACTTCCAGAGGCTACTGATACAAATGGACATGTCAGTCCATAAAGTCATTCAGACAAAAATATATACATTCTCAGCTGTAAACTAATAAACATCATCTTACTGTTCTTCACATGCATGTAACCTGAAGTGCTAGAGGCGGTTTTGTGAGTTTCTCTATGTTGGGTCAAGAACAAGAGAAAAAGACTCTAGATAGAGCCATAACAGGAAGATAAAAGAGGGATGTTGGGCTTCCAGGAAGCAGGTGGACAAGGGTGAAGCTCTGCCGGTAATTCCAGCTGAAAACGTCTCTCCTGCCTGTCTATTCAGTGATGTGTCCTACCCACTGAGGAACACTGTTTATCCACATGACATTTCTTTCTACATATGAGTATTCAAATATATATTCAATTCCTTTCAGGAATCGGACATGCATCTCAAATGGAGGGTAACTTAAATGCTAATTTAGTATGGGACAGAGGCTACAGTGTTTGCAGTCACAGCACATGTGCAATGGAGACATCTGAACCCCATGATGTCATCGCCTTGCTGGGAAATGATAATTTATTCTATTTTTAAAGGGATAGCATGGCATGGGAAATTCAGATTATCTGAGAAAGACAGTTGTGAAATGGAAATAGCAGAAACATTGCAGAAAGTTATTCATAATGTTTATGTAGTTCTTTAAAGATAGTGTTGGGAAGCTCTGGGGAAACATCAGTGAAAGGGTAAAATTTTAAGACCTCAATGAAATGAGAACTCAATGAAGTCTGAGAAGAGCTAGAATCTAGTTGAGCATGTAACTATGCTGGAACCTTGGTTACTCTGAGGATATTGTCTCCAAAACGTGATTCTTTTTAATTTTTAAAAAAGATTTTATTGGGGAATTGGGGAAGGAAAACAGCACTGGGGATTCAGAGAAGGGAAACAGACAAGTTACTGTCCTTTTGTTCTTCAGTCTAGTTGTGGAGAACCTTGCTTCACTGGCCCATGTTGGTATTATCATTGCACTCTTCCCGAGTGAGGCAGATCAGTCGCTGGCCACTGGACAGCCACTCACAGCAGCTCTTGGCAGCTCACACTGGCTGCCGACCACTCACGGTAGCTTATGGCAGCCCACTGCAGCTTCACTGCAGCCTATGCCGTCGCCAGAGACTCATGGCAGCCCAGCTCCATGTTGAGCACCATCTTAGCTGTAGAGGTCAGTGTCACTGGCCCTCATGTGGGATCCAAACTGGGGCCCTGCTGCTCAGAGCTGGTGTCCCAAGCCAACTCTTAACCAACGCGCCACTCGGCTGGTCCCAAAACATGATTATTTTCATTCACAGCACATTGAGCAATATCAGCTTGGAAAAAGAGTTAAAGAGGACATTTAGAGTAGCTAGAAGAGTAAACATGAAGTGGGAGTCTCAGGTGTTGTGTTTATTCACTTCTCTAACAAATGTCATTGATCACATAAAAAACCATATAAAATATTTCTTACAACAAGAGTTATGGCAAATACTTAATAAGCAATGCAAAAAAATAAGAGTTAAAATACTTTAACCAAATCACAGTATTTAAAGATGTATAATTTATGTAAGATGAAAGACACCAAACAATTAAGAAATGAAAAGATGAACTGGCTCCATGAAAGTTTTGTGAATCCCTGTGAATTGTAGATGAACATGCCCTTTAAGGACTACAGTCATTTGTGGACAAATAAAGTCCCATCTCATTTCCTTGATCAAAGTAGTTACTGTGGAGGATCAATTAGGGACTAAATTGGGTAAATCTTTCTTTTAGGGACAGTAATAAGAAAACTCCCACCCCACAGTTTCTTTGGCTGGGATTTAAGCAGTTAGAATACTAAATTATCACTTATCAAAAGCTTTAGAAATTCCAGCAAATCCTAAAGCAGGTGCTAATTTCAGGATCTAACAAAGCACTTTTATATCTGGTTACAAAGTCACATTTGGACCTTAACCTATCTACAATTCTTGGTCATTGCTCTCCAACTCTTGCAAACGTTTAATCACTTTTGTATTTAACACTTCAATTTCTCTAAGCAGGAGATGAAGTTTAACCTTCTTTGCATCGGTCACAGATATTTACTACAGATGTAATGTTATGGACTCCATAAAGTAACCCTACACCCACAAACAAAAGAGAGAGAAGATGGAAGTTTTCAGCCTCATCCTTGTCACTGACTTTTTATAGAGACACTATTATAGATACCCAAAGCACAACATAGTCTCCAATATTAAAAAAAAAACCAACCCCAAAACTACACACACACACACACACACACACACACACACACACACACACACACACACACAGAGTATGGTAAATTTTAAAAACTTCTCATTTTCCTGATGTTTCAACATCCTTACAAACAGGCTCTGAGCACCAGGTGACCAAATGCACCAGTGTGATAAGGCTGGCTCCTGCCACAAGTTCCCCTTTTTGACCTCCCGGTGACTGTCTCTGTCTGTCTGTCTCTCTCTCTCTCTCTCTCTGGGCTCCCTGGGCGCTCCTCTCATCTGGCCCCTGCGTCTGCCTCCAGCCTTCCTCCTCTAGGACCTGTAGTATAATAAATCCTTTAATTTATTATGCCTCTATAAGAGTAATTTTCGGGGTACTGTTGGAGAGATCCTTAAAGACCCCACAAGGGGGACTTACTCCCCCATTTACAACACCATTGGTGACAAAGGTGGAATGATTCTGAACTCTGGGCAAAGTCCCTGGGAGATGCCCTTGTATGCGCATGGTGACTGATGGGCTCCGCAGTCCGGGGAAGCTCCCAGTCCTGGGTCTTGTTGACGATTCTTGCGCTGCTCTGCGCGGCTTTGTGTGCGCACTCCTCCAGAGGGCTTCCAAGATTTCCACTCTCAAGTGCTGATCCAGTTCGAAACCAGTAGCGCACCCGGGATGCCGCTGTCCAGCCGTGATCCGGCAAGAGGGGCGATCATCCTTTCTTTACATCCCCGGGTGCCAGTCCGGGGACTTGGGAACCCATACTTCACGCGCCTCTGGTGATGGCGCATTTGGGAATACCTCCGCGGATAGAAACCTAGTCCC
>NW_017732518.1:10333-28585 GCF_001890085.2 Hipposideros armiger | reverse complement strand
TATATATATATATATATATATATATATATATATATACACATATATATGTTAAAACAAGTTTTCATAATTTGATCCAATTGGAAATCCAAAATTTACATACAAAAAAATTTCTATAAAAAAGACACTGGCTTTGGTGCCTATACAACCTAGGTTCTAAAATAAAGTTAACATTTGCTAAAAATGCACCAACTGAGGTAACTTTAGGGACTTAATACTGGGGATCAAATTATAGTTTTAACTGGGGACTCCATTCACTTTAAATATTGCACCCCTATAACCTAAAGAAAGTATAATGATTAAGTAGAAAAAAGAAAATAATGACTATACCTCACTGTAAATGTAGTCTTTCCTAAATTTTCCATAGCTATAGTACCCATTGCCCTAAATATTCCATGTTGGCTATAGAAGCTCTCACATAATGAATAATGAAAAATGAAGTAAGTTTTTGACACTTAAAAATTGGCTTGATAAATGGGACCCCATGAACACCCACTAAAATAATGAATATGGCCCAAATTATTAATCCAGGCCCTTCAGGATTAAAATTTATAGAAAGCCTAGTCAATATAGGGGTGATTGTCCCCACTGCTTCACCAATTACAGCCCAATTTTGTTTGTTCTTAAATCTGGAAGAAAAGGGCACCTCTTGATGGGCTCCTAGAGCCTTAGTGCTGTGATCCTGTCCATCAAGGTCCCTTACCAATATTATGCAAATCACCCATTCTATTCAAACAACAACTGGTAAATATTTTGCTCTTGTAGGTTTGGCAAACATGTCTGTTCAGTTTCTATTTCAACAGCCTCTCCACTACAGTTTGCTTCCACCTCCAAAGGGACACAATACACCTTTTCAGGACTACCCCTGAGCTACCTCAACAGTTCTGCCATGGCACACAATCTGAAGATAAATCCTGACTACATCTTGACTACATCTTATCATGCCTCCAAAAGCACAGGCATGACACTGATGACATCCTCCCCCAGGGAGATTCATTTGATACACTTACTAATGACATGTAAGTCCGACATCTTTTCCTTTTGGGGTTTTGGTGCCAACGTATTTCTCATTTTCAAATTTTACTTCCAAATTAAAATCATCAGCCATTCCTGGTAGTGCCCTCAGAAACCTTTCTACTATAGAGGCTTTGGAAGCCTCTTCTGCCTCCATGAACCTGGACACTTATGATGACTAAGTTGTCCAAGGGCTTCTGGTACAAGAAACTGCCCCTCTCTTTCTTGGGTGTACAGTATTAGAACCACAATGACTGGCTAATTACTGGGCTCTTGGGAAATAGAGGCTCTCACAGACCCTGAGCTTTTGACCCTCCACACCCAACACCCATTATGCTTTGGGTCATGGAAACAGCACCCTGTAAGCTCAGCACAGCTACTTAGAGGCTCCCTAAGACAAGATGGAACCCAAACTATGCTCTTGCATATATTCTACCTACAGGAAGGGTGGCCTCCCCTTTACTTAGTCTTTTCCAGTTGCCGTGGTGCTGAAGGAGCTCACCTCTCCTCCAGATCCCCTGACTACCTGGGGAGCCCCTTGGGATTAACTGAGTGAATAGCAATGGGCATTAGTAGACTATGATGCAGTTCAGTGGATGGAACAGTGGACCATTGCAGCTTTCCATCCCTTAGTTAGGATATCTTTGATAAAGTGTGGGAACCAAGGACAACACACTTGGCCAAGCTGGAAGCCCTGGCCCACTATGGCCCCATCCTCACATTGATTATAAACTATTGGGCCATTACCTAAAGATTGTTCCCTTTAGGACAATAGAAGTAAAAGACTCTGGGAATTTCCTGACTCACAGATAAACAAAAAATAAATGAAAATCACACTTGCCTCTACATATCCTAAGGCCACACAATACAAGGCCTTGCCAGGATGCTTTTTATTCCATTCAGAGTTAAAAACATTACTAATTATAAACAAAACACACATTTTTATTTTTCAAAATACACAATGCTGGACTCTTAGAAGAGATATTCGATAAAACTTTTATGTCCCTAATAAGCTCCAGATAACTAGCTTCATTGAGTCATAGTAGTCTCCTCAAACAATTCCTTTCAAATTCCAGTCCAAAAACCAGACCCCCTAAAGTTCTTTATCTTGCCCCCATCCTCAACCTATTTATTTGTTTTCTTAAAAAAAATTTTTATTAGGTTCAGGTGTACAAAACAACAGTGATTAGACATTTATAAACCTCACAAAGTAATGACCCCAATAAGTCTATTACCTGTCTGACATTGTACAAGTATTTTTATAAATTTTTTATCTTGCCCCCAGCCCATGAAAACTGGAGGCCAGATGGAGGGCCCATACTTCCCTGGAATTTGTTAACCATAGACTATCCCACAGACCCAGGCAGCTGCTCATCTGATACGACTCCATTTGAACCTAAACGTTCACAAAAAACACCCCAAAAATCTTGTTAAGTACAGATGCACACCATTGTGTTAACTATGGATCTTGTTGCTACTGGTATGGGTGCTTTCACTGGTTAGCAATCCATTATCTGACTGTTGATCTTATCACTTATTGTCTGAGTACTTTTATTAATTTATAATCCAGAAGCCCAAACCTACAAATAATCCATTGTTTCAACTAAATGCTGAGGCCCACATCAACTTCAATGGGTACCCATTTGGAAAAGATACCCCAGACCCACATCACCCTGGCCCAAAATCTCACCACTGGCAATGACATTGCCTCAGATAACAGGACCAAACCCAGAGCTCTCCAATGGAGCTGACTTCACCTTTGTGCCAGAGATGGCTACAGCCAGACACTAAAACCTCCACCCCAGCAACGATCATGGGTTGCATAGCCTAAGACACAAATTTGACACAGGACATTTATTGCTTTCCTTCCTTTGATATAGGGATTCTATTACATTTCTGAGCTTGCTGTCTTCTTAGTCCTTGAATTTGGTATATTCCTAACCCTCCACTAAAACATCCACCCCTTACACTCCCATTCTGTCGCGTCCAGCGCGACAAGGGCTGGGGAATGCATGAGGGGTGGCACAGGGTTAAGAAATACAAGAGCCAAGTATTGAGTTCATGCGGCCCAGGGGTCTCAGGCCTCTAGGACTGAACTCCAAATCAGGCAGGTGCAAAGCTTTTATTCTCTACATTTACAAGGCAATAAATTCCAATCTGTTAATCCTGTGTACCTAGCAACTGTCTTCCGGGTGTTCCAGTGTGCTCCAGTACTTAATGTGTGCGCGCGCGCGCGCGCGCGCACACACGATCCCAGGAGATGGACTCAGCATTCCGAGACCAACTGATAAGGAAGCTTTACCGAGATCATTCCCTCGGGTCTCAGCATTCCGAGACACTTCCTTATGACTTCATGGGATCAGAGCGCGGGAGTAGTCAGCTAGTCAGTTGCGAGGCTACATCTCCCGCTTTCTGTTTCTGTGACAGGAGGAACACAGGCTTGGCAGTTTCTTGATTTACTGCTCGTTTGAAGGCTTGTTGTCCACAGTAGAGGACTAGATAAAATAAGAAAAGTCAAATCAATAAGATTATAAATGCACCCGAAAATCCTCTTTCAAGGGTGTTTACCCAAGTGAGGAGGTTTAAAGTAAATAGCTCCTCCACAGCCGTGGAAAGCGATTCCTCTCCTAGGAGGAGTTGATAATGGGAGCAATTCAATTGAGTGCAATTCCGGACTGCGACCCTCTGGGGGCCACAGCCTATTACAATTCCATAGGAATCATTAAATAGCACCCAATCCCTGTGCCCTCGACACTCTTCCCAGTGTGTATAGGAATGTCCATCAATCCAGTTACTTTGATGGGTACAAGGAGAAATGAGGGGAGGATAGCGCTGAGTGTTCTCCTCCTGAATTTTGAATCCCTTACCAGAAATCAAAAATATATCTTTAAAGGTGTTTCCTTTCCCTCTGGAAACGGTCCAGGTTTCATGGGAAAGTGAGAGACACGGAGGTTTGAAACCAATGCAGATAGGTGTGTTCAAATATCCTAGGGCTGTATGATTGGAAAGGGGAAAGCTACAGCCCTCTTCCCCTGGAAACTCTGGACCTCTCAGATCCTCAGGTCCAGGAAACCAAGAACTATCATTAATATAAATTATTGGAGGATCTTCACTCAAAGTTAAGGGAGTTAATAAAGGAGGATTTGGCATATAATCTTTATAATTTGGCATAAAATAGGATTTACCTATTTACCCAATAGGTAAAATTAGCTGCTGCAATGCCTGGCAAAAGACAATTTACAACTGAGATGTCTGCAAGCATTGATACCAGCATATTGGTGTCAGTTTTAGGTATGCCTTTGTTATCCAAATTGCTTTCCACCATCTGAGACAACATTTTCAATTGCCCCCATGTGGGAGGTTGAGCTTTCTCCATCTTGGGAGTGCGTCTTCTGGGGGGTGCACCGATCTGGGTGGTTTTCAGCGTGGTTGTCATCAATAGACCTGACATCTGAAACACTGGAGGCTCCATGTCTGCTATCTAGGTAAATCTCCTCTTCCACAAACCGTTCTCATGGTTAGGTTTAACACACCTGCCAGGCATCCACAAAGGCCGTTCCTCAGAAGCTGTTGAAATACAAGCAAAGCCTCGTTCCCATGTCAAGAGAGTTCTTAGATGCCATTGATTAGTTAAAATATCTTTCCACCAAATTGGCACGTTTCCCAACGGCTTTGGGCTTTGGAGACTATTAAAATGTCTTTCTGCTGCAGTCCGCCCGATATGAGACTCTGTGTTTGAGCCAGAGGAACTCAAAAAATTTAAAGTAAACATAGCTTTTGCTAATTGTATCTGAGGGGTTTCTCTGATGTCTCCCCCTTTTTGTTTCTGTAACTGTTTCTTTAAAGTGGAATTACCACGTTCAACAATGGATTGACCCTGGGGATTATAAGGGATCCCAGTGGTATGAGAAATTTGCCAAACAGCTCAGAATTGCACAAATTTAGAGCTTGTGTAAGCAGGGCCATGGTCCATCTTGATAGAACAAGGCAGGCCCATAATGGAAAAGCAAACAAGTAAATGGCGACAGAAATGTGCGGCAGTTTCACCACTTTGAGCAGTGGCGGCTAGAAAACCAGAGGCAGTGTCCACAGTAACATGAACAAACGATGACCGCCCAAAGCAGTGGTTCTCAACCTGTGGGTCGCGACCCCTTTGGGGGTCGAATGACCCTTTCACAGGGGTCACCTAAGACCATCCGAAAACAGAAAGATATTTACATTGATTCATTACAGTAGCAAAATTACAGTTATACAGTAGCAACAGAAATAATTTTATGGTTGGGGGTCACTACAACATGAGGAACTGTATTAAGGGGTTGCACGCGGCATTAGGAAGGTTGAGAACCGCTGGCCCAAAGGAAGGGACATGAGTCACATCTATTTGCCAGATGACATTGGAGACTAGGCCCCGAGGATTAACTCCTTCAGGAAATTCTTGTGGAGCATTGAGAATCTGAAAAGTAGGACAAGTTTGTACACTGTGATGAGCCTGTTTGTTTGTGATAGCAAAACGGGAATGGAGACCGCCCACATTAGTATGAGTTAATGAATAAAAATGTGTTGCCTCAGCAACATGGCCACTCCCTACTAAGCAATCAGCAATTGTATTGCCTTGTGTCAACGGACCAGGTACGGTAGTATGCGCATGAATGTGCATAATAAAGAAGGGGTGCTGACAGTTTCTCACAATCTGCGGAAGCTGAGTAAATAATATCTAAAGAGACTGATTGGAATTATTAGAAAGAGACGCGGTTTCAATATTTTGCACTGTATGCACAACGTAGGCGGAATCAGAAACAATATTTAAAGGATTGGGAAAAGTTTGCAAAGCAGTTAAAACAGCCACCAACTCAGCCTTTTGGGCTGAAGTGTCGTTTGTGTGTATAAGCTGATGACCCTTCTCACTGACAATTGCTGCTTTGTCATTGCTAGATTCATCAGTGAAAAGTGTAAGGCCCTGAGAAATAGGCGTCTGCCTAAGTTTTTTAGGTAAAATCCAATTACTTTTTGTAGAAACTAAAACAATTTGTTTATAGGATAATGATTGTCAATAATCCCATAAAAGTCACTAATGGCAATCTGCCAAGACTCAGCATGAGTATTTAAATGAGATACTTGTTGTTTTTTAAACGGGACTACAATTTGATTAGGCTCACTTCCATTAAGATAAAGGACTCTGCTCGGAGCTTGTGATATGAGTTCAGAGATTAATTCTACATAGGTAGGGACTGACTTAACAAAATTATTAGGAAGAAACAGGCACTCTACCAGGTCATCCTGTTGAACAACTACCACCGTAGGCGAATGTGGAGTCGGAAAAATCAAGACCTGTAAGGGTTGCACAGGGTTAATTCGCTGAATTTGAGCTTCTTGTATTTTTTGTTCTACTAGCTCCAACTCTTGACTGGCCTAAGGAGTCAGCATGTGAGGGGTATTCGGCTGAGGTGATCCTCCCAAAAGACCCAACAAATGACTGCGGGCATATGTAGGGATGCCCATTGTGGGACACAACCAATTAATGTCCCCCAATAATTGTTGCAAATCATTCAGAGTAGAAATTTGATCTCTTCTAATTTGAACCTTTTGAGGTCGGATAGACTGTCTATCTACAACAGCACCTAAATACTGCACCAGTGTGGTGGTTTGCATTTTATTTGGAGCAATGCAAAGTCCTGCTGAGTCAAGTTGCTTTTTAAGTAATTCAAATCATGCTCTCAACTGTTCCATAGAGGACTCAGCGCAGAGAATGTCATCCATATAATGAATGATATAACAATCTGGAAAACTTGTTCTCACTGGCTTAAGAGCTCTGGCTATAAAAAGCTGACATATAGTTGGACTGTTGAGCATCCCTTGTGGGAGCACTTTCCACTGATATCTTTTCACAGGTTTCTTATTATTAGTTGAAGGAGTAGAAAATGCAAATCTAGGGCAATCTTGGAGGTGTAAAGGGATCATATAAAAACAATCCTGTAAATCAACAACTATCAGAGGCCATTTTTTTGGAATCATAGAAGGCTGTGGGAGTCCAGGCTGTAAAGCACTCATGGGCTCAATGATGGAATAGACAGCTCAGAGATCAGTGAGCATTCGCCATTTTCCTGATTTTTTTCTTAATAACAAATACTGGAGAATTCCAGGGACTTGTAGAAGGTTCTATATGATCTTGTTCTAATTGAACCTGTGCTAATTCTGTTAAAGCCTCTAACTTTTCCTGAGAGAGGGGTCACTGTTTTATCCAGAGAGGCTTATTACTTGTCCACTCAAGAGCTATGGGAGTCCATAGTTCTGCAACAGTGGCCCCTACAAAAAAGGCTTTTGATCTTTTGTTTGATAACCCAGTCCTTCTCATCCTTGTTGGGGCAAGGGCTGAATAGGTTGAGTAATCCCCTGGTTAAATTTTCCTAAGCCTCTTCCAGGCTGATATCCCATATGACTCATTATCTCCTGACTTTGAGGACTATATTGCCCTGGGGGGATCCAAACCTCTGCCTCCCATTGTGTAAGTAAATCTCTAACCCTGTAAATTAACTGGAATGTCTGCAATATAGGGTTGTAAAAATCCTTTTTGTCCCTCGGGGCTGAGGCAGGGAAGAATGCAGAGACACTCTGGCGCAAGCCTGAAGCTCCGACCACCCCCACAATGTAAATCTTTGGTTCTTGTACCTTCCAATTTGTTGGCCATTCTTGAGAACTAATTATAGAAACATTAGCCCCTGTATCTAAAAGACCTTTAAAGTTTTTGCCTTGAATTTCAATTTGACAAACAGGACGAATTCCTGATATCTTTTCTGCTAGAAATATACCTGCCTGTCCTGTACTTCCAAATACCCCGGTTCCCCTTTTTTGCATTCCCTTTTTTCCTGGGAAAATATACGGGAGCAGAAGTAATTGTGCAACTCGTTCTCCCTTCTTTTCTGACCAGGGAACTGATGAAGACATTATAATTTGAATTTCTCCTTCACAGTCAGAATCAATTATTCTATTTTTCTTCCTGCACTCTTTTTAGTATGACCAGATTTCCCACAATATAACAACTGCAGGGAAATCTATTTTGTTCAAATCTTATTCCTGCTATGGCTTGGGCTAACATCGTGGCTTTGTATTGCTCCGTTCCAACTCCTTGACACAAACAAATATATCCTGACAGATCAGTCTTTCCTTTCATGGGCCCAATACCCTTTTTACAGTCATCATTAGCATTACCAACAGCAAGGATTTGTTGAATCACTTCAGCTGCTTGTAAGTTAGATACTTGTTTTTTCATTGCATCTTGCAAACGGGCCACGAATTCCGTATACGGTTCCGTAGGACCCTGCAGGATTTTTTGAAAAGACTTTGGAGCCTTACCATCTGCCTCTATTTTTTCCCATGCAATTAAGCAAATCCTTCTTAATCGAGCTATAATCTGATCATCCATGGCTAAGTGATTTTCAGTGCCTTCCCAGTTACCAGTCCCTAGGAGCTGATCCTGAGAAATGGCAATGTTATGGGCCTGGTTATGTCTACTTTGGGTTTCTGCTCCATCTGTCCACCAAGTTCTGAATTGCAAAAATTGAGCAGGTGAAAGGCATGTCTGAGCCACTGCAGCCAATCAACAGGAATCAAACGATTTCCATCAGCCAGGCTACGAACAATGCCTATAGTGTATGGCGAAGTAGGGCCATACTGAGTTATAGCTATTTTTAATTCTTTCAGTATTTTAAAAGGCAAAGCTTCATATTGATGTTCATAAACTCCATTAAGATTTTGAGGATTAGCGCCAGGTGCAACCCCCTCATGAATGATAACAGGGAAAGCTAAAGTGTCCAAATCTCCCTTCAATCATACTTGCCGGACACCTCTTTCTACTGCTGAAAGTGGCACAAGGGAACCTCTCATGAGAGGGGGAGGTGGGCGAGAAGTGGAGAGGAGAGGGTTAACACTTTTCACCATCGGGCCTGGGAGTTCCCCACTCCCATGCAAACGGTGGGTGGTGACAGGGCGGAGGTAAAGGGGCTGGAGGTGAACTACAGCCCTCTAGACAGTTTCCCAAAGTTGCAGACAATGATTTCAGGATAACTGTGGGTGCCTCCACAGATTCCTTCTCCCTGCCTTCAGGTTTCTCCTCCTCATTGTCGGATCTTGGGTCGTAGTTCTTCCGCGTCAGTTTGCAAATTTTCTAAAACTGATCGGACTAGTTACCAGGTTTTCCAAATTGTAACCGGCAGAGAAACTCCTTTAGGACATAACTCACGGAGTTCAGTGCCTACTTCCATGTTTTAAAATCTAATGTCCCTAAAGTTGGAAACCAAGAACAATGAGTCTCGATGACTTTTTTAAAAAAGCTCCTCTAATTTCTGTTCTGACACCCGAACTCCTCTAGCCTTGAGGAGTTGCTTGAGTAAGCAAATATAAGGTCTGTATTGGCTAGCAGAATGGCCCATTCCCCTAGTTAAAATTTCCGGGATCTTCCCTACCTTGTTCCGTGTAGTTGTCGCGACGCCTCCCGGGCCCTGTGCCGTGCATTTTCCGTTCAGTCCCAACTCGCAGTCGTCCTTCCCTCTCGCGGGCCCCCGCGTTGGGCCCAGATGTTACGTTCCGCGTGACAAGGGCTGGGGAGTGCAAGAGGGGCGGCGCAGGGTTAAGAAATACAAGAGCCAAGTATTGAGTTCATGCGGGCCAGGGGTCTCAAGCCTCTATGACTGAGCCCCGATTCAGGCGGGCACAAAGCTTTTATTCTCGAAATTTACAAGGCAATAAATTCCAATCTGTTAAGTCTGTGTACCTAGCAACTGTCTTCCGTGTGCTCCAGTGTGCTCCAGTACTTAATGTGCCTTCACACACACACACACACACACACACACACACACACACACACACACACACACACACACAGACCATCTGATAAGGAAGCTTTACAGGGATCAGACCTTCTAATAAGGAAGCTTTACCGGGATCATTCNCACACACACACACACACACACACACACACACACACACACACACACACACACACACACACGACCCCAGGAGATGGACTCAGCATTCCGAGACCTTCTAATAAGGAAGCTTTACCGGGATCATTCGGGTCTCAGCATTCCGAGACACTTCCTTATGACTTCATGGGATCAGCGGGCAGGAGCATTTGGCTCGTCAGTTGTGAGGCTACACCATTCCTAGTGGGAAATCTGGTAGAGGTTACTACTATCTCTGCCACTCTAAAAATTAATGGAAATTATTGCTCCCCCAAGAGGTATCTGCCTCATGTCAGTCAAGCCTTCGCCCCTAGGGAGAGGACTGCCCACTCCCTGATGTTGTTTCCCACTATGCCCCTCCAGCTTTACCCCACAATCTGACCAGGACCGCCACAGCCTCTTTTTCCCTTTGGTTAAATACAGTACCACATTCTCATTGGAACATTATGCTCTAAATAATGGCACTTTCCGGTTCTGTTGTGCCCCAAACTCCTCACAGGCACAGCACCTTGTGTGTTTTTCTTTTCTGCGCGCCCCCCCCCTCCCCCGCCCCTATTTTCCTAATGAAGTGTTTACACTGAGGATTCCCACAGTTCTTCATCAGCTGGGTTCCAAGCCCTGTCATATGCTCATAGGACTCTTCCTAGTTGTCCCCTTTGTCAAAGTTTGCCTACTGTGGCTAAGTCAAGCTGTCCCATTCATCTTTAACATCTCCACAACCCAGGTGGCAACTGGCACCCATCCCAATTAGTGTTGTTAATGATATTGAGGCATCACAGGATAGATTGTATTGCAAATTTTTAAAATTTCAATTTTTTTTTATTCTTCAACCTCCCCACTAATGAGCTGAGAGTACCCTGCCCAGATGACCAAGTGCACCAGTGTCACAGGTTGGTCCCTGCCAAATGTTCCCCATCTTTTTCTCCTCTGACTATGACCTAATGACATCCAAACACAAACACACTAATCAAATCCCTTCATACCATTTGCTGTATACTCCCACCTGACTCCCAAGAAAGGCACTTTCCCATGTGTCCTCACTCTCTCTCCCCGGACTCCCTGTGTGCTTGTTGAGTCCAATCCCTGGGTGCTCCTTATATACCTCCCTTCCTGGGGTGCAGGGCCTCCCTCCTCTAGGACATATGAGTATAACAAATCCTTTTATTTAATATGCCTCTGCAAGTGTAATTCCTGCAGCCCAGTTGGAATGATTCTTAAAGTTCTGACAAGGGGACTTACTCCCCATTTATGGCACACATACATACTGTGAATCATAATTTGTGATGAAACAATAGGTGTAAACTCAGTTTGCTTTCATATCTCACAAGTAGGAGGTTGAAGATTTTGAGTCCAGTATGTTTATTCAGGAAGAAGACTTCATATAGGGTTATAGAAAAGACAGATATTAGATGTCAGGCATCCCTGGGAGGGGAAGGAAGGACAGAACATTTCAGGTACCATCAAAAAATATGCCTCCCACCTATATTCATCAGGGCTCAGATTGCAATCCCAGGAGAAAAAAAATAATTAAATTTCCACACCATATTTATCAGATTTTCTACCAAATATTCTATTTACCTAAAAACCTGTGTTTTTGCCTAAAAATGTCCATTTACCAAATTACATTTCCTGCGGGGACAGTGTCTCTTCACGGTCACTGAACACATGTAGAAATGGAGCATTTTATCCATGAGATAAAGGTTTGGGCCACCATGAAGTCAGCTCTTTCCTGGGTAGTGATTATCATTTCATGTGTAAATGTAATGAACATATCTGCACATGGATTTGAAAAAACAAACATTTTTTAAAGAAAAAAATAAACATTTGCAAAGTGTTTAAATTACTGACTGCTATTAATAGGGACTAATTAGTTTCTGCAGAGAGAGATGAGGCAGAGACAGCTAGGCTGAGGCATATTTGTAATACCTGAAAAGGATCTGATGAAAATGACAGGTGAGATTTCGGCAGTAAGGCCTAGGAAGTGAGGGAAGAAAGCTGAGAACAAGGCTGAACTATGTTTCTGGCCAACCTGAGGGTTTTGTCTCCCAAATATGATTATGTTTTATTTCTGAAAAACACGTACAATAACAATCTTGAAGAGGAAAAGAAATGTTGGTAAGTGAGAAAAAATTGCCAGAGTGTTAGACATGAACCTGGAGAAAGGGAGAAACCGATTGTCAATATATCACAATGTTATTCTCGGTGTCTGAGAAAGATCATGAAAGAAAACTGGCACCAAATCAATTAGGAAGAAAGAGTAGTGCAGGAGTGGTGTTGGATGAGATCTTAAGTAGGATGATAAGGAGAGGCCTTACTGATAAGATATGCGAGGCAAGACTTGAAAATAGATGAGGGAGATAAGCATGTGAGTAGTTGGGGAGATGTGATCAAAGCAGAGGAAATAGGCACAGCTGTGTTCCAGCCAGGCCTGGCAGCCAGTGCACATGGAACTAGGAGAGTAAGGGGGAGATTGTTAGAGGAGAGGTTAGAGAGGCAACCTCAGGTCAAGTCCTGTGAGGTTCCAGAGGACTCTGCAAAGATTTTGCCTTTTCTCAGAAACATTGAGAAGCACTGCAGGGTTTTAATCAGAGGACTGTCATTTTCTATTTTTCCCCCTCTCCCCCTTCCTTACCCAACCCCAGCTCCGAGCTGTTGTTCTCAGTCTAGTTGTGGAGGCTCACTGACCCATGTTGGTATTATGAGCATTGCGCTTCACCTGGCTGAGGCAGTCAGTCACCGGCCGTTGGTCTGCCGCTCACAGCGGCTCATGGCAGCTCACCACAGCTCTCGCCAGCTGCCGGCCACTCACGGCAGCCCACAGCAGCCCACGGCAGCTCACAGCAGCTCTCACAGGCTGCCAGCCGCTCACACCAACTGCTGGCCACTCAAAGCAGCCCAGCTCCAGGTTGAGCCATGGTTCAAAATCTTAGCTGTAGAGGGTGCAGTTTACTGGTGCAGCTTACTGGCCCATGCGGGAATCGAACTGGTAGCTCTGTTGTTCAGAGCTTGTGCTCTTACCAACTGAGCTGTCTGGCCGCCCCCAAGACTGTCATTTTCTGACTGTACATGGAAAGTGTCATGTTGGCTGGTGAGTTGAGTTGATCATTTTTCTCTTTTTTCTTCTGGTGAACTTCTTCTGGGGCTTAGGTGAGAGAGACATGTTCACATCTTTTCCTTTTCTAGCTTAAAGTTGTGTTCTACACTCTGTCTCTCCATTCCCCTTTTCATTGCGGGCACCACCCACTGCCAATGGGCTTCTACATAGAGTTCCTTTAGGAATACCATTAGCATGGGTCAACAAGAGTTTATGGTCACTAAGCCTTTTAAAAATAGCCATCCTAATATCTTTTGATGCTTTTAGGCTTTTTTTTCTTGAAATAGCAATACTCAGAAAGCTGTCATTACTGATGTAGCACTTAAAAACTTCCCAAATCCTAGTCAAGGACTTTATCTAGATCCTCTAGCTGTCCTCCATTCCAGCAGACCCTTGCCCTCTTCTGTTACTTGCCTGTCCTACTTGGTGTGCCTAGCTTAATACGACCACTAAAATCTCAAGAATGCCAAATCTATTTGTTACTTTATAAAGTTCCCCCAGGGTTACTTAGGTCTATATTCTGACATTTTTTATACAAAGAATAAAAAAACATTATTTAAATTCATTTGACAACACCTGTTTCCTAAATCTAAAACAAATCTCTTATGGGTTCCCTTATGTTGAAATGGAAATGATGTCTCACCTCAATTTTGGGTTAATCACTTCATTAATGCCACCTAAGGATGACTTTTCCATGTCTTACCTTCTGAGTAGTTTTCTTCTTGAGTTATCCAGTTTCTTGACGGATAAACCACCCATCCCTGACCTTTAGTCTCTTTTAAAAATAACATCAATAAAGTTTGTGTCCTTCATAAAATAACTACCCTATGATCCAGTATATTTTTCTGTTCTACAATTTATCTCCCTCTCCCTTTATGGCTAAACTTTTATATGCATTTTCTCTCTCATTTCTATTTCCTCAACTCCTATGTAGTTCTCTACTCATTCAAATGAGTTTTTGTTGTTGTTGTTGTTGTTGTTGTTTGTTTTTTTTTAGCTGAGCCATCCCGCCACCTGTTGGCAGCTCACGGCTGCTCAGCTCGGGCTGACTCGAACCACTGTTGCTCAGAGCTCAAACTCTTGAGCGAGCTCTTAACCAACAAATGAGTTTTTATCTTCACAACTCTTATCATCATTGATGCACTTTTAAACACAACAGTAACATCTAACATTTTCCTTCAGTTTCCTTTAATCAGTTTTTGACACCATTGTTTTTTTTCTTTTCTTTTTGCATTCTTTACTAAATATGCTGACCTTTTTTAAAATGCAGTCTTTTAATATTGTAATGGATGAGCTCAATCAGCAGGCATTTTTTTCTTTACAACTTAAACACATTGTATTGGTGACCTTATACAATGGCATGGTTGTAAATATCATAAGCTCAAAACTTCCAAATAGGGACCGGCCAAGTGGCGCGTTGGTTAAGAGCTGGCTTGGGACGCCAGAGGGCCCCAGTTCGGATCCCACATATGAGGACCAGTGACACTGCCCTCTACAGCTAAGATGCTGAACAACAGCTCAACCTGGAGCTGGGCTGCCGTGAGTCGCTGACGACGGCGTAGGCTTTAGCACCTGCTGCAGTGCATTGCCGTAAGCTACCGTAAGTAGCCAGCAGCCAGCGTGAGCAGCCAGCAGCCTCTGTGAGCGGCTGTCCAGGAGCCGGCGACTAATCTGCCTCACCCGGGAAGAGCACAATGATGGTGCCAACTTGGGCCAATGAAGTAACGTCCTCCACAACTAGACTGAAGAACAAAACGACAGCAACTTGTCTGTTCTCCTTCCCCCAATTCCCCAGCGCTGTTCCCATCCCCCAATGCCCCAATTAAAAAAAAATATCTAAAAAAACCCAAAAAAACTTCTAAACATTTATCTCCATCCAAAAACCCAGTGATCATTGAATATCTATTGCAACTTATTCCTGGACATCCAGTAGACATCACAGACTCAGCACCTTCAAACTTTGCTTTTTAAAAAAAAATTTTTTTAATAAGCTTTATTTTTTTTAGAGCAGTTTTAGGTTCACAGTAAAATTGACAGGAAGTACCAAGATTCCCCACATACCCTGTGCCCCCACATACACATAGCCTTCTCCATTATCAACTGCACTTGTTGTTTGTTGATGTATTGATGATAGCCATTCTGACCAGAGTGAGGAGGTATCTCATTGTGGTTTTTATTTGCATTTCTCTAATGATTAGTGAGGTTGAACATTTTTTCATACATCTGATGGCCATCTGTATGTCCTCTTTAGAGAAATGTCTCTTCATATCCTCTGCCCTTTTCTTAATTGGGTTATATGTTTTTTGTTGTTGAGTTGCATGAATATTTTATAAATTTTGGAAATTAACCCCTTATCAGATATATCATTGGCAAATATCTTCTCCCATTCAGTAGGCTTCCTTTTTTGTTTTATTGATGGTTTCCTTTGCTGTAAAAAAACTTTTAAGTTTGATGTAACCCCATATGTTTATTTTTTCTTTTAGTTCCCTTCTGCTAGGGGATATATCAGTATAAATATTGCTCGGGGTAATGTCTGCAAATTTACTCCCTATATATTCTTCTAGTAGTTTTATGGTTTCAGGTCTTACATTTAAGTCTTGAATCCATTTTGAATTTGTTCTTGTATATAACATAAGGAGGTGGTACAGTTTTATTTTTTTGTATGTGTCAGTCCAATTTTCCCAGCACCATTTATTAAATAGACTATCTTTACCCCAATGTAAATTCTTGTTTCCATTGTAATAGATTAACTGACCATATATGAATGGATTTATTTCTGGGCTCTCTATTCTGTTCCATTGATCTACATATCTGTTTTTGTGTCAGTACCATACTGTTTTGATTACTGTTGCCTTGTAGTTGACATCATGATTTGGTGTCAGGTAGTGTGATACCACTAACTTTGTTCTTATTTCTCAGGATTACAGTGGTTATTAGGGGTCTTTTATGGTTTCATATGAATTTTAGGATATTTTCTATTTCTGTGAAAAATGCCCTTGGTATTGTGATAGGAATTGCATTGAATGGATATATTGCCTTAGGCAGTATGGACATTTTAACTATATTAATTTTTCCTATCTATGAGCATGGTATGTGTTTCCATTTGTTTGTGTCTTTTTTGATTTCTCTCTTCAGTGTCTTATAATTTTCTGAGTACAGATCTTTTACTTCTTTGGTTAAATTTATTCCTAAGTATTTTATAGTTCTAGATGCAACTGTAAATGGGACTGCTTTCTTAATTTCTTCTGATAGTTTGTTATTGGTGTATACAAATGCAACTGATTTCTGAATATTGATTTTTGTATCCTGCTACCTTACTGAATTTATTTATCAGTTCCAATAGTTTTTTGGTGGAGTCTTTGGGGTTCTCTATGTATAGTATCATGTTATTTGCATATAATGACAGTATTACTTCCTCCTTACCAATTTGAATGACTTTTTTTTTCTTTTTCTTGTCTGATTGCTGTGGCTAGAACTTCCAGAACTATGTTGAATAAAAGTGGAGAAAGTGGACAGCCTTGTCTTTTTCCCAATCTTAAGGGTAATGCATTTAGTTTTTCCCCATTAAGTATGATGTTAGCTGTGGATTTATCATATATGGCCTTTATTATGTTGAGATATGATCCCTCTATTCCCACTTTGCTAAGAGTTTTTATCATAAATGGCTGCTGGATTTTGTCAAATGCTTTTTCTGCATCTATTGGTATGATCATATGATTTTTATTTTTCATTTTGTTGATTGATTTGTGGATATTGAACCAACCTTGTATAACAGGGATGAACCCAATTAATTGTGGTGTTTTATCTTCTGAATGTAATGCTGAATTCTGTTTGCTAATATTTTGTTAAGGATTTTTGCATCTATGTTCATCAGGGATATCAGCCTGTAGTTTTCTTTTTTTGTAATGTCTTTGTCTGATTTGGGGATCAGGGTGATAGTGGCTTCATAGAAAGAGTTGGGGAGCCTTATCACATCCCATGTGACAAGGGCTGGGGAGCTCGAGGAGGGGCGGTGAAGAGTTAAGAAATACAAGAACGAAGTATTGAGTTACTGTGGGCCAGAGGTCTCAAGTCTCTGTGGACTGAGCCCCGAATCTGGCGGGCACAAAGCTTTTATTCTCAACTGCCACAAAGAAGTAAATTTGGATATCTCATCCCAGTATTAATTCAATGTGTCTGGCAACTGCTTCACGTTGTGTTCAAACACAAGTTGTGTTTTCACACATACGTATGATCTCTATGGATGGACTCAGCATTCCGAGACCATCAGATAAGGAAGCTTTATAGAGATTATTCCCTTGGGTCTCAGCATTCTGAGACACTCTCTTATGAATTCAAAGGATCAGTGCGTGGAGGCATTCAGCTCGGCAGCTGCAAGGTGACAGAGCGTTTCCTCCTTCTGGATTTTTTTGAATAGTGAGTAGAATGTTTTTGGAATGTTTCATAAAATTCACTTGTGAAGCCATCTGGACCAGGGCTTTTGTTTTGTTGGGAGCTTGTTGATTACTGATTCAATTTCCTTGGTAGTAATCAATCTATTCAAATTTTTCATTTCTTCTTGAGTTAGCCTTGGAAGGTTGTATGTTTCTAGAAAGTTATCCATTTCTTTCAGATTTTCAAATTTTTTGGCATATAGTTGCTCATAGTATTTTCTTAACATTTTTTTGTATTTCTGTGGTGTCTGTTGTCACTTCATCTCTTTCATTCCTGATTTTACTAATTTGAATCCTCTCTCTCTCTTTATGAGTCTGGCTAGAGGTTTGTCGATTTTGTTTATCTTCTCAAAAGAAACAGCTCTTGGTTTCATCGATCTTTTGTATTGATTTTCTGGTCTCTATTTTGTTTATTTACACCCTGGTCTTTATTATCTCCTTCCTTGTGCTCCCTTTGGGCTTATTTTGTTGTTCTTTTTCCAGTTCCCTGAGGGGTAAGGATAACCTGTTGATTCGAGATTTTTCTTGTTTCTTTAGGTAGGCCTGCACTTCTGTGAACTCCCCTCTTAGGACTTCTTTCACTGCATCCCAAAGGCTTTGGGTCATTGTGTTCTCATTTTCATTTGTCTTGAGGTATCTTTTGGTTTCTTCCTTGATCTCAGTGTTTTAAAAAGATTTTTATTGGGGAATTGGGGGATGGGAACAGCGCTGGGGAATTGGGGGAGGGGGAACAGACAAGTTGCTATCCTTTTTGTTC
>NW_017732518.1:0-10218 GCF_001890085.2 Hipposideros armiger | reverse complement strand
CATGGCAACCCACTGCAGCAGGGGCTGCAGCGTACACCGTCGCCGGCAACTCATGGCAGCCCAGTTCCAGGTTGAGCTGTTGTTCAGCATCTTAGCTGTAGAGGGCAGTGTCACTGGCCCGCATATGTAGAATCTAAATCGGAGCCCTCTGGCATCTCAAGCCAGCTCTTACCCAACACGCCACTCGGCCAGCCCCTGATCTCATTTTTGACCACTATTTAGTAACATGTTATTCAGCCTCCATCTATTTGTGTGTTTTTCAGTTTTTTTTGTTGTAGTTAATTTCTAATTTTATAGCACTGTGGTCAGAGAAGACAATTTATATGATTTCAATTATCTTAAATTTATTGAGGCTTGTTTTGTGGCCTAACATGTGGTCTATTTTAGAAAATGTTTCATGTGCGCTTGAGAAGAACGTTTATTCTGTGACTTTGGGGTGAAATGCTCTGAAAATGTCAATTAAATTCAACTGGTCTACTGTGTCATTTAAGGCCACCATTTCCATATTGATTTTCTGTCTGGAGCATCTGTCCTTTGTTGCAATTTGTGTGTTGAAGTCCCCTTCTATGATAGTGTTACTGTTGATCTCTGTCTTTATATCAATCAATATGTTTTATATATTTAGGTGCTCCTATGTTGGGTGCATAGATGTTTACTAGGGTTGTGTCCTCTTGTTGGATTGATCCCTTTATTATTATGTTGTGCCCTTCTTTGTCTTTTATTATATTCCTCAATTTAAAGTCTATTTTGTTTGATATAAGTATTGCTACTCTAGGTTTTTTCTCATTTCCATTTGCATAAAATATTTTACTCCATCCCTTTACTTTCAGACTGTACATGTCTTTTGATCTGAGGTGAGTCTCTTGCATACAGCATATGCAAGGGTCTTGTTTTCTTATCCATTCATCCACCCTGTGTCTTTAGATTGGAGCATTTAATCCATTTACATTTAACGTGATTATTGATAGGTGCATAGTTATTTTCATTTTGTTATTTGTGTTTCTGGTTCTCATTAATTAGATTGTTTTCTTATATCTTCTGCTTAAAGAAGCCCTTTTAACATTTCCTGCAATGCTGACTTGGTGGTAATGAATTCCTTTAGCTTATTTTTTTCTGGGAAGCTCTTTATCTCTCCTTCAATTTTAAATGATAGCTTTGTTGGATAAAGCAATTTAGGTTGTAGACCTTTGTTTTTAATCACTTTGAATACCTCCTGCCACTTCCTTCTGGCTTGGGAAGTTTCTGTAGAAAAGTCAGCTGATATTCTTATGGGGGTACCCTTGTGAGTAACTTGCTGCCTGTCTCTTGCTGCTTTTAGGATTCTGTCTTTGTCTTTAAGCCTTGCCATTTTAATTATGATGGTCTTGGAGTGGGCCTGTTTGGGTTCACCTTGGTTGGAACTCTCTGCACTTCCTGGGCTTGTATGTCAATTTCTTTTGCCAAGTTAAGGAAGTTTTCAGTCATTATTACTTCAAATATGTTTTCGATCCCTTGCTCCCTCTTTTCTCCTTCTGGTATTCTTGACGTTATCACCCAGCTCTCTTAAGCTATTTTCAATGTTTTTTATTCTTTTTTCTTTTTGTTGTTCTGCTTGGGTGATCTCTGCTATCTTGTCTTCTAAGTCGCTGATTTGATTTTCTGCTCCATCTAATCTGGTAATTCCTTAGAGTGTTCTTTATTTCAGTAATTGTATTCTTTAGTTCTAACTGGTTGTTTTTCATGATTTCTCTATCCTTCTTCATATTTTTACTAATTTCCTTAAACATTCTAATCATCAGTGTTCTAAATTCTGCCTCTGATAGGTTGGTTGCCTCTATTTCATCTAGATCCACTGATTCTGGGAGTTTCTTCTGTTCTTTTGTTTGGGACATGTTTCTTTGTTTCCCCGTTCTGGCTGACTCTTTGTGCTTACTTCGATATATTAGGTAGATTCCCTAGGTCTCTCAGCCTTTGCTAGGTGGACTTATGTGGTATGTGTCCTTTATATTTGAATTCCTCAGTCTCCCTATTCTCCTGTGCATGTGTTCCAGAGGTGTTCCTTGTTTTGTGTTTCTTCTCCTGTTGAAGGTAAGCTTTGATTGTTTTTGGCTTGTCAGTAGTTGGAATTGACTCCCAGGCTGACTAGCTGTGAGGATTGGCTATGTCCATAGTGTATGAGCTGCCATGTGAGGGTTGACTGCTCTGATGAGGCTTGGCCCCTATGGGCTCTTGTGCCTGTAGAGATTTCCCTTTGGGTGTGACTCTTGTAGGTCAAACCTGGTAATGCTCTGGTTTGGTCTAGAGTTGGCCTCTGGGTCTGATGATTCTTGTGCCTCTTTGGCCAGGCCCTGGTGCAGAGCGATTTTAGAACAAACTGGATCAACAAGCACAACAACCACCACCAGAAGAAATCAAATACTTTCACATGTAAAAAGAACTGACAACCAACACTCAACATGCACAGAAGTATCAAAAATACAAAAAACAAAAGAAACACAACAAACAAAATAGCAACACCAAAAAAAATAATGCAGAGAAATGGAAAGGAGAAAAAGTAGATCAGGGATAAGAAAAAAAAAAAAAAAGAAGGGAGAGAGAAGGAAGAAAAACACACACACACACACACACACACACCTATATCTATGGACCTATATATACACACATATACATATAAATATATAAAAAACTAAAAGTGATAATAATAAATTAGAAAAACAAAAACCAAGAAAAAAAAATAATAGTGTCAGTCTTGGTTAAAGTCACCAAGCTATCTCCAGATTGTCCTCTGTTATACAAAAACTCCTCTGCATCTTGTGGAGGCAGAGCCAGCCACCTGGCCTCCAGAGTGATCCTGGCGATGCAGTTCTAGATGAGTGGGGCTATGGGGTGTGGTTGGTAGTTTTTATAGTCAGTGCCTTTTCTGGCTGAGAGCCCCAGCAGCCAGGAGGTGGGCTAGTTTCCTGGGTCTTAGGGCACTCTTTCCACTGGGGGCTGTGAAGGGTGTGAAATTTCTGAGCTGCAGAAGGTCCAGCTGCCTCTGCCACCCCCTGCTGATTCCTGCGTTTGATTTAGCAACTGAAGTTGCCCTGCCTAAAGCAGCGGCAGGAAATGTGGGGGCTGGGTAAGCAGACCCACAGTCCTTGCAGACTCTTCCCTAGATTTCCATTTCCTGGGGGCTGCTGCAGCTCTGTAATCTGACACTACTCCTTTCAGGGACCAGTTTAGGACTCTGGAAGGGCGGGGATTGTTTTGGGAGGGTGGGGGTTGGGTCCTGATAATGGAGTTGCTTTTTGCTTTCTATCTGAGACAGCCTAGCCGCAGTTTTGAGCTGAGGCTTCTGCGTGAAATTTTGGGCACCGCTGTGCTCTCTGCTGAGCTCTTGGCAGGACTGTGGGGTGAAGGGAGTGAGCCCATCGCCTTGCTGCTGTAACAATCTCTGGTCAGCTTTCTGGGGCCCTGCGTCTCCGCAGCCACGGATGCAGGCTGCGTCTCCGCACGCTTCCTTTCCCTCTTCCCCTACTCGCATGGTTTGCCCACCTTCAGGTAATCATCTTGCGAATCTATTAGCTGTTCTGTGTGATGAGCAGAGGTTCCTCTGATGAGTTATAGCTGTTCAATTTGTGGTAATTTTCAGGGGAGAACTCAGGGAGTCCTCCTAACTTCCGCCATAAGTCAGTATGTAGCCTTTTCAGACTGGCTTCTTTCACTTAGTAATATGCATTTAAGTTTCCTCATATCTTTTCATGGCTTGATAGCTCATTTCTTTTTACTGCTGTTCAAAATTGTTAGAAGACCCCGAGGAGCTTCACAAGTCTTTAGCCCATGTTTCTCTCTGACCTCTTTTAAACTCTGCCTCACTCATCTAATTCCATGAACATTGGCACCTGGCTTTGCTTGAGAAATGATACTGGCTGATATCGATGCTTGGATTATATGCACAAAAGTGCCGCATGGCTTAATTCTTGTTTTTTTCAAGTTTTTCCTGAAGTATCCACTTGTCAATGAGGTCTTCCGTTATTATCCTATTTAATATTACACCCTCTTATTCCCTGCTTGTCCCCCAAATCCAGCCTCCTCCTCAAAGCACCTGTAATCATATAGCTTATTGTATAATTTATTGTTGTCTAATATCTGTCTTTTTCAACTTCAATACAGGCAAATTCTTAGGAAGCCCCCTTCCCCTGCCCTCCATACATTGCATACACCAAGAATAATGTGTGACACACTTTAGATGCTTAACGTGTATTTATTGAATCAGTGAATAAAAGTTGCCTCACTTTCTTCATGTTCATTTTTAGCATTTTAACAATTTTTACTTTACAATTTATTATTTTCCTATGCCTTCCAGGCTACAACTGGGCAGGGTCCTCAGAAATGAAAAGAACCATACTTGGCAGGCAAAATCCTCAGATCGGCCGGAAACACACCCAGCCTTGAGCTAAGCTTCTTTTTTTACTTCACACATTTTAGTGTCCTGGTCTTATCTGTCATTTCCATCTATACTTTTCAGACAACTTTGATTTGTTCTCCCCTGGCTGTTTCTGGTTCTCTTCCTTTTTGAATGAATTAATTAGTCACTATTAACAGCTTCTAGTAATTTGTACATTTTACAATTTTTTTCAGAGATAATCTCTGAAAGTTTCGCCGAGGAGAGAGGGTGCGAGAGACACTCATATTCAAGCAAACAAGTTTATTAACCTGCTGGGCTGAGCCCACAAGTGGCATCGGCCCTGACTAAGGGAAGGGTCTAGTTTTTTATAGAGC
Organism: Hipposideros armiger; assembly: GCF_001890085.2. Lineage (NCBI taxonomy): Eukaryota > Metazoa > Chordata > Mammalia > Chiroptera > Hipposideridae > Hipposideros > Hipposideros armiger. The sequence goes on along the minus strand of NW_017732518.1, from coordinate 5,475 downwards.
GGAGTAAGTAACCAGTGGCAACAGCTGGTGGTAATGGCTGGGGGTTTTCAGAAAACTCCTACTTGTGCCAAGCAGAATATTGATGATGTATTTCCCGCTGGGTTTTGTGCCAAGCAGGATGCAGGGTGTGCGCCCATTAACTGCATGACTGAGCTGGCCTCCAGGACGAACAGTACCTTTCATTCCAGCCTTTTTATGATATGATTTTTAAGGATTAGGTGTGGCACATCTCTCTTCTGGAGCTGCTTCCTGCTGAGAGGGCGTGACGTTAGAGCAGAGGTAGGAGCTGGACTTAGGGGTACTGTCGGGCTCTGAGGTGGATGACAAGCGGTGATAATCACTGAGTAGCATCATATCTCGAACCGTGTTGTTTGTGAAAGCCTGGAGTCGATCCTGTAGGAAGCGTGTAAGAAGGCATAGTAGGCAAGGACCAAAAGCTAGGAGTAGAAACAAGAATGTTAGAGGTCCTATTAGAGGAAGAAGCCAAAAGGTCATTTTTTTTAAAAGATTTTTTATTGGGGAATTGGGGGTATCGGAACAGAGTTGGGGAATTGGGGGAAGGGGAACAGACAAGTTGCTGTCCTTTTGTTCTTCAGTCTAGTTGTGGAGGATGTTGCTTCACTGGCCCAAGTTGGCACCATCATTGCGCTCTTCCCGGGCGAGGCAGATCAATCGCCGGCTTCTGGATGGCCACTCACTGCGGCTGCTGGCCGCTCTCGCTGGCTGCTGGCTACATACGGTAGCCCATGGCAAACCACTGCCACAGGGGCTGCAGCCTACGCCATCGCCAGCGACTCAGGGCAGCCCAGCTCCAGGTTGAGCTGTTGTTCAGCATCTTAGCTGTGGAGGGCAGTGTCACTGGCCCTCATATGTGGGATCTGAACGGGGGCCCTCTGGCGTCCCAAGCCAGTTTTTAACCATCGCGCCACTTGGCCAGCCCCTAAGAGGCCATTTTGTTGTTAACTAGGAACTCCATTGAGTTTGTCTTTCTCGGATTTTTTTTGCACAGTCCCTGAGTGTTTTTGCTGCATCTCTAACTAAGCCAAATTGATTGAGATAAAAGCAGCACTGTTCATCAAGGAACAGGCAGAGTCCTCTCTTTTCAGTGGTTAGTAGATCTAGGACCCTTATGGTTCTGTAGCATAACAGCAGCCAATGAATCAAGTTGGTCCTGGAGATTGACTAGGATGTGTGCAACCTCATCTAAGGAGTTTTGGAGATCCTCTGAGACAGCCTGAAAGTAAGTGAGTGAGGTTCCTAGGCCCCCTGCTCCAAGACCCACACCCGTGGTTGCCCAAGAGTGGCTAGTAGTGGAATGACTTGGACTGCCCTCTTTTGCCTTATTTGTTGTATACTAGGAATAGGGATTGGTTAGTCTGGGGGTACCAGGCCAATATTGAGGGTCAGGAAGAAAGGTCGCCAGATTGAGAGGAAGGCTCTGTCTACCTTGAAGTTGGGTGTTTCTATGAATATGGTGTGAAACTGCTCTACTCTTGATGGTGATAGGTAGTCCATCGCTTTGTAGGAAGGGAGGTCCTGTAGGTTGTGTGGGCAATAGGTAGTGGTATCTTGTCCAAAGGTTAATTTTGTACTTTCCTGAGTTAAGAGGGCAGCTGCTGCCAAGGCGCGTAGACAGGTGGGCCATCTTTTCACTGTGCCATCTAGCTGTTTTGACAGGCTACGGCCCAAAAGTGGGCCCCTTGTTTTGGCCCAGTACTCCGAGGGCAATAACTTGTCTTTCAGTTACATAGAGGAGAAAAGGCTTAGACAAGTCTGGGAGGGAGAGGGCAGGGGAAGAAAGAGAGATGGTTAAAGAGCTCTGAAGGCCAGGACAATGTTGACAGCGGGGTCTAAGGGCTCTGAAGGGGACCCTTAGCAGCCTGGTAGAGCAGGTGAGCTAAGAAACCAAAATTAGGGATCCAGATGTGGAAAAACCCTGCCAGTCCAAGGAAGGAGAGGATCTCCACTTTTTGTGTTAGGAAGTGTAAAATCTCTAATGAGAGCAGTTTGATCTGCCGTGATAGTCCTTTGGGTAAGGGAGAGCTGAGTTCCTAAGTAGATGATGGTCGGAGTGGACAGCTGGGCCTTGGTGGGAGATACCCAGTATCCTTTAGAGGCTAGGAAATTTAGTAGGGAGGCAGTGTGTCAGAGGGATAGAGTGTGTGAGGTACTACAGAGAAGTAAATCATCTACATATTGTAGACCTGTACCGGGGGCTAGATCGAGGGAGACCAGATCTGAGGCAAGTGCCTGACCAAAGAAGTGAGGACTGTCATGGAAACCTTGTGGGAGGTCCGTCCAAGTAAGCTGTCTGGATTATATGGTGTCCGGGTCTCTCCAAATGAATGTGAAAAGGTCATGAGAGTCTGGGCGGAGGGGGATGGTAAAGAATGCACTCTTGAGGTCTTTAACTGTGAAATGAGTGGTAGTAGAAGGGATGAGAGAGAGGAGTGTATATGGGTTGGGGACTACAGGCTGAATGGGAGGTACCCGTGGAGTTGATGACTCAGAGGTCCTGGACCAATCTATATGTCTCTTTGAGTTTCCGTACTGGCAGGATGAAGGTATTGTATGGAGAATGGGTTGGTCTTAGGGGGCCTTGAGCAAGGAATTTGTCAATAATAGGTTTGAGTCCCTTTTGATGAGTGAGAGAAATGGGGTATTGTGGCTGGTTTGGGAATTTAGAGAGGTTGCGACGCTGAATCCTTATGGAAGGATGATGTTTGGCAACAGAAGGAGTCAAGGTATCCCAAATGAGGGGGTTGACCTCTGAAGGGGGCAGAGGAGGTTGGAGGGGAGATGAGGAGATGGCAGATTGAGAAGGAAGAGTAAGGCTGGCTCTGGGTTTGGGAGATGGAAAGAGAGTGAGGCCTTAAAGTTGGAAAGGAGGTCCCTTCCTAGTATAGGAGTGGGACATTGGGGAAGGATCAGGAAGGAGTGTGAAAATAGAATGTTAAAAAGGGTGTATGACAGTAAGGGGGTTGAGAGAGGCTGAGATATTAGGCCATCAATGCCCAAAACAGAGACCTAGGAGGGGTGTGTGGGGCCCAAAAATTCAGGCAGGGCGGAAAAGGTGGTCCCTGTATCTATCAAAAAAGAGATTGGCTTACCTGCCACTAGAAGCGTTACCCTGGGCTCCGAAGTGGAGATGGGAGATGGAGCTGGGGTCCCTGGGCACCGTCAGTCTTCAGTGGCAAGGCCGAGCAAGTTTGGCAGGGCGAGATGACACTCGTCGTCCATGGGGGGAAGGGAAGTGCCTCTTCCCTGGGAAGGGCAGTCAACCTTCCAATGTCCCCTCTTACCACAAGAAGAACAGGGTCTGGGCGAGGGCCGCAAACTGAAGCAAGCTCTTGTCCAGTGCCTATCTTTGCTGCACTTAAAGCATGATCTGGGGAGGGCCTTCTGTGGGCCCCTTGGTGACGGACCTTGTGCCCTGTTAGAAGCTCCCTTTTGGTTGGAGCCCCTGATAGCAGCTGCCAGTGGCTGGCATTTTGTCTGATCTCTGTGGGCCTTTTCTATTTTTGTCTGTTCGTCCTGATTGTTAAAGACCTTGAAGGCCAGGGCTAAAAGGTCCTGGTTGGGGGTTTGAGGGCCTTCTTCAGCCTTGTTGATTTTTTTCCGAATGTCTGGAGCTGATTATGAGATAAAATGAGTATTAAGGACAATGACTCCCTCCCAAGATGAGGAGTCTACCCTAGTGTATTTCTGAAGAGCCTCAGTGAGGTGGGATAAAAATTGGGTGGATTTTCATTGGCTCGTTGAGTGATTGCTTTCATCTTTTCAAAGTTAGCTGCTTTGTGGGCTGCTTTATGGAGGCCAGCTATGAGACAGGTAATCATACGGTTTCTGTGGGCCCACCCCAGGTTATTGGCCTGAGAATCCCAATTTGGTTCTTCGTGGGGAATGGCCACTGCACCAACAGATTTTTGGTTGTCTTGCTGATGGAGCTCATCTGTCGTGTTCCTGTGTGGCAAGGGCTTGTGAAGTATGAGAAAGGGCGGCGAAGGGTTAAAAAGGACAGGAGCCAATTTTCTGTTTAATACGGGCCAGGGGACTCAGACTCTCTCTCTCAGACTGAGCCCAAATCTGGGGGACGTAATCGCTGCCACAAAGAAGTAAATTTGTTTATCGCATCCCAGTTTGTTGATTCGAGGTGTCTGGCAACTGCTTCACTGAAACTTATTGTGTTCCAACACATGCTGTGCTTTCACACACGTATGATCCTGTGGATGGACTCAGCATTCCGAGACCATCAGATAAGGAAGCTTTACCAAGATTATTCCCTTGGGTCTCAGCATTCCAAGACACTCCCTTAAGACTTCAAAGGACCCTTGTGAGAGAGCATTGAATCTGCAGCTGCAAGGTGACACTCATCAGCATGTTCCTGGGCTGCTATCCTTATTTGCTCCTTCTCCTCTGGCAGGAGGGTAGAGGAGAGGGTGATGTATAGGTCATGTCATGTAAGGTCATTAGACTGGGTTAAGTATTTGAACTCTTTAATGTAGGTGTCGGGGGTAGGAAGAGAAGGAACCTAATTGTTTTTCTATCTGAAAAAGGTCAGAGAGAGAGAGAGAATGGGACATGGACTCTGATAATGCCCTTTGCTCCAGCACCTCCTGGAGCCAGAGGAGAGGAGCGGGGTGTGCTGAGAGCGGGTGAGGGTGGGGAAGAAGGGCCTGGAAGAGAAGTCGTGTCTTCCCTGGGACGTGGGGCCGAGGGCCCTGAGGTTTCAGAGTCTGAATTGTTGGTGGAGGAGGAGGTTGGAGGAGAAAGAGGGAGTGCAGGCGCTTAAGGAGGGAGTGCAGTTGGGGGGGGGGAGTGGTCAGCCGGGTTGAAAGAGGAAGATTCATCTTCTAGGTGGAGGGGAGGTTTGGTGTGTGCTAGAAGTATCTGGAATGTGGAACAGGATTGGTAGAGGGAGGGATGAGGTCAGAGAGCAAAGAAAGCTTGAATATAGGGGATCTCTGATCTCTTTCCATTGCGATGACAGAAGTTATCTAGGTCCCTAAGAGTGTTAAAGTCAAAGGTTCGGTTCTCAGGCCACTGAGATTCATTATCCAATTTATATTGAGGCCAGGCGGTGTTGCAAAAGAATATTAAGCGTTTAGGCCAGATCTCATCCCGCAAGCTGAGGGTGTCTAAATTGCATAAAAGGCACCCGAAGGGCATTCTTTTAGGCAGGAGAGATGAGGGAGTGCACATGGTGTGAGTTAGATATAACAGAAGGGTGAGGGCAGAAATCCCCTCTAGGAAGAGGATAAAGGGAGGAGGCGTCCTTGTGGGGAGCCATGGTTACAGCTAATTCAGAGCCTTACAGACTGGCTCAGTTAATGCTTAGCCTGTTTCTGCTCCTAAGGCATTGTCTCTGCCTGCACCTGGAGGGTGCTTACAAGTTGCTGAGGTATGTGGTGAGAACGGCCAGTTCCCGGACACAGAGGATTGATGGCTATCGGGGTAATTGATAGATTCTGTCAT